>NW_027480466.1:3018303-3621964 GCF_051401765.1 Calliopsis andreniformis | reverse complement strand
ATACCTCAATCTTCAATCCTCAATCCTCAATCCTCAATCCTCAATCCTCAATCTTCAATCCTCAACACTCAATCTTCAATCCTCAATCCTCAATCCTCAATCCTCAATCCTCATTCTTCAATCTTCAATCCTCAATACTCAATCTTCAATCCTCAATCCTAAATCCTCAATCATCAATCCTCAATCTTCGATCCTTATGCATCAATACTCAATCTTCAATGCTCAATCCTCAATCCTCAATCCTCAATCCTCATTCCCCAACCCTCAATCCTCATTCCTCAAACCTCAATTCTCGACCCTCAGTCCTCATACTCAATTCTCAATTCTCAATCCTCAATCCTCAATCCTCATTCCCCAACCCTCAATCCTCATTCCTCAAACCTCAATTCTCGACCCTCAGTCCTCATACTCAATTCTCAATTCTCAATCCTCAATCCTCAATCCACAATCTTCAATCCTCAATAATCAATCTCCAATCCTCAATCCTCATTCCTCAATCCTCAATCCTCAATCCTCAACCTTCAATCCTCAATACTCAATCTGCAATCCTCAATCCTCAAACCTCATTCCTCAATCCTCATTCCTCAATCCTCAATACCCAATCCTCAATCCTCAATCCTCAATCCTCAATCCTCAATCCTCAACTTCAACCCTATATCCTCAATCCTCAATACTCAATCCTCAATCTTCAATCCTCAATACTCAATCTTCAATCCTCAATCCTCCATCCTCAATCCTCAATATTCGATCATCAATAATCAATCTTCAATCCTCATTCCTCAATCCCCAATTCTCAATCCTCAATCCTCAATCCTCAATCCTCAATCCTCAATCCTCAATCCACAATCCTCAACCTTCTATACTCAATAATCAATATCCAATCCTCAATCCTCACTCCGCAATCTTCAACCCTGAATACTCAATCCTCAATACTCAATCCTCAATCTTCAATCCTCAATACTCAATCTTCAATCCTCAATCCCCAATCCTCAATCATCAATCCTCAATCATCAATCCTCAACACTCAATCTTCAATCCTCAATCCTCAATCCTCAATCCTCAATCCTCATTCTTCAATCTTCAATCCTCAATACTCAATCTTCAATCCTCAATCCTAAATCCTCAATCATCAATCCTCAATCTTCGATCCTCAACACTCAATCTTCAATCCTCAATCCTCAATCCTCAATCCTCAATCCTCATTTCTCAATCCTCAATCCTCAACCCTCAGCCCTCATCCTCCATCCTCAATCCTCAATCCTCAATCCTCAATCTTCAATCCTCAATTCTCAATCTTCAATCCTCGATCCTCAATCATCAATCGTCAATCCTCAATCCTCAGGCATCAATACTCAATCTTCAATGCTCAATCCTCAATCCTCAATCCTCAAACCTCAATCCTCAATCCTCAATATTCAATCATCAATACTCAATCTTCAATCCTCAATCCTCAATCCTCAATACTAATTCCTCAATCCTCATTCTTCAATCCTCAATACCCAATCCTCAATTTCAATCCTCAATCCTCAATCCTCAATCCTCAAACCTCAATCCTCAATCCTCAATATTCAATCATCAATACTCAATCTTCAATCCGCAATCCTCAATCCTCAATCCTCAACCCTCAATCCTCATTCCTCAAACCTCAATCCTCAACCCTCAGTCCTCATACTCAATTCTCAATTCTCAATCCTCAATTCTCAATACTCTATCCTCAATCCTCAAGCCTCAGGCATCAATACTCAATCTTCAATACTCAATCCTCAATCCTCAATCGTCAATCCTCAATCCTCAACCATCAATCCTCATTCCTCAAACCTCAATCCTCAACCCTGAGTCCTCATCCTCAATTCTCAATTCTCAATCCTCAATCCTCAATCCTCAATCTTCAATCCTCAATAATCAATCTCCGATCCTAGGTCCTCAATCCCCAACCTTCAATCGTTAATCCTCAATCTTCAATCCTCAATCCCCAGTCATCAATCTTCAATCCTCAATGCTCAATCCTCAATCCTCAATCCTCAGTCCTCAATCCCCAATCCTTAATCCTCAAACCTCAATCCTCAACCGTCAGTCCTCGTCCTCAATCCTCAAACCTCAATCATCAATCCTCAATATTCAATCATCAATACTCAATCTTCAATCCTCAATCCTCAAACCTCAATCCTCAATCCTCATTCTTCAATCCTAAATACCCAATCCTCAATTTCCAATCCTCATTCCTCAATCCTCAATTCTCAATCCTCAATCCTTAATCCTCAGACCTCAAACATCAATATTCAACCCTCAGTCCTCGTCCTCAATCCACAACCCTCAATCCTCAGTCCTCAATATTCAATCATCAATATTCAATCTTCAATCCTCAATCCTCAATCCTCAATCCTCAATCCTCAATCCTCAATTTTCAACCCTGAATCCTCAATCCTCAATACTCAATCCTCTATCTTCAATCCTCAATACTCAATCTTCAATCCATAATCCTCAATCTGCAATCCCGAATCCCCAGTACCCAATCTTCAATCCTCAATGCTCAATCCTCAATCCTCAATCCTCAGTCCTCAGTCCTCAATCTTCAATCCTCAAACCTCAATCCTCAACCGTCAGTCCTCATACTCCATCCTCAATCCTCAATCCTCAATCCTCAATCTTCAATCCCCAATACTCAATCTTCAATCCTCAATCCTCAATCCTCAATCCTCAATCCTCAATCCTCAGGTATCAATACTCAATCTTCAATACTCAATCCTCAATCCTCAATCCTCAATCCTCAATCCTCAATCCTCAACCATCAATCCTCATTCCTCAAACCTCAATCCTCAACCCTCAGGCCTCATCCTCAATTCTCAATTCTCAATCCTCAATCGTCAATCCTCAATCTTCAATCCTCAATAATCAATCTCCGATCCTAGATCCTCAATCCCCAATCTTCAATCGTTAATCCTCAATATTCAATCCTCAATCCCCAGTCATCAATCTTCAATCCTCAATGCTCAATCCTCAATCCTCAATCCTCAATCCTCAGTCCTCAATCCCCAATCCTCAATCCTCTAACCTCAATCCTCAACCGTCAGTCCTCGTCCTCAATCCTCAAACCTCAATCCTCAATCCTCAATCCTCAATCCTCAATCTTCAATCCTCAAACATCAATCCTCAATTCTCAGTCCTCAATCCTCAGTCCTCAGTCGTCGAACCTCAATCCCCGACCCTTAGCACTCATCCTCAATCCTCATTACTCAATCCTCAATCCTCAAACCTAAATCCTCTACCGTCAGTCCTCGTCCTCAATCCTCAAACCTCAATCCTCAATCCTCAATATTCAATCATCAATACTCAATCTTCAATCCTCAATCCTCAATCCTCAGTCCTCAACCCACAAACCTCAATCCTCAATATTCAATCATCAATACTCAATCTTCAACCCTCAATCTTCAATCCTCAATACTCAATCTTCAATCCTCAATCCTCAATCCTCAATCCTCAATCCTCAATCCTCAATATTCAATCCTCAATACTCAATCTTCAATCCTCAATCCTCAATCCTCAATATTCAATCCTCAATACTCAATCTTCAATCATCAATCCTCAATCCCCAATTCTCAGTCGTCAATCCTCAGTCATCAATCCTCAATCTTCAATACTCAATCGTCAATCCTTAGTCCTCAATCCTCAATCCTCAATCCTCGTTCCTCAAACCTCAATCCTCAACCCTCAGTCTTCATCCTCAATCCTCAAACCTCAATCCTCAATCCTCAATATTCAACACTCAGCCCTCATCCTCCATCCTCAATCCTCAATCCTCAATCCCCAACCTTCAATCCTCAATTCTCAATCTTCAATCCTCGATCCTCAATCCTCAATCCTCAATATTCAATCATCAATACTCAACCTTCAACCCTCAATCTTCAATCCTCAATACTCAATCTTCAATACTCAATCCTCAATCCTCAATCCTCAATCCTCAATTCTCAATCCTCAGGCATCAATACTCAATCTACAATGTTCAATCCTCAGTCCTTAATCCTCAATCCACAATCCTCAACCTTCAATACTCAATACTCAATCTTCAATCCTCAATCCTCAATCCTCAATCCTCAATCCTCAATATTCAATCATCAATGCTCAATCTTCAATCCTCAATCCTCAAACCTCAATCCTCAATCCTCATTCTTCAATCCTCAACACTCAATCTTCAATCTTCAATCCTCAATCCTCAATCCTCAATCCTCATTCTTCAATCCTCAATACCCAATCCTCAATGTTCAATCCTCAATCCTCAATCCTCAATCCTAATTCCTCAATCCTGATTCTTCAGTCCTTAATACCCAATCCTCAATTTCAATGCTCAATCCTCAATCCTCATTTCTCAATCCTCAATCCTCAACCCTTAGCCCTCATCCTCCATCCTCAGTACTCAATCCTCTATCCTCAATCTTCAATCCTCAATACTCAATCCTCAATCCTCATTCCTCAAATCCTCAATCCTCAATCCTCAATCTTCAATGCTCAATACTCAATCTGCAATCCTCAATCCTCAAACCTCAATCCTCAATCCTCATTCCTCAATCCTCAATACCCAATCCTCAATCCTCAATTCTCAATCCTCAATCCTCAATATTCAATCATCAATACTCAATCTTCAATCCTCAATCTTTAATCCTCAATACTCAATCTTCAATCCTCAATCCTCAATCCTCAATCCTCAATCCTCAATCCTCAGGCATCAATACTCAATCTACAATGTTCAATCCTCAATCCTTAATCCTCAATCCACAATCCTCAACCTTCAATACTCAATATTCAATCTTCAATCCTCAATCCTCAATCCTCAATCCTCAATCCTCAGTCCTCAATATTCAATCCTCAATACTCAATCTTCAATCATCAATCCTCAATCCTCAATTCTCAGTCGTCAATCCTCAGTCATCAATCCTCAATGTTCAATACTCAATCGTCAATCCTTAGTCCTCAATCCTCAATCCTCAATCCTCGTTCCTCAAACCTCAATCCTCAACCCTCAGTCTTCATCCTCAATCCTCAAACCTCAATCCTCAATCCTCAATATTCAAACATCAATACTCAATCTTCAATCCTCAATCCTCAAACCTCAATCCTCAATCCTCATTCTTCAATCCTAAATACCCAATCCTCAATCTTCAATCCTCAATCCTCAATACTCAATTCTCAATCCTCAATCCTTAATCCTCAGACCACAAACATCAATATTCAACCCCCAGTCCTCGTCCTCAATCCACAAAACTCAATCCTCAGTTCTCAATATTCAATCATCAATATTCAATCTTCAATCCTCAATCCTCAATCCTCAATCCTCAATCCTCAATCCTCAATCTTCAACCCTGAATCCTCAATCCTCAATACTCAATCCTCAATCTTCAATCCTCAATACTCAATCTTCAATCCTCAATCCTCAATCCTCAATCCCCAATCCTCAATCTTCAATCCTCAACACTCAATCTTCAATCCTCAATCCTCAATTCTCAATCCTCAATCCTCAATCCTCAATCCTCAATCCGCAATCCTCAATCCTCAATCCTCAATCCTCAATCCTCAATCCTCAATCCTCAATCCGCAATATTCAATCCTCAATACTCAATCTTCAATCATCAATCCTCAATCCTCAATTCTCAGTCGTCAATCCTCAGTCATCAATCCTCAATCTTCAATACTCAATCGTCAATCCTTAGTTCTCAATCCTCAATCCTCAATCATCGTTCCTCAATACCCAATCCTCAATTTCTATCCTCAATCCTCAATCCTCATTTCTCAATCCTCAACCCTCAACCCTCAGCCCTCAACGTCCATCCTCAGTACTCAATCCTCTATCCTCAATCTTCAATCCTCAATACTCAATCTTCAATCCTCATTCCTCAATCCTCAATCCTCAATCCTCAATCTTCAATCCTCAAACATCAATCCTCAATTCTCAATCCTCAATCCTCAGTCCTCAGTCGTCGAACCTCAATCCCCGACCCTTAGCACTCATCCTCAATCCTCATTACTCAATCCTCAGTCCTCAAACCTAAATCCTCTACCGTCAGTCCTCGTCCTCAATCCTCAAACCTCAATCCTCAATCCTCAATATTCAATCATCAATACTCAATCTTCAATCCTCAATCCTCAATCCTCAGTCCTCAACCCACAAACCTCAATCCTCAATATTCAATCATCAATACTCAATCTTCAACCCTCAATCTTCAATCCTCAATACTCAATCTTCAATCCTCAATCCTCAATCCTCAATCCTCAATCCTCAATCCTCAATATTCAATCCTCAATACTCAATCTTCAATCCTCAATCCTCAATCCTCAATATTCAATCCTCAATACTCAATCTTCAATCATCAATCCTCAATCCCCAATTCTCAGTCGTCAATCCTCAGTCATCAATCCTCAATCTTCAATACTCAATCGTCAATCCTTAGTCCTCAATCCTCAATCCTCGATCCTCGTTCCTCAAACCTCAATCCTCAACCCTCAGTCTTCATCGTCAATCCTCAAACCTCAATCCTCAACCCTCAATATTCAATCATCAATACTCAATCCTCAAACCTCAATCCTCAATCCTCATTCTCCAATACTAAACACCCAATCCTCAATCCTCAATCCTCAATCCTCAATCCTCAAACCTCAACCTTCAACCCTGAATCCTCAATCCTCAATACTCAATCCTCAATCTTCAATCCTCAAAACTCAATCTTCAATCCTCAATCCTCAATCCTCAATCCTCAATATTCAATCATCAATACTCAATCCTCAGTCTTCAATCCTCAATACTCAATCTTCAATCCTCAATCCTCAATCCTCAATCCTCAATATTCAATCATCAATACTCAATCTTCAATCCTCAATCCTCAATCCTCAATTCTCAATCCTCAATCCTCAATCCTCAATCCTTAATCCTCAATCCTCAATCCTCAATCCTCAATCCTCAATCCTCAATCCTGAATCCTCAATCCGCAATATTCAATCCTCAATACTCAATCTTCAATCATCAATCCTCAATCCTCAATTCTCAGTCGTCAATCCTCAGTCATCAATCCTCAATCTTCAATACTCAATCGTCAATCCTTAGTCCTGAATCCTCAATCCTCAATCATCGTTCCTCAA
Organism: Calliopsis andreniformis; assembly: GCF_051401765.1. NCBI lineage: Eukaryota > Metazoa > Arthropoda > Insecta > Hymenoptera > Andrenidae > Calliopsis > Calliopsis andreniformis. Next base: position 3,614,839 of record NW_027480466.1, on the reverse strand, counting down.
ACCTCAATCCTCAACCCTCAGTCTTCATCCCCAATCCTCAAACCTCAATCCTCAATCCTCAATATTCAATCATCAATACTCAATCTTCAATCCACAATCCTCAAACCTCAATCCTCAATCCACATTCTTCAATCCTAAATACCCAATCCTCAATCCTCAATTCTCAATCCTCAATCCTCAATATTCAATCATCAATACTCAATCTTCAATCCTCAATCTTTAATCCTCAATACTCAATCTTCAATCCTCAATCCTCAATCCTCAATCCTCAATCCTCAATCCTCAGGCATCAATACTCAATCTACAATGTTCAATCCTCAATCCTTAATCCTCAATCCACAATCCTCAACCTTCAATACTCAATATTCAATCTTCAATACTCAGTCCTCAATCCTCAATCCTCAATCCTCAATTCTCAATCCTCAGGCATCAATACTCAATCTACAATGTTCAATCCTCAGTCCTTAATCCTCAATCCACAATCCTCAACCTTCAATACTCAATACTCAATCTTCAATCCTCAATCCTCAATCCTCAATCCTCAATCCTCAATCCTCAATCCTCAATATTCAATCCTCAATACTCAATCTTCAATCATCAATCCTCAATCCTCAATTCTCAGTCGTCAATCCTCAGTCATCAATCCTCAATCTTCAATTCTCAATCGTCAATCCTTAGCCCTCAATCCTCAATCCTCAATCCTCGTTCCTCAAACCTCAATCCTCAACCCTCAGTCTTCATCCTCAATCCTCAAACCTCAATCGTCAATCCTCAATATTCAATCATCAATACTCAATCTTCAATCCTCAATCCTCAAACCTCAATCCTCAATCCTCATTCTTCAATCCTCAACTCTCAATCTTCAATCCGCAATCCTCAATCCTCAATCCTCAATCCTCATTCTTCAATCCTCAATACCCAATCCTCAATGTTCAATCCTCAATCCTCAATCCTCAATCCTAATTCCTCAATCCTCATTCTTCAGTCCTCAATACCCAATCCTCAATTTCAATGCTCAATCCTCAATCCTCATTTCTCAATCCTCAATCCTCAACCCTTAGCCCTCATCCTCCATCCTCAGTACTCAATCCTCTATCCTCAATCTTCAATCCTCAATACTCAATCCTCAATCCTCATTCCTCAAATCCTCAATCCTCAATCCTCAATCTTCAATGCTCAATACTCAATCTGCAATACTCAATCCTCAAGCCTCAATCCTCAATCCTCATTCCTCAATCCTCAATCCTCAATCCTCAATCCTCAATCCTCATTCTTCAATCCTCAATACCCAATCCTCAATCTTCAATCCTAAATCCTCAAACCTCAATCCTAATCCCTCAATCCTCATTCTTCAATCCTCAATACCCAATCCTCAATTTCAATTCTCAATCCTCAATCCTCATTTCTCAATCCTCAATCCTCAACCCTCAGCACTCATCCTCCATCCTCAATCCTCAATCCTCAATACTCAATCCTCAATCCTCAATCCTCAATCTTCAATCCTCAATTCTCAATCTTCAATCCTCGATCCTCAATCCTCAATCCTCAATATTCAATCATCAATACTCAATCTTCAACCCTCAATCTTCAATCCTCAATACTCAATCTTCAATCCTCAATCCTCAATCCTCAATCCTCAATCCTCAATCCTCAATCCTCAGGCATCAATACTCAATCTACAATATTCAATCCTCAGTCCTTAATCCTCAATCCACAATCCTCAACCTTCAATACTCAATACTCAATCTTCAATCCTCAATCCTCAATCCTCAATCCTCTATCCTCAATCCTCAATCCTCAATATTCAATCCTCAATGCTCAATCTTCAATCATGAATCCTCAATCCTCAATTCTCAGTCGTCAATCCTCAGTTATCAATCCTCAATCTTCAATACTCAATCGTCAATCCTTAGTCCTCAATCCTCAATCCTCAATCCTCGTTCCTCAACCCTCAATCCTCAACCCTCAGTCTTCATCCTCAATCCTCAAACCTCAATCCTCAATCCTCAAGATTCAATCATCAATACTCAATCTTCAATCCTCAATCCTCAAACCTCAATCCTCAATCCTCATTCTTCAATCCTAAATACCCAATCCTCAATCTTCAAACCTCAATCCTCAATCCTCAATTCTCAATCCTCAATCCTTAGTCCCCAGACCTCAAACATCAATATTCAACCCTTAGTCCTCGTCCACAATCCACAACACTCAATCCGCAGTCATCAATATTCAATCATCAATATTCAATCTTCAATCCTCAATCCTCAATCCTGAATCCTCAATCCTCAATCCTCAATCCTCAATCTTCAACCCTGAATCCTCAACCCTCAATACTCAATCCTCAATCTTCGATCCTCAATACTCAATCTTCAATCCTCAATCCTCAACCCTCAATCCTCAATACTCAATCTTCAGTCCTCAACACTCAATCTTCAATCCTCAATCCTCAATCCTCAATCCTCAATCCTCATTCTTCAATCCTCAATCATCAATCCTCAATATTCAATCCTCAATACTCAATCTTCAATCCTCAATCCTCAATCCTCAATATTCAATCCTCAATACTCAATCTTCAATCATCAACCCTCAATCCCCAATTCTCAGTCGTCAATCCTCAGTCATCAATCCTCAATCTTCAATACTCAATCGTCAATCCTTAGTCCTCAATCCTCAATCCTCAATCCTCGTTCCTCAAACCTCAATCCTCAACCCTCAGTCTTCATCCTCAATCCTCAAACCTCAATCCTCAATCCTCAATATTCAACCCTCAGCCCTCATCCTCCATCCTCAATCCTCAATCCTCAATCCCCAACCTTCAATCCTCAATTCTCAATCTTCAATCCTCGATCCTCAATCCTCAATCCTCAATATTCAATCATCAATACTCAATCTTCAACCCTCAATCTTCAATCCTCAATACTCAATCTTCAATACTCAATCCTCAACCCTCCATCCTCAATCCTCAATTCTCAATCCTCAGGCATCAATACTCAATCTACAATGTTCAATCCTCAGTCCTTAATCCTCAATCCACAATCCTCAACCTTCAATACTCAATACTCAATCTTCAATCCTCAATCCTCAATCCTCAATCCTCAATCCTCAATCCTCAATCCTCAATATTCAATCCTCAATACTCAATCTTCAATCATCAATCCTCAATCCTCAATTCTCAGTCGTCAATCCTCAGTCATCAATCCTCAATCTTCAATACTCAATCGTCAATCCTTAGTCCTCAATCCTCAATCCTCAATCCTCGTTCCTCAAACCTCAATCCTCAACCCTCAGTCTTCACCCTCAATCCTCAAACCTCAATCCTCAATCCTCAATATTCAATCATCAATACTCAATCTTCAATCCTCAATCCTCAAACCTCAATCCTCAATCCCCATTCTTCAATCCTAAATACCCAATCCTCAATCTTCAATCCTCAATCCTCAATCCTCAATTCTCAATCATCAATCCTTAGTCCCCAGACCTCAAACATCAATATTCAACCCTTAGTCCTCGTCCACAATCCACAACCCTCAATCCGCAGTCATCAATATTCAATCATCAATATTCAATCTTCAATCCTCAATCCTCAATCCTCAATCCTCAATCGTCAATCCTCAATCCTCAATCTTCAACCCTGAATCCTCAACCCTCAATACTCAATCCTCAATCTTCGATCCTCAATACTTAATCTTCAATCCTCAATCCTCAATCCTCAATCCTCAATCCTCAATCTTCAGTCCTCAACACTCAATCTTCAATCCTCAATCCTCAATCCTCAATCCTCAATCCTCATTCTTCAATCCTCAATCCTCATTCTTCAATCCTGAATACCCGATCCTCAATCTTCAATCCTCAATCCTTCATCCTCAATTCTAATTCCGCAATCCTCATTCCTCAATCCTCAATACCCAATCCTCAATCCTCAATTCTCAATCCTCAATCCTCAATATTCAATCATCAATACTCAATCTTCAATCCTCAATCTTTAATCCTCAATACTCAATCTTCAATCCTCAATCCTCAATCCTCAATCCTCAATCCTCAGTCCTCAGGCATCAATACTCAATCTACAATGTTCAATCCTCAATCCTTAATCCTCAATCCACAATCCTCAACCTTCAATACTCAATATTCAATCTTCAATCCTCAATCCCCAATTCTCAATCCTCAATTCTCAATCCTCAATCCTCAATATTCAATCCTCAATACTCAATCTTCAATCATCAATCCTCAATCCTCAATTCTCAGTCGTCAATCCTCAGTCATCAATCCTCAATCTTCAATACTCAATCGTCAATCCGTAGTCCTCAATCCTCAATCCTCAATCCTCAATCCTCGTTCCTCAAACCTCAATCCTCAACCCTCAGTCTTCATCCTCAATCCTCAAACCTCAATCCTCAATCCTCAATATTCAAACATCAATACTCAATCTTCAATCCTCAATCCTCAAACCTCAATCCTCAAACCTCATTCTTCAATCCTAAATACCCAATCCTCAATCTTCAATCCTCAATCCTCAATACCCAATTCTCAATCCTCAATCCTTAATCCTCAGACCACAAACATCAATATTCAACCCCCAGTCCTCGTCCTCAATCCACAACCCTCAATCCTCAGTTCTCAATATTCAATCATCAATATTCAATCTTCAATCCTCAATCCTCAATCCTCAATCCTCAATCCTCAATCCTCAATCTTCAACCCTGAATCCTCAATCCTCAATACTCAATCCTCAATCTTCAATCCTCAATGCTCAATCTTCAATCATGAATCCTCAATCCTCAATTCTCAGTCGTCAATCCTCAGTCATCAATCCTCAATCTTCAATACTCAATCGTCAATCCTTAGTCCTCAATCCTCAATCCTCAATCCTCGTTCCTCAAACCTCAATCCTCAACCCTCAGTCTTCATCCTCAATCCTCAAACCTCAATCCTCAATCCTCAATATTCAATCATCAATACTCAATCTTCAATCCTCAATCCTCAGGCATCAATACTCAATCTACAATATTCAATCCTCAGTCCTTAATCCTCAATCCACAATCCTCAACCTTCAATACTCAATACTTAATCTTCAATCCTCAATCCTCAATCCTCAATCCTCTATCCTCAATCCTCAATCCTCATTCTTCAATCCTAAATACCCAATCCTCAATCTTCAATCCTCAATCCTCAATCCTCAATTCTCAAACCTCAATCCTTAGTCCCCAGACCTCAAACATCAATATTCAACCCTTAGCCCTCGTTCACAATCCACAACCCTCAATCCGCAGTCATCAATATTCAATCATCAATATTCAATCTTCAATCCTCAATCCTCAATCCTCAATCCTCAATCCTCAATCCTCAATCCTCAATCTTCAACCCTGAATCCTCAACCCTCAATACTCAATCCTCAATCTTCGATCCTCAATACTCAATCTTCAATCCTCAATCCTCAATCCTCAATCCTCAAACCTCAATCCTCAATCCTCATTCTTCAATCCTAAATACCCAATCCTCAATCTTCAATCCTCAATCCTCAATCCTCAATTCTCAATCCTCAATCCTTAGTCCCCAGACCTCAAACATCAATATTCAACCCTTAGTCCTCGTCCACAATCCACAACCCTCAATCCGCAGTCATCAATATTCAATCATCAATATTCAATCTTCAATCCTCAATCCTCAATCCTCAATCCTCAATCCTCAATCCTCAATCCTCAATCTTCAACCCTGAATCCTCAACCCTCAATACTCAATCCTCAATCTTCGATCCTCAATACTCAATCTTCAATCCTCAATCCTCAATCCTCAATCCTCAATCCTCAATCTTCAGTCCTCAACACTCAATCTTCAATCCTCAATCCTCAATCCCCAATCCTCAATACTCAATCTTCAATCCTCAATCCTCAATCCTCAATCCTCAATCCTCAATCCTCAATCCTCAACTTCAACCCTATATCCTCAATCCTCAATACTCAATCCTCAATCTTCAATCCTCAATACTCAATCTTCAATCCTCAATCCTCAATCCTCAATCCTCAATATTCGATCATCAATAATCAATCTTCAATCCTCATTCCTCAATCCCCAATTCTCAATCCTCAATCCTCAATCCTCAATCCTCAATCCTCAATCCTCAATCCACAATCCTCAACCTTCTATACTCAATAATCAATATCCAATCCTCAATCCTCACTCCGCAATCTTCAACCCTGAATACTCAATCCTCAATACCCAATCCTCAATGTTCAATCCTCAATCCTCAATCCTCAATCCTAATTCCTCAATCCTCATTCTTCAGTCCTCAATACCCAATCCTCAATTTCAATGCTCAATCCTCAATCCTCATTTCTCAATCCTCAATCCTCAACCCTTAGCCCTCATCCTCCATCCTCAGTACTCAATCCTCTATCCTCAATCTTCAATCCTCAATACTCAATCCTCAATCCTCATTCCTCAAATCCTCAATCCTCAATCCTCAATCTTCAATGCTCAATACTCAATCTGCAATACTCAATCCTCAAACCTCAATCCTCAATCCTCATTCCTCAATCCTCAATACCCAATCCTCAATCCTCAATTCTCAATCATCAATCCTCAATATTCAATCATCAATACTCAATCTTCAATCCTCAATCTTTAATCCTCAATACTCAATCTTCAATCCTCAATCCTCAATCCTCAATCCTCAATCCTCAATCCTCAGGCATCAATACTCAATCTACAATGTTCAATCCTCAATCCTTAATCCTCAATCCACAATCCTCAATCCTCAATCTTCAACCCTCAACACTCAATCTTCAATCCTCAATCCTCAATCCTCAATACTCAATCCTCAATCTTCAATCCTCAACACTAATCTTCAATCCTCAATCCTCAATCCTCAATCCTCAATCCTCATTCTTCAATCCTCAATACCCAATCCTCAATCTTCAATCCTAAATCCTCAAAGCTCAATCCTAATCCCTCAATCCTCATTCTTCAATCCTCAATACCCAATCCTCAATTTCAATTCTCAATCCTCAATCCTCATTTCTCAATCCTCAATCCTCAACCCTCAGCACTCATCCTCCATCCTCAATCCTCAATCCTCAATACTCAATCCTCAATCCTCAATCCTCAATCTTCAATCCTCAATTCTCAATCTTCAATCCTCGATCCTCAATCCTCAATCCTCAATATTCAATCATCAATACTCAATCTTCAACCCTCAATCTTCAATCCTCAATACTCAATCTTCAATCCTCAATCCTCAATCCTCAATCCTCAATCCTCAATCCTCAATCCTCAGGCATCAATACTAAATCTACAATATTCAATCCTCAGTCCTTAATCCTCAATCCACAATCCTCAACCTTCAATACTCAATACTCAATCTTCAATCCTCAATCCTCAATCCTCAATCCTCTATCCTCAATCCTCAATCCTCAATATTCAATCCTAAATACCCAATCCTCAATCTTCAAACCTCAATCCTCAATCCTCAATTCTCAATCCTCAATCCTTAGTCCCCAGACCTCAAACATCAATATTCAACCCTTAGTCCTCGTCCACAATCCACAACACTCAATCCGCAGTCATCAATATTCAATCATCAATATTCAATCTTCAATCCTCAATCCTCAATCCTGAATCCTCAATCCTCAATCCTCAATCCTCAATCTTCAACCCTGAATCCTCAACCCTCAATACTCAATCCTCAATCTTCGATCCTCAATACTCAATCTTCAATCCTCAATCCTCAACCCTCAATCCTCAATACTCAATCTTCAGTCCTCAACACTCAATCTTCAATCCTCAATCCTCAATCCTCAATCCTCAATCCTCATTCTTCAATCCTCAATCATCAATCCTCAATATTCAATCCTCAATACTCAATCTTCAATCCTCAATCCTCAATCCTCAATATTCAATCCTCAATACTCAATCTTCAATCATCAACCCTCAATCCCCAATTCTCAGTCGTCAATCCTCAGTCATCAATCCTCAATCTGCAATACTCAATCGTCAATCCTTAGTCCTCAATCCTCAATCCTCAATCCTCGTTCCTCAAACCTCAATCCTCAACCCTCAGTCTTCATCCTCAATCCTCAAACCTCAATCCTCAATTCTCAATATTCAACCCTCAGCCCTCATCCTCCATCCTCAATCCTCAATCCTCAATCCCCAACCTTCAATCCTCAATTCTCAACCTTCAATCCTCGATCCTCAATCCTCAATCCTCAATATTCAATCATCAATACTCAATCTTCAACCCTCAATCTTCAATCCTCAATACTCAATCTTCAATACTCAATCCTCAACCCTCCATCCTCAATCCTCAATTCTCAATCCTCAGGCATCAATACTCAATCTACAATGTTCAATCCTCAGTCCTTAATCCTCAATCCACAATCCTCAACCTTCAATACTCAATACTCAATCTTCAATCCTCAATCCTCAATCCTCAATCCTCAATCCTCAATCCTCAATCCTCAATATTCAATCCTCAATACTCAATCTTCAATCATCAATCCTCAATCCTCAATTCTCAGTCGTCAATCCTCAGTCATCAATCCTCAATCTTCAATACTCAATCGTCAATCCTTAGTCCTCAATCCTCAATCCTCAATCCTCGTTCCTCAAACCTCAATCCTCAACCCTCAGTCTTCACCCTCAATCCTCAAACCTCAATCCTCAATCCTCAATATTCAATCATCAATACTCAATCTTCAATCCTCAATCCTCAAACCTCAATCCTCAAACCTCATTCTTCAATCCTAAATACCCAATCCTCAATCTTCAATCCTCAATCCTCAATACCCAATTCTCAATCCTCAATCCTTAATCCTCAGACCACAAACATCAATATTCAACCCCCAGTCCTCGTCCTCAATCCACAACCCTCAATCCTCAGTTCTCAATATTCAATCATCAATATTCAATCTTCAATCCTCAATCCTCAATCGTCAATCCTCAATCCTCAATCCTCAATCTTCAACCCTGAATCCTCAATCCTCAATACTCAATCCTCAATCTTCAATCCTCAATGCTCAATCTTCAATCATGAATCCTCAATCCTCAATTCTCAGTCGTCAATCCTCAGTCATCAATCCTCAATCTTCAATACTCAATCGTCAATCCTTAGTCCTCAATCCTCAATCCACAATCCTCAACCTTCAATACTCAATACTTAATCTTCAATCCTCAATCCTCAATCCTCAATCCTCTATCCTCAATCCTCAATCCTCAATATTCAATCTTCAATCATGAATCCTCAATCCTCAATTCTCAGTCGTCAATCCTCAGTCATCAATCCTCAATCTTCAATACTCAATCGTCAATCCTTAGTCCTCAATCATCAATCCTCAATCCTCGTTCCTCAAACCTCAATCCTCAACCCTCAGTCTTCACCCTCAATCCTCAAACCTCAATCCTCAATCCTCAATATTCAATCATCAATACTCAATCTTCAATCCTCAATCCTCAAACCTCAATCCTCAAACCTCATTCTTCAATCCTAAATACCCAATCCTCAATCTTCAATCCTCAATCCTCAATACCCAATTCTCAATCCTCAATCCTTAATCCTCAGACCACAAACATCAATATTCAACCCCCAGTCCTCGTCCTCAATCCACAACCCTCAATCCTCAGTTCTCAATATTCAATCATCAATATTCAATCTTCAATCCTCAATCCTCAATCCTCAATCCTCAATCCTCAATCCTCAATCTTCAACCCTGAATCCTCAATCCTCAATACTCAATCCTCAATCTTCAATCCTCAATGCTCAATCTTCAATCATGAATCCTCAATCCTCAATTCTCAGTCGTCAATCCTCAGTCATCAATCCTCAATCTTCAATACTCAATCGTCAATCCTTAGTCCTCAATCCTCAATCCTCAATCCTCGTTCCTCAAACCTCAATCCTCAACCCTCAGTCTTCATCCTCAATCCTCAAACCTCAATCCTCAATCCTCAATATTCAATCATCAATACTCAATCTTCAATCCTCAATCCTCAGGCATCAATACTCAATCTACAATATTCAATCCTCAGTCCTTAATCCTCAATCCACAATCCTCAACCTTCAATACTCAATACTTAATCTTCAATCCTCAATCCTCAATCCTCAATCCTCTATCCTCAATCCTCAATCCTCATTCTTCAATCCTAAATACCCAATCCTCAATCTTCAATCCTCAATCCTCAATCCTCAATTCTCAAACCTCAATCCTTAGTCCCCAGACCTCAAACATCAATATTCAACCCTTAGTCCTCGTCCACAATCCACAACCCTCAATCCGCAGTCATCAATATTCAATCATCAATATTCAATCTTCAATCCTCAATCCTCAATCCTCAATCCTCAATCCTCAATCCTCAATCCTCAATCTTCAACCCTGAATCCTCAACCCTCAATACTCAATCCTCAATCTTCGATCCTCAATACTCAATCTTCAATCCTCAATCCTCAATCCTCAATCCTCAAACCTCAATCCTCAATCCTCATTCTTCAATCCTAAATACCCAATCCTCAATCTTCAATCCTCAATCCTCAATCCTCAATTCTCAATCCTCAATCCTTAGTCCCCAGACCTCAAACATCAATATTCAACCCTTAGTCCTCGTCCACAATCCACAACCCTCAATCCGCAGTCATCAATATTCAATCATCAATATTCAATCTTCAATCCTCAATCCTCAATCCTCAATCCTCAATCGTCAATCCTCAATCCTCAATCTTCAACCCTGAATCCTCAACCCTCAATACTCAATCCTCAATCTTCGATCCTCAATACTTAATCTTCAATCCTCAATCCTCAATCCTCAATCCTCAATCCTCAATCTTCAGTCCTCAACACTCAATCTTCAATCCTCAATCCTCAATCCTCAATCCTCAATCCTCATTCTTCAATCCTGAATACCCGATCCTCAATCTTCAATCCTCAATCCTTCATCCTCAATTCTAATTCCGCAATCCTCATTCCTCAATCCTCAATACCCAATCCTCAATCCTCAATTCTCAATCCTCAATCCTCAATATTCAATCATCAATACTCAATCTTCAATCCTCAATCTTTAATCCTCAATACTCAATCTTCAATCCTCAATCCTCAATCCTCAATCCTCAATCCTCAATCCTCAGTCCTCAGGCATCAATACTCAATCTACAATGTTCAATCCTCAATCCTTAATCCTCAATCCACAATCCTCAACCTTCAATACTCAATATTCAATCTTCAATCCTCAATCCCCAATTCTCAATCCTCAATTCTCAATCCTCAATCCTCAATATTCAATCCTCAATACTCAATCTTCAATCATCAATCCTCAATCCTCAATTCTCAGTCGTCAATCCTCAGTCATCAATCCTCAATCTTCAATACTCAATCGTCAATCCGTAGTCCTCAATCCTCAATCCTCAATCCTCAATCCTCGTTCCTCAAACCTCAATCCTCAACCCTCAGTCTTCATCCTCAATCCTCAAACCTCAATCCTCAATCCTCAATATTCAAACATCAATACTCAATCTTCAATCCTCAATCCTCAAACCTCAATCCTCAAACCTCATTCTTCAATCCTAAATACCCAATCCTCAATCTTCAATCCTCAATCCTCAATACCCAATTCTCAATCCTCAATCCTTAATCCTCAGACCACAAACATCAATATTCAACCCCCAGTCCTCGTCCTCAATCCACAACCCTCAATCCTCAGTTCTCAATATTCAATCATCAATATTCAATCTTCAATCCTCAATCCTCAATCCTCAATCCTCAATCCTCAATCCTCAATCTTCAACCCTGAATCCTCAATCCTCAATACTCAATCCTCAATCTTCAATCCTCAATGCTCAATCTTCAATCATGAATCCTCAATCCTCAATTCTCAGTCGTCAATCCTCAGTCATCAATCCTCAATCTTCAATACTCAATCGTCAATCCTTAGTCCTCAATCCTCAATCCTCAATCCTCGTTCCTCAAACCTCAATCCTCAACCCTCAGTCTTCATCCTCAATCCTCAAACCTCAATCCTCAATCCTCAATATTCAGTCATCAATACTCAATCTTCAATCCTCAATCCTCAGGCATCAATACTCAATCTACAATATTCAATCCTCAGTCCTTAATCCTCAATCCACAATCCTCAACCTTCAATACTCAATACTTAATCTTCAATCCTCAATCCTCAATCCTCAATCCTCTATCCTCAATCCTCAATCCTCAATATTCAATCCTCAATGCTCAATCTTCAATCATGAATCCTCAATCCTCAATTCTCAGTCGTCAATCCTCAGTCATCAATCCTCAATCTTCAATACTCAATCGTCAATCCTTAGTCCTCAATCATCAATCCTCAATCCTCGTTCCTCAAACCTCAATCCTCAACCCTCAGTCTTCATCCTCAATCCTCAAACCTCAATCCTCAATCCTCAATATTCAATCATCAATACTCAATCTTCAATCCTCAATCCTCAAACCTCAATCCTCAATCCTCATTCTTCAATCCTAAATACCCAATCCTCAATCTTCAATCCTCAATCCTCAATCCTCAATTCTCAAACCTCAATCCTTAGTCCCCAGACCTCAAACATCAATATTCAACCCTTAGTCCTCGTCCACAATCCACTACCCTCAATCCGCAGTCATCAATATTCAATCATCAATATTCAATCTTCAATCCTCAATACTCAATCCTCAATCCTCAATCCTCAATCCTCAATCCTCAATCTTCAACCCTGAATCCTCAACCCTCAATACTCAATCCTCAATCTTCGATCCTCAATACTCAATCTTCAATCCTCAATCCTCAATCCTCAATCCTCAAACCTCAATCCTCAATCCTCATTCTTCAATCCTAAATACCCAATCCTCAATCTTCAATCCTCAATCCTCAATCCTCAATTCTCAATCCTCAATCCTTAGTCCCCAGACCTCAAGCATCAATATTCAACCCTTAGTCCTCGTCCACAATCCACAACCCTCAATCCGCAGTCATCAATATTCAATCATCAATATTCAATCTTCAATCCTCAATCCTCAATCCTCAATCCTCAATCCTCAATCCTCAATCCTCAATCTTCAACCCTGAATCCTCTACCCTCAATACTCAATCCTCAATCTTCGATCCTCAATACTCAATCTTCAATCCTCAATCCTCAATCCTCAATCCTCAATCCTCAATCTTCAGTCCTCAACACTCAATCTTCAATCCTCAATCCTCAATCCCCAATTCTCAATCCTCAATCCTCAATCCTCAATCCTCAATCCTCAATCCTCAATCCACAATCCTCAACCTTCTATACTCAATAATCAATATCCAATCCTCAATCCTCACTCCGCAATCTTCAACCCTGAATCCTCAATCCTCAATACTCAATCCTCAATCTTCAATCCTCAATACTCAATCTTCAATCCTCAATCCCCAATCCTCAATCCTCAATCCTCAATCATCAATCCTCAATATTCAATCCTCAATACTCAATCTTCAATCCTCAATCCTCAATCCTCAATATTCAATCCTCAATACTCAATCTTCAATCATCAATCCTCAATCCCCAATTCTCAGTCGTCAATCCTCAGTCATCAATCCTCAATCTTCAATACTCAATCGTCAGTCCTTAGTCCTCAATCCTCAATCCTCAATCCTCGTTCCTCAAACCTCAATCTTCAACCCTCAGTCTTCATCCTCAATCCGCAAACCTCAATCCTCAATCCTCAATATTCAACCCTCAGCCCTCATCCTCCATCCTCAATCCTCAATCCTCAATCCCCAACGTTCAATCCTCAATTCTCAATCTTCAATCCTCGATCCTCAATCCTCAATCCTCAATATTCAATCATCAATACTCAATCTTCAGCCCTCAATCTTCAATCCTCAATACTCAATCTTCAATACTCAATCCTCAAACCTCAATCCTCAATCCTCAATTCTCAATCCTCAGGCATCAATACTCAGTCTACAATGTTCAATCCTCAGTCCTTAATCCTCAATCCACAATCCTCAACCTTCAATACTCAATACTCAATCTTCAATCCTCAATCCTCAATCCTCAATCCTCAATCCTCAATCCTCAATCCTCAATATTCAATCCTCAATACTCAATCTTCAATCATCAATCCTCAATCCTCAATTCTCAGTCGTCAATCCTCAGTCATCAATCCTCAATCTTCAATACTCAATCGTCAATCCTTAGTCCTCAATCCTCAATCCTCAATCCTCGTTCCTCAAACCTCAATCCTCAACCCCCAGTCTTCATCCTCAATCCTCAAACCTCAATCCTCAATCCTCAATATTCAATCATCAATACTCAATCTTCAATCCTCAATCCTCAAACCTCAATCCTCAATCCTCATTCTTCAATCCTCAACTCTCAATCTTCAATCCTCAATCCTCGATCCTCAATCCTCAATCCTCATTCTTCAATCCTCAATACCCAATCCTCAATGTTCAATCCTCAATCCTCAATCCTGAATCCTAATTCCTCAATCCTCATTCTTCAGTCCTCAATACCCAATCCTCAATTTCAATGCTCAAACCTCAATCCTCATTTCTCAATCCTCAATCCTCAACCCTTAGCCCTCATCCTCCCTCCTCAGTACTCAATCCTCTATCCTCCATCTTCAATCCTCAATTCTCAATCTTCAATCCTCGATCCTCAATCATCAATCCTCAATCCTCAATCCTCAGGCATCAATACTCAATCTTCAATGCTCAATCCTCAATCCTCAATCCTCAATCCTCATTCCCAAACACTCAATCCTCATTCCTCAAAGCTCAATCCTCAACCCTCAGTCCTCATACTCAATTCTCAATTCTCAATCCTCAATCCTCAATCCTCAATATTCGATCCTCAATAATCAATCTCCAATCCTCAATCCTCTATCCTCGATCCTCAATCCTCAGGCATCAATACTCAATCTTCAATACTCAATCCTCAATCCTCAATCCTCAATCCTCAATCCTCAAACCTCAATACTCAATCCTCAATATTCAATCATCAATACTCAATCTTCAATCCTCAATCCTCAATACTCAATCCTCAATCCTCAATCCTCAATCCTCAATCCTCAATCCTCAATCATCAATCCTCAATCCTCAATTCTCAATCCTCAATCCTCAGTCCTCAGTCGTCGAATCTCAATCCCCGACGCTTAGCACTCATCCTCAATCCTCAGTCCTCAATCCTCAATCCTCAAACCTCGTTCCTCAAACCTCAATCCTCAACCCTCAGTCTTCATCCTCAATCCTCAAACCTCAATCCTCAATCCTCAATATTCAATCATCAATACTCAATCTTCAATCCTCAATCCTCAGGCATCAATACTCAATCTACAATATTCAATCCTCAGTCCTTAATCCTCAATCCACAATCCTCAACCTTCAATACTCAATACTTAATCTTCAATCCTCAATCCTCAATCCTCAATCCTCTATCCTCAATCCTCAATCCTCATTCTTCAATCCTAAATACCCAATCCTCAATCTTCAATCCTCAATCCTCAATCCTCAATTCTCAAACCTCAATCCTTAGTCCCCAGACCTCAAACATCAATATTCAACCCTTAGTCCTCGTCCACAATCCACAACCCTCAATCCGCAGTCATCAATATTCAATCATCAATATTCAATCTTCAATCCTCAATCCTCAATCCTCAATCCTCAATCCTCAATCCACAATCCTCAATCTTCAACCCTGAATCCTCAACCCTCAATACTCAATCCTCAATCTTCGATCCTCAATACTCAATCTTCAATCCTCAATCCTCAATCCTCAATCCTCAAACCTCAATCCTCAATCCTCATTCTTCAATCCTAAATACCCAATCCTCAATCTTCAATCCTCAATCCTCAATCCTCAATTCTCAATCCTCAATCCTTAGTCCCCAGACCTCAAACATCAATATTCAACCCTTAGTCCTCGTCCACAATCCACAACCCTCAATCCGCAGTCATCAATATTCAATCATCAATATTCAATCTTCAATCCTCAATCCTCAATCCTCAATCCTCAATCGTCAATCCTCAATCCTCAATCTTCAACCCTGAATCCTCAACCCTCAATACTCAATCCTCAATCTTCGATCCTCAATACTTAATCTTCAATCCTCAATCCTCAATCCTCAATCCTCAATCCTCAATCTTCAGTCCTCAACACTCAATCTTCAATCCTCAATCCTCAATCCTCAATCCTCAATCCTCATTCTTCAATCCTGAATACCCGATCCTCAATCTTCAATCCTCAATCCTTCATCCTCAATTCTAATTCCGCAATCCTCATTCCTCAATCCTCAATACCCAATCCTCAATCCTCAATTCTCAATCCTCAATCCTCAATATTCAATCATCAATACTCAATCTTCAATCCTCAATCTTTAATCCTCAATACTCAATCTTCAATCCTCAATCCTCAATCCTCAATCCTCAATCCTCAGTCCTCAGGCATCAATACTCAATCTACAATGTTCAATCCTCAATCCTTAATCCTCAATCCACAATCCTCAACCTTCAATACTCAATATTCAATCTTCAATCCTCAATCCCCAATTCTCAATCCTCAATTCTCAATCCTCAATCCTCAATATTCAATCCTCAATACTCAATCTTCAATCATCAATCCTCAATCCTCAATTCTCAGTCGTCAATCCTCAGTCATCAATCCTCAATCTTCAATACTCAATCGTCAATCCGTAGTCCTCAATCCTCAATCCTCAATCCTCAATCCTCGTTCCTCAAACCTCAATCCTCAACCCTCAGTCTTCATCCTCAATCCTCAAACCTCAATCCTCAATCCTCAATATTCAAACATCAATACTCAATCTTCAATCCTCAATCCTCAAACCTCAATCCTCAAACCTCATTCTTCAATCCTAAATACCCAATCCTCAATCTTCAATCCTCAATCCTCAATACCCAATTCTCAATCCTCAATCCTTAATCCTCAGACCACAAACATCAATATTCAACCCCCAGTCCTCGTCCTCAATCCACAACCCTCAATCCTCAGTTCTCAATATTCAATCATCAATATTCAATCTTCAATCCTCAATCCTCAATCCTCAATCCTCAATCCTCAATCCTCAATCTTCAACCCTGAATCCTCAATCCTCAATACTCAATCCTCAATCTTCAATCCTCAATGCTCAATCTTCAATCATGAATCCTCAATCCTCAATTCTCAGTCGTCAATCCTCAGTCATCAATCCTCAATCTTCAATACTCAATCGTCAATCCTTAGTCCTCAATCCTCAATCCTCAATCCTCGTTCCTCAAACCTCAATCCTCAACCCTCAGTCTTCATCCTCAATCCTCAAACCTCAATCCTCAATCCTCAATATTCAATCATCAATACTCAATCTTCAATCCTCAATCCTCAGGCATCAATACTCAATCTACAATATTCAATCCTCAGTCCTTAATCCTCAATCCACAATCCTCAACCTTCAATACTCAATACTTAATCTTCAATCCTCAATCCTCAATCCTCAATCCTCTATCCTCAATCCTCAATCCTCATTCTTCAATCCTAAATACCCAATCCTCAATCTTCAATCCTCAATCCTCAATCCTCAATTCTCAAACCTCAATCCTTAGTCCCCAGACCTCAAACATCAATATTCAACCCTTAGCCCTCGTTCACAATCCACAACCCTCAATCCGCAGTCATCAATATTCAATCATCAATATTCAATCTTCAATCCTCAATCCTCAATCCTCAATCCTCAATCCTCAATCCTCAATCCTCAATCTTCAACCCTGAATCCTCAACCCTCAATACTCAATCCTCAATCTTCGATCCTCAATACTCAATCTTCAATCCTCAATCCTCAATCCTCAATCCTCAAACCTCAATCCTCAATCCTCATTCTTCAATCCTAAATACCCAATCCTCAATCTTCAATCCTCAATCCTCAATCCTCAATTCTCAATCCTCAATCCTTAGTCCCCAGACCTCAAACATCAATATTCAACCCTTAGTCCTCGTCCACAATCCACAACCCTCAATCCGCAGTCATCAATATTCAATCATCAATATTCAATCTTCAATCCTCAATCCTCAATCCTCAATCCTCAATCCTCAATCCTCAATCCTCAATCTTCAACCCTGAATCCTCAACCCTCAATACTCAATCCTCAATCTTCGATCCTCAATACTCAATCTTCAATCCTCAATCCTCAATCCTCAATCCTCAATCCTCAATCTTCAGTCCTCAACACTCAATCTTCAATCCTCAATCCTCAATCCCCAATCCTCAATACTCAATCTTCAATCCTCAATCCTCAATCCTCAATCCTCAATCCTCAATCCTCAATCCTCAACTTCAACCCTATATCCTCAATCCTCAATACTCAATCCTCAATCTTCAATCCTCAATACTCAATCTTCAATCCTCAATCCTCAATCCTCAATCCTCAATATTCGATCATCAATAATCAATCTTCAATCCTCATTCCTCAATCCCCAATTCTCAATCCTCAATCCTCAATCCTCAATCCTCAATCCTCAATCCTCAATCCACAATCCTCAACCTTCTATACTCAATAATCAATATCCAATCCTCAATCCTCACTCCGCAATCTTCAACCCTGAATACTCAATCCTCAATACCCAATCCTCAATGTTCAATCCTCAATCCTCAATCCTCAATCCTAATTCCTCAATCCTCATTCTTCAGTCCTCAATACCCAATCCTCAATTTCAATGCTCAATCCTCAATCCTCATTTCTCAATCCTCAATCCTCAACCCTTAGCCCTCATCCTCCATCCTCAGTACTCAATCCTCTATCCTCAATCTTCAATCCTCAATACTCAATCCTCAATCCTCATTCCTCAAATCCTCAATCCTCAATCCTCAATCTTCAATGCTCAATACTCAATCTGCAATACTCAATCCTCAAACCTCAATCCTCAATCCTCATTCCTCAATCCTCAATACCCAATCCTCAATCCTCAATTCTCAATCATCAATCCTCAATATTCAATCATCAATACTCAATCTTCAATCCTCAATCTTTAATCCTCAATACTCAATCTTCAATCCTCAATCCTCAATCCTCAATCCTCAATCCTCAATCCTCAGGCATCAATACTCAATCTACAATGTTCAATCCTCAATCCTTAATCCTCAATCCACAATCCTCAATCCTCAATCTTCAACCCTCAACACTCAATCTTCAATCCTCAATCCTCAATCCTCAATACTCAATCCTCAATCTTCAATCCTCAACACTAATCTTCAATCCTCAATCCTCAATCCTCAATCCTCAATCCTCATTCTTCAATCCTCAATACCCAATCCTCAATCTTCAATCCTAAATCCTCAAACCTCAATCCTAATCCCTCAATCCTCATTCTTCAATCCTCAATACCCAATCCTCAACTTCAATTCTCAATCCTCAATCCTCATTTCTCAATCCTCAATCCTCAACCCTCAGCACTCATCCTCCATCCTCAATCCTCAATCCTCAATACTCAATCCTCAATCCTCAATCCTCAATCTTCAATCCTCAATTCTCAATCTTCAATCCTCGATCCTCAATCCTCAATCCTCAATATTCAATCATCAATACTCAATCTTCAACCCTCAATCTTCAATCCTCAATACTCAATCTTCAATCCTCAATCCTCAATCCTCAATCCTCAATCCTCAATCCTCAATCCTCAGGCATCAATACTAAATCTACAATATTCAATCCTCAGTCCTTAATCCTCAATCCACAATCCTCAACCTTCAATACTCAATACTCAATCTTCAATCCTCAATCCTCAATCCTCAATCCTCTATCCTCAATCCTCAATCCTCAATATTCAATCCTAAATACCCAATCCTCAATCTTCAAACCTCAATCCTCAATCCTCAATTCTCAATCCTCAATCCTTAGTCCCCAGACCTCAAACATCAATATTCAACCCTTAGTCCTCGTCCACAATCCACAACACTCAATCCGCAGTCATCAATATTCAATCATCAATATTCAATCTTCAATCCTCAATCCTCAATCCTGAATCCTCAATCCTCAATCCTCAATCCTCAATCTTCAACCCTGAATCCTCAACCCTCAATACTCAATCCTCAATCTTCGATCCTCAATACTCAATCTTCAATCCTCAATCCTCAACCCTCAATCCTCAATACTCAATCTTCAGTCCTCAACACTCAATCTTCAATCCTCAATCCTCAATCCTCAATCCTCAATCCTCATTCTTCAATCCTCAATCATCAATCCTCAATATTCAATCCTCAATACTCAATCTTCAATCCTCAATCCTCAATCCTCAATATTCAATCCTCAATACTCAATCTTCAATCATCAACCCTCAATCCCCAATTCTCAGTCGTCAATCCTCAGTCATCAATCCTCAATCTGCAATACTCAATCGTCAATCCTTAGTCCTCAATCCTCAATCCTCAATCCTCGTTCCTCAAACCTCAATCCTCAACCCTCAGTCTTCATCCTCAATCCTCAAACCTCAATCCTCAATCCTCAATATTCAACCCTCAGCCCTCATCCTCCATCCTCAATCCTCAATCCTCAATCCCCAACCTTCAATCCTCAATTCTCAATCTTCAATCCTCGATCCTCAATCCTCAATCCTCAATATTCAATCATCAATACTCAATCTTCAACCCTCAATCTTCAATCCTCAATACTCAATCTTCAATACTCAATCCTCAACCCTCCATCCTCAATCCTCAATTCTCAATCCTCAGGCATCAATACTCAATCTACAATGTTCAATCCTCAGTCCTTAATCCTCAATCCACAATCCTCAACCTTCAATACTCAATACTCAATCTTCAATCCTCAATCCTCAATCCTCAATCCTCAATCCTCAATCCTCAATCCTCAATATTCAATCCTCAATACTCAATCTTCAATCATCAATCCTCAATCCTCAATTCTCAGTCGTCAATCCTCAGTCATCAATCCTCAATCTTCAATACTCAATCGTCAATCCTTAGTCCTCAATCCTCAATCCTCAATCCTCGTTCCTCAAACCTCAATCCTCAACCCTCAGTCTTCACCCTCAATCCTCAAACCTCAATCCTCAATCCTCAATATTCAATCATCAATACTCAATCTTCAATCCTCAATCCTCAAACCTCAATCCTCAAACCTCATTCTTCAATCCTAAATACCCAATCCTCAATCTTCAATCCTCAATCCTCAATACCCAATTCTCAATCCTCAATCCTTAATCCTCAGACCACAAACATCAATATTCAACCCCCAGTCCTCGTCCTCAATCCACAACCCTCAATCCTCAGTTCTCAATATTCAATCATCAATATTCAATCTTCAATCCTCAATCCTCAATCGTCAATCCTCAATCCTCAATCCTCAATCTTCAACCCTGAATCCTCAATCCTCAATACTCAATCCTCAATCTTCAATCCTCAATGCTCAATCTTCAATCATGAATCCTCAATCCTCAATTCTCAGTCGTCAATCCTCAGTCATCAATCCTCAATCTTCAATACTCAATCGTCAATCCTTAGTCCTCAATCCTCAATCCACAATCCTCAACCTTCAATACTCAATACTTAATCTTCAATCCTCAATCCTCAATCCTCAATCCTCTATCCTCAATCCTCAATCCTCAATATTCAATCCTCAATGCTCAATCTTCAATCATGAATCCTCAATCCTCAATTCTCAGTCGTCAATCCTCAGTCATCAATCCTCAATCTTCAATACTCAATCGTCAATCCTTAGTCCTCAATCATCAATCCTCAATCCTCGTTCCTCAAACCTCAATCCTCAACCCTCAGTCTTCACCCTCAATCCTCAAACCTCAATCCTCAATCCTCAATATTCAATCATCAATACTCAATCTTCAATCCTCAATCCTCAAACCTCAATCCTCAAACCTCATTCTTCAATCCTAAATACCCAATCCTCAATCTTCAATCCTCAATCCTCAATACCCAATTCTCAATCCTCAATCCTTAATCCTCAGACCACAAACATCAATATTCAACCCCCAGTCCTCGTCCTCAATCCACAACCCTCAATCCTCAGTTCTCAATATTCAATCATCAATATTCAATCTTCAATCCTCAATCCTCAATCCTCAATCCTCAATCCTCAATCCTCAATCTTCAACCCTGAATCCTCAATCCTCAATACTCAATCCTCAATCTTCAATCCTCAATGCTCAATCTTCAATCATGAATCCTCAATCCTCAATTCTCAGTCGTCAATCCTCAGTCATCAATCCTCAATCTTCAATACTCAATCGTCAATCCTTAGTCCTCAAACCTCAATCCTCAATCCTCGTTCCTCAAACCTCAATCCTCAACCCTCAGTCTTCATCCTCAATCCTCAAACCTCAATCCTCAATCCTCAATATTCAATCATCAATACTCAATCTTCAATCCTCAATCCTCAGGCATCAATACTCAATCTACAATATTCAATCCTCAGTCCTTAATCCTCAATCCACAATCCTCAACCTTCAATACTCAATACTTAATCTTCAATCCTCAATCCTCAATCCTCAATCCTCTATCCTCAATCCTCAATCCTCATTCTTCAATCCTAAATACCCAATCCTCAATCTTCAATCCTCAATCCTCAATCCTCAATTCTCAAACCTCAATCCTTAGTCCCCAGACCTCAAACATCAATATTCAACCCTTAGTCCTCGTCCACAATCCACAACCCTCAATCCGCAGTCATCAATATTCAATCATCAATATTCAATCTTCAATCCTCAATCCTCAATCCTCAATCCTCAATCCTCAATCCTCAATCCTCAATCTTCAACCCTGAATCCTCAACCCTCAATACTCAATCCTCAATCTTCGATCCTCAATACTCAATCTTCAATCCTCAATCCTCAATCCTCAATCCTCAAACCTCAATCCTCAATCCTCATTCTTCAATCCTAAATACCCAATCCTCAATCTTCAATCCTCAATCCTCAATCCTCAATTCTCAATCCTCAATCCTTAGTCCCCAGACCTCAAACATCAATATTCAACCCTTAGTCCTCGTCCACAATCCACAACCCTCAATCCGCAGTCATCAATATTCAATCATCAATATTCAATCTTCAATCCTCAATCCTCAATCCTCAATCCTCAATCGTCAATCCTCAATCCTCAATCTTCAACCCTGAATCCTCAACCCTCAATACTCAATCCTCAATCTTCGATCCTCAATACTTAATCTTCAATCCTCAATCCTCAATCCTCAATCCTCAATCCTCAATCTTCAGTCCTCAACACTCAATCTTCAATCCTCAATCCTCAATCCTCAATCCTCAATCCTCATTCTTCAATCCTGAATACCCGATCCTCAATCTTCAATCCTCAATCCTTCATCCTCAATTCTAATTCCGCAATCCTCATTCCTCAATCCTCAATACCCAATCCTCAATCCTCAATTCTCAATCCTCAATCCTCAATATTCAATCATCAATACTCAATCTTCAATCCTCAATCTTTAATCCTCGATACTCAATCTTCAATCCTCAATCCTCAATCCTCAATCCTCAATCCTCAATCCTCAGTCCTCAGGCATCAATACTCAATCTACAATGTTCAATCCTCAATCCTTAATCCTCAATCCACAATCCTCAACCTTCAATACTCAATATTCAATCTTCAATCCTCAATCCCCAATTCTCAATCCTCAATTCTCAATCCTCAATCCTCAATATTCAATCCTCAATACTCAATCTTCAATCATCAATCCTCAATCCTCAATTCTCAGTCGTCAATCCTCAGTCATCAATCCTCAATCTTCAATACTCAATCGTCAATCCGTAGTCCTCAATCCTCAATCCTCAATCCTCAATCCTCGTTCCTCAAACCTCAATCCTCAACCCTCAGTCTTCATCCTCAATCCTCAAACCTCAATCCTCAATCCTCAATATTCAAACATCAATACTCAATCTTCAATCCTCAATCCTCAAACCTCAATCCTCAAACCTCATTCTTCAATCCTAAATACCCAATCCTCAATCTTCAATCCTCAATCCTCAATACCCAATTCTCAATCCTCAATCCTTAATCCTCAGACCACAAACATCAATATTCAACCCCCAGTCCTCGTCCTCAATCCACAACCCTCAATCCTCAGTTCTCAATATTCAATCATCAATATTCAATCTTCAATCCTCAATCCTCAATCCTCAATCCTCAATCCTCAATCCTCAATCTTCAACCCTGAATCCTCAATCCTCAATACTCAATCCTCAATCTTCAATCCTCAATGCTCAATCTTCAATCATGAATCCTCAATCCTCAATTCTCAGTCGTCAATCCTCAGTCATCAATCCTCAATCTTCAATACTCAATCGTCAATCCTTAGTCCTCAATCCTCAATCCTCAATCCTCGTTCCTCAAACCTCAATCCTCAACCCTCAGTCTTCATCCTCAATCCTCAAACCTCAATCCTCAATCCTCAATATTCAGTCATCAATACTCAATCTTCAATCCTCAATCCTCAGGCATCAATACTCAATCTACAATATTCAATCCTCAGTCCTTAATCCTCAATCCACAATCCTCAACCTTCAATACTCAATACTTAATCTTCAATCCTCAATCCTCAATCCTCAATCCTCTATCCTCAATCCTCAATCCTCAATATTCAATCCTCAATGCTCAATCTTCAATCATGAATCCTCAATCCTCAATTCTCAGTCGTCAATCCTCAGTCATCAATCCTCAATCTTCAATACTCAATCGTCAATCCTTAGTCCTCAATCATCAATCCTCAATCCTCGTTCCTCAAACCTCAATCCTCAACCCTCAGTCTTCATCCTCAATCCTCAAACCTCAATCCTCAATCCTCAATATTCAATCATCAATACTCAATCTTCAATCCTCAATCCTCAAACCTCAATCCTCAATCCTCATTCTTCAATCCTAAATACCCAATCCTCAATCTTCAATCCTCAATCCTCAATCCTCAATTCTCAAACCTCAATCCTTAGTCCCCAGACCTCAAACATCAATATTCAACCCTTAGTCCTCGTCCACAATCCACAACCCTCAATCCGCAGTCATCAATATTCAATCATCAATATTTAATCTTCAATCCTCAATCCTCAATCCTCAATCCTCAATCCTCAATCGTCAATCCTCAATCCTCAATCTTCAACCCTGAATCCTCAACCCTCAATACTCAATCCTCAATCTTCGATCCTCAATACTTAATCTTCAATCCTCAATCCTCAATCCTCAATCCTCAATCCTCAATCTTCAGTCCTCAACACTCAATCTTCAATCCTCATTCCTCAATCCTCAATCCTCAATCCTCATTCTTCAATCCTGAATACCCGATCCTCAATCTTCAATCCTCAATCCTTCATCCTCAATTCTAATTCCTTAATCCTCATTCCTCAATCCTCAATACCCAATCCTCAATCCTCATTTCTCAATCCTCAATCCTCAATATTCAATCATCAATACTCAATCTTCAATCCTCAATCTTTAATCCTCAATACTCAATCTTCAATCCTCAATCCTCAATCCTCAATCCTCAATCCTCAATCCTCAGGCATCAATACTCAATCTACAATGTTCAATCCTCAATCCTTAATCCTCAATCCACAATCCTCAACCTTCAATACTCAATATTCAATCTTCAATCCTCAATCCCCAATCCTCAATCCTCAATCCTCAATCCTCAATCCTCAATATTCAATCCTCAATACTCAATCTTCAATCATCAATCCTCAATCCTCAATTCTCAGTCGTCAATCCTCAGTCATCAATCCTCAATCTTCAATACTCAATCGTCAATCCGTAGTCCTCAATCCTCAATCCTCAATCCTCAAACCTCGTTCCTCAAACCTCAATCCTCAACCCTCAGTCTTCATCCTCAATCCTCAAACCTCAATCCTCAATCCTCAATATTCAAACATCAATACTCAATCTTCAATCCTCAATCCTCAAACCTCAATCCTCAAACCTCATTCTTCAATCCTAAATACCCAATCCTCAATCTTCAATCCTCAATCCTCAATACCCAATTCTCAATCCTCAATCCTTAATCCTCAGACCACAAACATCAATATTCAACCCCCAGTCCTCGTCCTCAATCCACAACCCTCAATCCTCAGTTCTCAATATTCAATCATCAATATTCAATCTTCAATCCTCAATCCGCAATCCTCAATCCTCAATCCTCAATCCTCAATCTTCAACCCTGAATCCTCAATCCTCAATACTCAATCCTCAATCTTCAATCCTCAATGCTCAATCTTCAATCATGAATCCTCAATCCTCAATTCTCAGTCGTCAATCCTCAGTCATCAATCCTCAATCTTCAACACTCAATCGTCAATCCTTAGTCCTCAATCCTCAATCCTCAATCCTCGTTCCTCAAACCTCAATCCTCAACCCTCAGTCTTCATCCTCAATCCTCAAACCTCAATCCTCAATCCTCAATATTCAATCATCAATACTCAATCTTCAATCCTCAATCCTCAGGCATCAATACTCAATCTACAATATTCAATCCTCAGTCCTTAATCCTCAATCCACAATCCTCAACCTTCAATACTCAATACTTAATCTTCAATCCTCAATCCTCAATCCTCAATCCTCTATCCTCAATCCTCAATCCTCAATATTCAATCCTCAATGCTCAATCTTCAATCATGAATCCTCAATCCTCAATTCTCAGTCGTCAATCCTCAGTCATCAATCCTCAATCTTAAATACTCAATCGTCAATCCTTAGTCCTCAATCATCAATCCTCAATCCTCGTTCCTCAAACCTCAATCCTCAACCCTCAGTCTTCATCCTCAATCCTCAAACCTCAATCCTCAATCCTCAATATTCAATCATCAATACTCAATCTTCAATCCTCAATTCTCAAACCTCAATCCTCAATCCTCATTCTTCAATCCTAAATACCCAATCCTCAATCTTCAATCCTCAATCCTCAATCCTCAATTCTCAAACCTCAATCCTTAGTCCCCAGACCTCAAACATCAATATTCAACCCTTAGTCCTCGTCCACAATCCACAACCCTCAATCCGCAGTCATCAATATTCAATCATCAATATTCAATCTTCAATCCTCAATCCTCAATCCTCAATCCTCAATCCTCAATCCTCAATCCTCAATCTTCAACCCTGAATCCTCAACCCTCAATACTCAATCCTCAATCTTCGATCCTCAATACTCAATCTTCAATCCTCAATCCTCAATCCTCAATCCTCAAACCTCAATCCTCAATCCTCATTCTTCAATCCTAAATACCCAATCCTCAATCTTCAATCCTCAATCCTCAATCCTCAATTCTCAATCCTCAATCCTTAGTCCCCAGACCTCAAACATCAATATTCAACCCTTAGTCCTCGTCCACAATCCACAACCCTCAATCCGCAGTCATCAATATTCAATCATCAATATTCAATCTTCAATCCTCAATCCTCAATCCTCAATCCTCAATCCTCAATCCTCAATCCTCAATCTTCAACCCTGAATCCTCAACCCTCAATACTCAATCCTCAATCTTCGATCCTCAATACTCAATCTTCAATCCTCAATCCTCAATCCTCAATCCTCAATCCTCAATCTTCAGTCCTCAACACTCAATCTTCAATCCTCAATCCTCAATCCCCAATTCTCAATCCTCAATCCTCAATCCTCAATCCTCAATCCTCAATCCTCAATCCACAATCCTCAACCTTCTATACTCAATAATCAATATCCAATCCACAATCCTCACTCCGCAATCTTCAACCCTGAATCCTCAATCCTCAATACTCAATCCTCAATCTTCAATCCTCAATACTCAATCTTCAATCCTCAATCCCCAATCCTCAATCCTCAATCCTCAATCATCAATCCTCAATATTCAATCCTCAATACTCAATCTTCAATCCTCAATCCTCAATCCTCAATATTCAATCCTCAATACTCAATCTTCAATCATCAATCCTCAATCCCCAATTCTCAGTCGTCAATCCTCAGTCATCAATCCTCAATCTTCAATACTCAATCGTCAATCCTTAGTCCTCAATCCTCAATCCTCAGTCCTCGTTCCTCAAACCTCAATCTTCAACCCTCAGTCTTCATCCTCAATCCGCAAACCTCAATCCTCAATCCTCAATATTCAACCCTCAGCCCTCATCCTCCATCCTCAATCCTCAATCCTCAATCCCCAACGTTCAATCCTCAATTCTCAATCTTCAATCCTCGATCCTCAATCCTCAATCCTCAATATTCAATCATCAATACTCAATCTTCTGCCCTCAATCTTCAATCCTCAATACTCAATCTTCAATACTCAATCCTCAAACCTCAATCCTCAATCCTCAATTCTCAATCCTCAGGCATCAATACTCAATCTACAATGTTCAATCCTCAGTCCTTAATCCTCAATCCACAATCCTCAACCTTCAATACTCAATACTCAATCTTCAATCCTCAATCCTCAATCCTCAATCCTCAATCCTCAATCCTCAATCCTCAATATTCAATCCTCAATACTCAATCTTCAATCATCAATCCTCAATCCTCAATTCTCAGTCGTCAATCCTCAGTCATCAATCCTCAATCTTCAATACTCAATCGTCAATCCTTAGTCCTCAATCCTCAATCCTCAATCCTCGTTCCTCAAACCTCAATCCTCAACCCCCAGTCTTCATCCTCAACCCCCAGTCTTCATCCTCAATCCTCAAACCTCAATCCTCAATCCTCAATATTCAATCATCAATACTCAATCTTCAATCCTCAATCCTCAAACCTCAATCCTCAATCCTCATTCTTCAATCCTCAACTCTCAATCTTCAATCCTCAATCCTCAATCCTCAATCCTCAATCCTCATTCTTCAATCCTCAATACCCAATCCTCAATGTTCAATCCTCAATCCTCAATCCTGAATCCTAATTCCTCAATCCTCATTCTTCAGTCCTCAATACCCAATCCTCAATTTCAATGCTCAAACCTCAATCCTCATTTCTCAATCCTCAATCCTCAACCCTTAGCCCTCATCCTCCATCCTCAGTACTCAATCCTCTATCCTCCATCTTCAATCCTCAATTCTCAATCTTCAATCCTCGATCCTCAATCATCAATCCTCAATCCTCAATCCTCAGGCATCAATACTCAATCTTCAATGCTCAATCCTCAATCCTCAATCCTCAATCCTCATTCCCAAACACTCAATCCTCATTCCTCAAAGCTCAATCCTCAACCCTCAGTCCTCATACTCAATTCTCAATTCTCAATCCTCAATCCTCAATCCTCAATATTCAATCCTCAATACTCAATCTTCAATCCTCAATCCTCAAACCTCAATCCTCAATCCTCATTCTTCAATCCTAAATACCCAATCCTCAATCTTCAATCCTCAATCCTCAATCCTCAATTCTCAAACCTCAATCCTTAGTCCCCAGACCTCAAACATCAATATTCAACCCTTAGTCCTCGTCCACAATCCACAACCCTCAATCCGCAGTCATCAATATTCAATCATCAATATTCAATCTTCAATCCTCAATCCTCAATCCTCAATCCTCAATCCTCAATCCTCAATCCTCAATCTTCAACCCTGAATCCTCAACCCTCAATACTCAATCCTCAATCTTCGATCCTCAATACTCAATCTTCAATCCTCAATCCTCAATCCTCAATCCTCAAACCTCAATCCTCAATCCTCATTCTTCAATCCTAAATACCCAATCCTCAATCTTCAATCCTCAATCCTCAATCCTCAATTCTCAATCCTCAATCCTTAGTCCCCAGACCTCAAACATCAATATTCAACCCTTAGTCCTCGTCCACAGTCCACAACCCTCAATCCGCAGTCATCAATATTCAATCATCAATATTCAATCTTCAATCCTCAATCCTCAATCCTCAATCCTCAATCCTCAATCCTCAATCCTCAATCTTCAACCCTGAATCCTCAACCCTCAATACTCAATCCTCAATCTTCGATCCTCAATACTCAATCTTCAATCCTCAATCCTCAATCCTCAATCCTCAAACCTCAATCCTCAATCCTCATTCTTCAATCCTAAATACCCAATCCTCAATCTTCAATCCTCAATCCTCAATCCTCAATTCTCAATCCTCAATCCTTAGTCCCCAGACCTCAAACATCAATATTCAACCCTTAGTCCTCGTCCACAATCCACAACCCTCAATCCGCAGTCATCAATATTCAATCATCAATATTCAATCTTCAATCCTCAATCCTCAATCCTCAATCCTCAATCCTCAATCCTCAATCCTCAATCTTCAACCCTGAATCCTCAACCCTCAATACTCAATCCTCAATCTTCGATCCTCAATACTCAATCTTCAATCCTCAATCCTCAATCCTCAATCCTCAATCCTCAATCTTCAGTCCTCAACACTCAATCTTCAATCCTCAATCCTCAATCCCCAATTCTCAATCCTCAATCCTCAATCCTCAATCCTCAATCCTCAATCCTCAATCCACAATCCTCAACCTTCTATACTCAATAATCAATATCCAATCCTCAATCCTCACTCCGCAATCTTCAACACTGAATCCTCAATCCTCAATACTCAATCCTCAATCTTCAATCCTCAATACTCAATCTTCAATCCTCAATCCCCAATCCTCAATCCTCAATCCTCAATCATCAATCCTCAATATTCAATCCTCAATACTCAATCTTCAATCCTCAATCCTCAATCCTCAATATTCAATCCTCAATACTCAATCTTCAATCATCAATCCTCAATCCCCAATTCTCAGTCGTCAATCCTCAGTCATCATTCCTCAATCTTCAATACTCAATCGTCAATCCTTAGTCCTCAATCCTCAATCCTCAGTCCTCGTTCCTCAAACCTCAATCTTCAACCCTCAGTCTTCATCCTCAATCCGCAAACCTCAATCCTCAATCCTCAATATTCAACCCTCAGCCCTCATCCTCCATCCTCAATCCTCAATCCTCAATCCCCAACGTTCAATCCTCAATCCACAATCTTCAATCCTCGATCCTCAATCCTCAATCCTCAATACTCAATCATCAATACTCAATCTTCAGCCCTCAATCTTCAATCCTCAATACTCAATCTTCAATACTCAATCCTCAAACCTCAATCCTCAATCCTCAATTCTCAATCCTCAGGCATCAATACTCAATCTACAATGTTCAATCCTCAGTCCTTAATCCTCAATCCACAATCCTCGTTCCTCAAACCTCAATCCTCAACCCCCAGTCTTCATCCTCAATCCTCAAACCTCAATCCTCAATCCTCAATATTCAATCATCAATACTCAATCTTCAATCCTCAATCCTCAAACCTCAATCCTCAATCCTCATTCTTCAATCCTCAACTCTCAATCTTCAATCCTCAATCCTCAATCCTCAATCCTCAATCCTCATTCTTCAATCCTCAATACCCAATCCTCAATGTTCAATCCTCAATCCTCAATCCTGAATCCTAATTCCTCAATCCTCATTCTTCAGTCCTCAATACCCAATCCTCAATTTCAATGCTCAAACCTCAATCCTCATTTCTCAATCCTCAATCCTCAACCCTTAGCCCTCATCCTCCATCCTCAGTACTCAATCCTCTATCCTCCATCTTCAATCCTCAATTCTCAATCTTCAATCCTCGATCCTCAATCATCAATCCTCAATCCTCAATCCTCAGGCATCAATACTCAATCTTCAATGCTCAATCCTCAATCCTCAATCCTCAATCCTCATTCCCAAACACTCAATCCTCATTCCTCAAAGCTCAATCCTCAACCCTCAGTCCTCATACTCAATTCTCAATTCTCAATCCTCAATCCTCAATCCTCAATATTCAATCCTCAATAATCAATCTCCAATCCTCAATCCTCTATCCTCGATCCTCAATCCTCAGGCATCAATACTCAATCTTCAATACTCAATCCTCAATCCTCAATCCTCAATCCTCAATCCTCAAACCTCAATACTCAATCCTCAATATTCAATCATCAATACTCAATCTTCAATCCTCAATCCTCAATCCTCAATCCTCAATCCTCAATCCTCAATCCTCAATCCTCAATCCTCAATCCTCAATCATCAATCCTCAATCCTCAATTCTCAATCCTCAATCCTCAGTCCTCAGTCGTCGAATCTCAATCCCCGACGCTTAGCACTCATCCTCAATCCTCAGTCCTCAATCCTCAATCCTCAAACCTAAATCCTCTACCGTCAGTCCTCGTCCTCAATCCTCAAACCTCAATCCTCAATCCTCAATATTCAATCATCAATACACAATCTTCAATCCTCAATCCTGAATCCTCAATCCTCAATCCTCAATCCTCAATCCTCAATATTCAATCATCAATACTCAATCTTCAACCCTCAATCTTCAATCCTCAATACTCAATCTTCAATCCTCAATCCTCAATCCTCAATCCTCAATCCTCAATCTTCAATCCTCAACACTCAATCTTCAATCCTCAATCCTCAATCCTCAATCCTCAATCCTCATTCTTCAATCCTCAATACCCAATCCTCAATCTTCAATCCTCAATCCTCAATCCTCAATCCCAATTCCTCAATCCTCATTCTTCAATCATCAATACCCAATCCTCATTTTCAATCCTCAATCCTCAATCCTCATTTCTCAATCCTCAATCCTCAACCCTCAGCCCTCATCCTCCATCCTCAGTACTCAATCCTCTATCCTCAATCTTCAATCCTCAATACCCAATCTTCAATCCTCATTCCTCAATCCTCAATCCTCAATCCTCAATCTTCAATCCTCAATACTCAATCTGCAACCCTCAGTCCTCAAACCTCAATCCTCAATCCTCATTCCTCAATCCTCAATACCCAATCCTCAATCCTCAGTTCTCAATCCTCAATCCTCAATCCTCAATCTTCAACCCTGAATCCTCAATCTTCAATACTCAATCCTCAATCTTCAATCCTCAATACTCAATCTTCAAACCTCAATCCTCAATCCTCAATGCTCAATATTCAATCATCAATACTCAATCTTCAATCCTCATTCCTCAATCCCCAAATCTCAATCCTCAATCCTCAATCCTCAATCCTCAATCCTCAGTCCTCATACTCAATTCTCAATTCTCAATCCTTAATCCTCAATCCTCAATCTTCAATCCTCAATAATCAATCTCCAATCCTCAATCTTCAACCCTCAACCTTCAATCCTCAATACTCAATCTTCAATCCTCAATCCTCAATCCTCAATCCTCAATCCTCAATCCTCAGGCATCAATACTCAATCTACAATATTCAATCATCAATACTCAATCTTCAATCCTCAATCCTCAATCCTCAACTCTCAATCCTCAATCCTCAGTCCTCAGTCGTTGAATCTCAATCCCCGACGCTTAGCACTCATCCTCAATCCTCAGTCCTCAATCCTCAATCCTCAAACCTAAATCCTCTGCCGTCAGTCCTCGTCCTCAATCCTCAAACCTCAATCCTCAATCCTCAATATTCAATCCTCAATACTCATTCTTCAATCATCATCCTCAATCCTCAATTCTCAGTCGTCAATCCTCAATCCTCAATCCTCATTCTTCAATCCTCAATACCCAATCCTCAATCTTCAATCCTCAAACATCAATCCTCAATTCTCAATCCTCAATCCTCAGTCCTCAGTCGTCGAACCTCAATACCCGACCCTTAGCACTCATCCTAAATCCTCAGTCCTCAATCCTCAATCCTCAAACCTAAATCCTCTACCGTCAGTCCTCGTCCTCAATCCTCAAACGTCAATCCTCAATCCTCAATATTCAATCATCAATACTCAATCTTCAATCCTCAATCCTCAATCCTCAATCCTCAATCCTCAATCCACAATCCTCAACCTTGAATACTCAATAATCAATCTCCAATCCTACATCCTCAATCCTCAATCCTCAATCCTCAATCCTCAATCCTCAGTCCTCATTCTTCAATCCTCTATACCCAATCCTCAATCTTCAATCCTCAAACATCAATCCTCAATTCTCAATCCTCAATCCTCAGTCGTCAGTCGTCGAACCTCAATCCCCGACGCTTAGCACTCATCCTCAATCCTCAGTCCTCAATCCTCAATCCTCAAACCTAAATCCTCTACCGTCAGTCCTCGTCCTCAATCCTCAAACCTCAATCCTCAATCCTCAATATTCAATCATCAATACTCAATCTTCAATCCTCAATCCTCAATCCTCAATCCTCAATCCTCAATCCTCAATCCTCAATCCTAAGTATTCAATCATCAATACTCAATCTTCAACCCTCAATCTTCAATCCTCAATACTCAATCTTCAATCCTCAATCCTCAATCCTCAATCCTCAATCCTCAATCCTCAGGCATCAATACTCAATCTACAATATTCAATCCTCAATCCTTAATCCTCAATCCACATTCCTCAACCTTCAATACACAATACTCAATCTTCAATCCTCAATCCCCAATCCTCAATCCTCAATCCTCAATCCTCAATCCGCAATATTCAATCCTCAATACTCAATCTTCAATCAGCAATCCTCAATCCTCAATTCTCAGTCGTCAATCCTCAGCCATCAATCCTCAATCTTCAATACTCAATCGTCAATCCTTAGTCCTCAATCCTCAATCCTCAATCCTCGTTCCTCAAACCTCAATCCTCAACCCTCAGTCTTCATCCTCAATCCTCAAACCTCAATCCTCAATCCTCAATATTCAATCATCAACCCTCAAACCTCAATCTTCAATCCTCATTCTTCAATCCTAAATACCCAATCCACAATCTTCAATCCTCAATCCTCAATCCTCAATTCTCAATCCTCAATCCTTAATCCTCAGACCTCAAAAATCAATATTCAACCCTCAGTCCTCGCCCTCCATCCACAACCCTCAATCCTCAGTCCTCAATATTCAATCATCAATATTCAATCTTCAATCCTCAATCCTCAATCCTCAATCCTCAATCCTCAATCCTCAATCTTCAACACTGAATCCTCAATCCTGAATACTCAATCCTCAATCTTCAATCCTCAATACTCAATCTTCAATCCTCAATCCTCAATCCTCAATCCTGAATCCTCAATCTTCAATCCTCAACACTCAATCTTCAATCCTCAATCCTCAATCCTCAATCCTCAATCCTCATTCTTCAATCTTCAATCCTCAATACTCAATCTTCAATCCTCAATCCTAAATCCTCAATCATCAATCCTCAATCTTCGATCCTCAACACTCAATCTTCAATCCTCAATCCTCAATCCTCAATCCTCAATCCTCATTCTTCAATCCTAAATACCCAATCCTCAATCTTCAACCCTCGATCCTCAAACCTCAATCCTAATTCCTCAATCCTCATTCTTCAATCCTCAATACCCAATCCTCAATTTCAATCCTCAATCCTCAATCCTCATTTCTCAATCCTCAATCCTCAACCCTCAGCCCTCATACTCCATCCTCAATCCTCAATCCTCAATCCTCAATCTTCAATCCTCAATTCTCAATCTTCAATCCTCGATCCTCAATCATCAATCCTCAATCCTCAATCCTCAGGCATCAATACTCAATCTTCAATGCTCAATCCTCAATCCTCAATCCTCAATCCTCATTCCCCAACCCTCAATCCTCATTCCTCAAACCTCAATCCTCAACCCTCAGTCCTCATACTCAATTCTCAATTCTCAATCCTCAATCCTCAATCCACAATCTTCAATCCTCAATAATCAATCTCCAATCCTCAATCCTCTATCCTCGATCCTCAATCCTCAGGCATCAATACTCAATCTTCAATACTCAATCCTCAAACCTCAAACCTCAATCCTCAATCCTCAAACCTCAATCCTCAATCCTCAATATTCAATCATCAATACTCAATCTTCAATCCTCAATCCTCAATCCTCAATCCTCAATCCTCAATCCTCAATCCGCAATCCTCAGTCCTCAATCCTCAATCCTCAATCCTCAATCCTCAATTCTCAATCCTCAATCCTCAGTCCTCAGTCGTCGAATCTCAATCCCCGACGCTTAGCACTCATCCTCAATCCTCAGTCCTCAATCCTCAATTCTCAATCCTCAATCCTTAATCCCCAGACCTCAAACATCAATATTCAACCCTGAATCCTCGTCCACAATCCACAACCCTCAATCCGCAGTCCTCAATATTCAATCATCAATATTCAACCTTCACTCCTCAATCCTCAATCCTCAATCCTCAATCCTCAATCCTCAATCTTCAACCCTGAATCCTCAATCCTCAATACTCAATCCTCAATCTTCAATCCTCAATACCCAATCTTCAATCCTCAATCCTCAACCCTCAATCCTCAATACTCAATCCTCAATCCTCATTCTCCAATCCTCAATACCCAATCCTCAATCTTCAATCCTCAATCCTCAATCCTCAATCCCAATTCCTCAATCCTCATTCTTCAATCCTAAATACCCAATCCTTAATCTGCAATCCTCAATCCTCAATCCTCAATTCTCAATCCTCAATCCTTAATCCTCAGACCTCAAACATCAATATTCAACACTCAGACCTCGTCCTCAATCCACAACACTCAATCCTCAGTCCTCAATATTCAATCATAAATATTCAATCTTCAATCCTCAGTCCTCAATCCACAATCCTCAATCCTCAATGCTCAATCCTCAATCCTCAGTATTCAATCATCAATACTCAATCTTCAACCCTCAATCTTCAATCCTCAATACTCAATCTTCAATCCTCAATCCTCAATCCTCAATCCTCAATCCTCAATCCTCAGGCCTCAATACTCAATCTACAATATTCAATCCTCAATCCTTAATCCTCAATCCACAATCCTCAACCTTCAATACACAATACTCAATCATCAATCCTCAATCCTCAATCCTCAATCCTCAATCCTCAATCCTCAATCCGCAATATTCAATCCTCAATACTCAATCTTCTATCAGCAATCCTCAATCCTCAATTCTCAGTCGTCAATCCTCAGCCATCAATCCTCAATCTTCAATACTCAATCGTCAATCCTTAGTCCTCAATCCTCAATCCTCAATCCTCGTTCCTCAAACCTCAATCCTCAACCCTCAGTCTTCATCCTCATTCCTCAAACCTCAATCCTCAATCCTCAATATTCAATCATCAATCCTCAAACCTCAATCTTCAATCCTCATCCTTCAATCCTAAATACCCAATCCTCAATCTTCAATCCTCAATCCTCAATCCTCAATTCTCAATCCTTAATCCTTAATCCTCAGACCTCAAACATCAATATTCAACCCTCAGTCCTCGTCCTCAATCCACAACCCTCAATCCTCAGTCCTCAATATTCAATCATCAATATTCAATCTTCAATCCTCAATCCTCAATCCTCAATCTTCAATCCTCAATCCTCAATCCTCAATCCTCAATCCTCAATCTTCAATCCTCAACACTCAATCTTCAATCCTCAATCCTCAATCCTCAATCATCAATCCTCATTCTTCAATCTTCAATCCTCAATACTCAATCTTCAATCCTCAATCCTAAATCCTCAATCATCAATCCTCAATCTTCGATCCTCAACACTCAATCTTCAATCCTCAATCCTCAATCCGTAATCCTCAATCCTCATTCTTCAATCCTCAATACCCAATCCTCAATCTTCAATCCTCGATCCTCAAACCTCAATCCTAATTCCTCAATCCTCATTCTTCAATCCTCAATACCCAATCCTCAATTTCAATCCTCAATCCTCAATCCTCATTTCCCCAATCCTCAATCCTCAACCCTCAGCCCTCATCCTCCATCCTCAATCCTCAATCCTCAATCCGGAATCTTCAATCCTCAATTCTCAATCTTCAATCCTCGATCCTCAATCATCAATCATCAATCCTCAATCCTCAGGCATCAATACTCAATCTTCAATGCTCAATCCTCAATACTCAATCCTCAATCCTCATTCCCCAACCCTCAATCCTCATTCCTCAAACCTCAATCCTCAACCCTCAGTCCTCATACTCAATTCTCTATTCTCAATACTCAATCCTCAATCCACAATCTTCAATCCTCAATAATCAATCTCCAATCCTCAATCCTCTATCCTCGATCCTCAATCCTCAGGCATCAATACTCAATCTTCAATACTCAATCCTCAATCCTCAATCCTCAACCCTCAATCCTCAAACCTCAATCCTCAATCCTCAATATTCAATCATCAATACTCAATCTTCAATCCTCAATCCTCAATCCTCAATCCTCAATCCTCAATCCTCAATCCTCAATCCTCAATCCTCAATCCTCAATCCTCAATCCTCAAACCTCAATCCTCAATTCTCAATCCTCAATCCTCAGTCCTCAATCCTCAATTCTCAATCCTCAGTCCTTAATCCCCAGACCTCAAACATCAATATTCAACCCTGAATCCTCGTCACAATCCACAACCCTCAATCCGCAGTCCTCAATATTCAATCATCAATATTCAATCTTCAATCCTCAATCCTCACTCCTCAATCCTCAATCCTCAATCCTCAATCTTCAACCCTGAATCCTCAATCCTCAATACTCAATCCTCAATCTTCAATCCTCAATACCCAATCTTCAATCCTCAATCCTCAATCCTCAATACTCAATCCTCAATCTTCAATCCTCAACACTCAATCTTCAATCCTCAATCCTCAATCCTCAATCCTCAATCCTCATTCTTCAATCCTCAATACCCAATCCTCAATCTTCAATCATAAATCCTCAATCCTCAATCCCAATTCCTCAATCCTCATTCTTCAATCCTCAATACCCAATCATCAATTTCAATCCTCAATCCTCAATCCTCATTTCTCAATCCTCAATCCTCAATCCACAATCCTCAATCTTCAATCCTCAACACTAATCTTCAATCCTCAATCCTCAATCCTCAATCCTCAATACTCATTCTTCAATCCTCAATACCCAATCCTCAATCTTCAATCCTCAATCGTCAATCCTCAATCCTAATTCCTCAAACCTCATTCTTCAATCCTCAATACCCAATCCTCAATTTCAATCCTCAATCCTCAATCCTCAATCCTCACTTCTCAATCCTCAATCGTCAACCCTCAGCCCTCATCCTACATCCTCAATCCTCAATCCTCAATCCTCAATCCTAATTCCTCAATCCTCATTCTTCAATCCTCAATACCCAATCCCCAATTTCAATCCTCAATCCTCAATCCTCATTTCTCAATCCTCAATCCTCAACCCTCAGCCCTCATCCTCCATCCTCAGTACTCAATCCTCTATCCTCAACCTTCTATCCTCAATACTCAATCTTCAATCCTCATCCCTCAATCCTCAATCCTCAATCCTCAATCTTCAATCCTCAATAGTCAATCTGCAATCCTCAATCCTCAAACCTCAATCCTCAATCCTCATTCCTCTATCCTCAATACCCAATCCTCAATCGTCAATCTTCAATCCTCAATCCTCAATATTCAATCATCAATACTCAATATTCAATCCTCAATCTTCAATCCCCAATACTCAATCTTCAATCCTCAATCCTCAATCCTCAATCCTCAATCCTCAATCCTCAGGCATCAATACTCAATCTACAATATTCAATCCTCAATCCTTAATCCTCAATCCACAATCCTCAACCTTCAATACTCAATACTCAATCTTCAATCCTCAATTCTCAATCCTCAATCCTCAATCCACAATCCTCAATATTCAAACCTCAATACTCAATCTTCAATCATCATCCTCAATCCTCAATTCTCAGTCGTCAATCCTCAGTCGTCAATCCTCAATATTCAATACTTAATCGTCAATCCTTAGTCCTCAATCCTCAATCCTCAATCCTCGTTCCTCAAGCCTCAATCCTCAACCCTCAGTCTTCATCCTCAATCCTCAAACCTCAATCCTCAATCCTCAATATTCAGTCATCAATACTCAATCTTCAATCCTCAATCCTCAAAC
The DNA here is from genome assembly GCF_051401765.1 of Calliopsis andreniformis. Taxonomy (NCBI): domain Eukaryota; kingdom Metazoa; phylum Arthropoda; class Insecta; order Hymenoptera; family Andrenidae; genus Calliopsis; species Calliopsis andreniformis. The sequence goes on along the minus strand of NW_027480466.1, from coordinate 3,575,051 downwards.
CTCAATCCTCAATCCTCATTCTTCAATCCTAATTACCCAATCCTCAATCTTCAATCCCCAATCCTCAATCCTCAATTCTCAATCCTCAATCCTTAATCCTCAGACCTCAAACATCAATATTCAACCCTCAGTCCTCGTCCTCAATCCACAACACTCAATCCTCAGTCCTCAATATTCAATCATCAATATTCAATCTTCAATCCTCACTCCTCAATCCTCAATTCTCAATCCTCAATCCTCAGTCCTCAGACCTCAAACCTCAATCCTCAACTCTCAGCCCCCATCCTCAATCCTCAATCCTCAATCTTCAATCCTCAATCCTCAATCCTCAAGCCTCAGTCCTCAATCCTCAATCCTCAATCCTCAGTCCTCAAACCTCAATCCTCAACACTCAATTCTCAATCCTCAATCTTCAATCCTCAATCCTCAATCCACAATCCCCAATCCTCAATCCTCAGGCATCAATACTCAATCTTCAATGCTCAATCCTCGATCCTCAATCCTCAATCCTCAATCCTCAACCCTCAATCCTCATACCTCAAACCTCAATCCTCAGCCCTCAGTCCTCATACTCAATTCTCAATTCTCAATCCTCAATCCTCAATCCTCAATCTTCAATCCTCAATAAACAACCTCCAATCCTAGATCCTCAATCCCCAATCTTCAATCCTTAATCCTCAATCTTCAATCCTTAATTCTCAATCGTCAATCTTCAATCCTCAATACTCAATCTTCAATCCTCAATCCTCAATCCTAAATCCTCAATCCTTAATCCTCAATCGGCAATCTTCAATCCTCAATACTCAATCTTCAATCCTCAATCCTCAATCCTCAATCCTCAATCCTCAATCCTCAATCCTCAATCCTCAGTCCTCATTCTTCAATCCTCTATACCCAATCCTCAATCTTCAATCCTCAAACATCAATCCTCAATTCTCAATCCTCAATCCTCAGTCGTCAGTCGTCGAACCTCAATCCCCGACGCTTAGCACTCATCCTCAATCCTCAGTCCTCAATCCTCAATCCTCAAACCTAAATCCTCTACCGTCAGTCCTCGTCCTCAATCCTCAAACCTCAATCCTCAATCCTCAATATTCAATCATCAATACTCAATCTTCAATCCTCAATCCTCAATCCTCAATCCTCAATCCTCAATCCTCAATCCTCAATCCTAAGTATTCAATCATCAATACTCAATCTTCAACCCTCAATCTTCAATCCTCAATACTCAATCTTCAATCCTCAATCCTCAATCCTCAATCCTCAATCCTCAATCCTCAGGCATCAATACTCAATCTACAATATTCAATCCTCAATCCTTAATCCTCAATCCACATTCCTCAACCTTCAATACACAATACTCAATCTTCAATCCTCAATCCCCAATCCTCAATCCTCAATCCTCAATCCTCAATCCGCAATATTCAATCCTCAATACTCAATCTTCAATCAGCAATCCTCAATCCTCAATTCTCAGTCGTCAATCCTCAGCCATCAATCCTCAATCTTCAATACTCAATCGTCAATCCTTAGTCCTCAATCCTCAATCCTCAATCCTCGTTCCTCAAACCTCAATCCTCAACCCTCAGTCTTCATCCTCAATCCTCAAACCTCAATCCTCAATCCTCAATATTCAATCATCAACCCTCAAACCTCAATCTTCAATCCTCATTCTTCAATCCTAAATACCCAATCCACAATCTTCAATCCTCAATCCTCAATCCTCAATTCTCAATCCTCAATCCTTAATCCTCAGACCTCAAAAATCAATATTCAACCCTCAGTCCTCGCCCTCCATCCACAACCCTCAATCCTCAGTCCTCAATATTCAATCATCAATATTCAATCTTCAATCCTCAATCCTCAATCCTCAATCCTCAATCCTCAATCCTCAATCTTCAACACTGAATCCTCAATCCTGAATACTCAATCCTCAATCTTCAATCCTCAATACTCAATCTTCAATCCTCAATCCTCAATCCTCAATCCTGAATCCTCAATCTTCAATCCTCAACACTCAATCTTCAATCCTCATTCCTCAATCCTCAATCCTCAATCCTCATTCTTCAATCTTCAATCCTCAATACTCAATCTTCAATCCTCAATCCTAAATCCTCAATCATCAATCCTCAATCTTCGATCCTCAACACTCAATCTTCAATCCTCAATCCTCAATCCTCAATCCTCAATCCTCATTCTTCAATCCTAAATACCCAATCCTCAATCTTCAACCCTCGATCCTCAAACCTCAATCCTAATTCCTCAATCCTCATTCTTCAATCCTCAATACCCAATCCTCAATTTCAATCCTCAATCCTCAATCCTCATTTCTCAATCCTCAATCCTCAACCCTCAGCCCTCATACTCCATCCTCAATCCTCAATCCTCAATCCTCAATCTTCAATCCTCAATTCTCAATCTTCAATCCTCGATCCTCAATCATCAATCCTCAATCCTCAATCCTCAGGCATCAATACTCAATCTTCAATGCTCAATCCTCAATCCTCAATCCTCAATCCTCATTCCCCAACCCTCAATCCTCATTCCTCAAACCTCAATCCTCAACCCTCAGTCCTCATACTCAATTCTCAATTCTCAATCCTCAATCCTCAATCCACAATCTTCAATCCTCAATAATCAATCTCCAATCCTCAATCCTCTATCCTCGATCCTCAATCCTCAGGCATCAATACTCAATCTTCAATACTCAATCCTCAAACCTCAAACCTCAATCCTCAATCCTCAAACCTCAATCCTCAATCCTCAATATTCAATCATCAATACTCAATCTTCAATCCTCAATCCTCAATCCTCAATCCTCAATCCTCAATCCTCAATCCGCAATCCTCAATCCTCAATCCTCAATCCTCAATCCTCAATCCTCAATTCTCAATCCTCAATCCTCAGTCCTCAGTCGTCGAATCTCAATCCCCGACGCTTAGCACTCATCCTCAATCCTCAGTCCTCAATCCTCAATTCTCAATCCTCAATCCTTAATCCCCAGACCTCAAACATCAATATTCAACCCTGAATCCTCGTCCACAATCCACAACCCTCAATCCGCAGTCCTCAATATTCAATCATCAATATTCAACCTTCACTCCTCAATCCTCAATCCTCAATCCTCAATCCTCAATCCTCAATCTTCAACCCTGAATCCTCAATCCTCAATACTCAATCCTCAATCTTCAATCCTCAATACCCAATCTTCAATCCTCAATCCTCAACCCTCAATCCTCAATACTCAATCCTCAATCCTCATTCTCCAATCCTCAATACCCAATCCTCAATCTTCAATCCTCAATCCTCAATCCTCAATCCCAATTCCTCAATCCTCATTCTTCAATCCTAAATACCCAATCCTTAATCTGCAATCCTCAATCCTCAATCCTCAATTCTCAATCCTCAATCCTTAATCCTCAGACCTCAAACATCAATATTCAACACTCAGACCTCGTCCTCAATCCACAACACTCAATCCTCAGTCCTCAATATTCAATCATAAATATTCAATCTTCAATCCTCAGTCCTCAATCCACAATCCTCAATCCTCAATGCTCAATCCTCAATCCTCAGTATTCAATCATCAATACTCAATCTTCAACCCTCAATCTTCAATCCTCAATACTCAATCTTCAATCCTCAATCCTCAATCCTCAATCCTCAATCCTCAATCCTCAGGCCTCAATACTCAATCTACAATATTCAATCCTCAATCCTTAATCCTCAATCCACAATCCTCAACCTTCAATACACAATACTCAATCATCAATCCTCAATCCTCAATCCTCAATCCTCAATCCTCAATCCTCAATCCGCAATATTCAATCCTCAATACTCAATCTTCAATCAGCAATCCTCAATCCTCAATTCTCAGTCGTCAATCCTCAGCCATCAATCCTCAATCTTCAATACTCAATCGTCAATCCTTAGTCCTCAATCCTCAATCCTCAATCCTCGTTCCTCAAACCTCAATCCTCAACCCTCAGTCTTCATCCTCATTCCTCAAACCTCAATCCTCAATCCTCAATATTCAATCATCAATCCTCAAACCTCAATCTTCAATCCTCATCCTTCAATCCTAAATACCCAATCCTCAATCTTCAATCCTCAATCCTCAATCCTCAATTCTCAATCCTTAATCCTTAATCCTCAGACCTCAAACATCAATATTCAACCCTCAGTCCTCGTCCTCAATCCACAACCCTCAATCCTCAGTCCTCAATATTCAATCATCAATATTCAATCTTCAATCCTCAATCCTCAATCCTCAATCTTCAATCCTCAATCCTCAATCCTCAATCCTCAATCCTCAATCTTCAATCCTCAACACTCAATCTTCAATCCTCAATCCTCAATCCTCAATCATCAATCCTCATTCTTCAATCTTCAATCCTCAATACTCAATCTTCAATCCTCAATCCTAAATCCTCAATCATCAATCCTCAATCTTCGATCCTCAACACTCAATCTTCAATCCTCAATCCTCAATCCGTAATCCTCAATCCTCATTCTTCAATCCTCAATACCCAATCCTCAATCTTCAATCCTCGATCCTCAAACCTCAATCCTAATTCCTCAATCCTCATTCTTCAATCCTCAATACCCAATCCTCAATTTCAATCCTCAATCCTCAATCCTCATTTCCCCAATCCTCAATCCTCAACCCTCAGCCCTCATCCTCCATCCTCAATCCTCAATCCTCAATCCGGAATCTTCAATCCTCAATTCTCAATCTTCAATCCTCGATCCTCAATCATCAATCATCAATCCTCAATCCTCAGGCATCAATACTCAATCTTCAATGCTCAATCCTCAATACTCAATCCTCAATCCTCATTCCCCAACCCTCAATCCTCATTCCTCAAACCTCAATCCTCAACCCTCAGTCCTCATACTCAATTCTCTATTCTCAATACTCAATCCTCAATCCACAATCTTCAATCCTCAATAATCAATCTCCAATCCTCAATCCTCTATCCTCGATCCTCAATCCTCAGGCATCAATACTCAATCTTCAATACTCAATCCTCAATCCTCAATCCTCAACCCTCAATCCTCAAACCTCAATCCTCAATCCTCAATATTCAATCATCAATACTCAATCTTCAATCCTCAATCCTCAATCCTCAATCCTCAATCCTCAATCCTCAATCCTCAATCCTCAATCCTCAATCCTCAATCCTCAATCCTCAAACCTCAATCCTCAATTCTCAATCCTCAATCCTCAGTCCTCAATCCTCAATTCTCAATCCTCAGTCCTTAATCCCCAGACCTCAAACATCAATATTCAACCCTGAATCCTCGTCACAATCCACAACCCTCAATCCGCAGTCCTCAATATTCAATCATCAATATTCAATCTTCAATCCTCAATCCTCACTCCTCAATCCTCAATCCTCAATCCTCAATCTTCAACCCTGAATCCTCAATCCTCAATACTCAATCCTCAATCTTCAATCCTCAATACCCAATCTTCAATCCTCAATCCTCAATCCTCAATACTCAATCCTCAATCTTCAATCCTCAACACTCAATCTTCAATCCTCAATCCTCAATCCTCAATCCTCAATCCTCATTCTTCAATCCTCAATACCCAATCCTCAATCTTCAATCATAAATCCTCAATCCTCAATCCCAATTCCTCAATCCTCATTCTTCAATCCTCAATACCCAATCATCAATTTCAATCCTCAATCCTCAATCCTCATTTCTCAATCCTCAATCCTCAATCCACAATCCTCAATCTTCAATCCTCAACACTAATCTTCAATCCTCAATCCTCAATCCTCAATCCTCAATACTCATTCTTCAATCCTCAATACCCAATCCTCAATCTTCAATCCTCAATCGTCAATCCTCAATCCTAATTCCTCAAACCTCATTCTTCAATCCTCAATACCCAATCCTCAATTTCAATCCTCAATCCTCAATCCTCAATCCTCACTTCTCAATCCTCAATCGTCAACCCTCAGCCCTCATCCTACATCCTCAATCCTCAATCCTCAATCCTCAATCCTAATTCCTCAATCCTCATTCTTCAATCCTCAATACCCAATCCTCAATTTCAATCCTCAATCCTCAATCCTCATTTCTCAATCCTCAATCCTCAACCCTCAGCCCTCATCCTCCATCCTCAGTACTCAATCCTCTATCCTCAACCTTCTATCCTCAATACTCAATCTTCAATCCTCATCCCTCAATCCTCAATCCTCAATCCTCAATCTTCAATCCTCAATAGTCAATCTGCAATCCTCAATCCTCAAACCTCAATCCTCAATCCTCATTCCTCTATCCTCAATACCCAATCCTCAATCGTCAATCTTCAATCCTCAATCCTCAATATTCAATCATCAATACTCAATATTCAATCCTCAATCTTCAATCCCCAATACTCAATCTTCAATCCTCAATCCTCAATCCTCAATCCTCAATCCTCAATCCTCAGGCATCAATACTCAATCTACAATATTCAATCCTCAATCCTTAATCCTCAATCCACAATCCTCAACCTTCAATACTCAATACTCAATCTTCAATCCTCAATTCTCAATCCTCAATCCTCAATCCACAATCCTCAATATTCAAACCTCAATACTCAATCTTCAATCATCATCCTCAATCCTCAATTCTCAGTCGTCAATCCTCAGTCGTCAATCCTCAATATTCAATACTTAATCGTCAATCCTTAGTCCTCAATCCTCAATCCTCAATCCTCGTTCCTCAAGCCTCAATCCTCAACCCTCAGTCTTCATCCTCAATCCTCAAACCTCAATCCTCAATCCTCAATATTCAGTCATCAATACTCAATCTTCAATCCTCAATCCTCAAACCTCAATCCTCAATCCTCATTCTTCAATCCTAATTACCCAATCCTCAATCTTCAATCCCCAATCCTCAATCCTCAATTCTCAATCCTCAATCCTTAATCCTCAGACCTCAAACATCAATATTCAACCCTCAGTCCTCGTCCTCAATCCACAACACTCAATCCTCAGTCCTCAATATTCAATCATCAATATTCAATCTTCAATCCTCACTCCTCAATCCTCAATTCTCAATCCTCAATCCTCAGTCCTCAGACCTCAAACCTCAATCCTCAACTCTCAGCCCCCATCCTCAATCCTCAATCCTCAATCTTCAATCCTCAATCCTCAATCCTCAAGCCTCAGTCCTCAATCCTCAATCCTCAATCCTCAGTCCTCAAACCTCAATCCTCAACACTCAATTCTCAATCCTCAATCTTCAATCCTCAATCCTCAATCCACAATCCCCAATCCTCAATCCTCAGGCATCAATACTCAATCTTCAATGCTCAATCCTCGATCCTCAATCCTCAATCCTCAATCCTCAACCCTCAATCCTCATACCTCAAACCTCAATCCTCAGCCCTCAGTCCTCATACTCAATTCTCAATTCTCAATCCTCAATCCTCAATCCTCAATCTTCAATCCTCAATAATCAACCTCCAATCCTAGATCCTCAATCCCCAATCTTCAATCCTTAATCCTCAATCTTCAATCCTTAATTCTCAATCGTCAATCTTCAATCCTCAATACTCAATCTTCAATCCTCAATCCTCAATCCTAAATCCTCAATCCTTAATCCTCAATCGGCAATCTTCAATCCTCAATACTCAATCTTCAATCCTCAATCCTCAATCCTCAATCCTCAATCCTCAATCCTCAATCCTCAATCCTCAATTCTCAATCGTCAATCTTCAATCCTCAACCGTCAGTCCTCGTCCTTAATCCTCAACCCTCAATCCTCAATCCTCAATCTTCAATCATTAATACTCAATCTTCAATCCCCAATTCTCATTCCTAAATCCTCAGCCCTCAATCCTCAATATTCAACACACAACCATCAACCATCAATTCTCAATACTCAACCATCAATCCTCAATTCTCAATACTCAATAGAATATCCCGAATTATCATGATTCAATACTCAATCCACAATATTCAATAATCAAATCTCAATCCTCAAACATCAATTCTCAACACTCAATCCTCAACACTCGGTCCTCTCTCTTCAATCCTCCATCCTCAATCCTCTATCCTCAAGCGTCAATCCTCAACCATCAATCCACAACCCTCAATCCTCAGACCTCAAACCGCAATTCCGAATCCTCAGTCCTGAATGCTCAATCTTCATCCCTCAGTCCGCAACAATCAATTGTCAATCCTCAATCCTCAATAGAATATCCTCAATTCACAGTTTTCAATACGCAATACCCAATCTTCAAACTTCAAATCTCAATCCACAGACATCAATTCTCATCACTCAACCCTCAACACTCAGTCCTCAATCTTCAATCCGCAATCCTCAATCCTCAATCCTAGATCCTCAATTCGCAATCCTCAATCCTTAATCCTCAATCTTCAATCCTCAATAACCAGTCCTCAAGCTTCAATCCTCAATGCTCAATCTTCAATCCTCAGTCCTCAATCCTCAATCCTCAATCATCAATCCTCAATCCCCAATCCTCAATCTTCAATCGTCAATCCTCAATCCTCAATCCTCAATCCTCAATCTGCAATCATCAATCCTCAATCTTCAACACTCAATCCTCAACCCTCAATCCTCAATCTTCAATCCTCAATCCTCAATCCTCAATTCTCAATCCTCAATCTTCAATCCTCAATACTCAGTCTTCAACCCTCAATCCTCAATCCTCAATCCTCAATCCTCAATCATCAATCCTCAATCTTCAATACTCAATCCTCAATCCTCAATCCTCAATCCTCAATACTCAGTCTTCAATCCTCAATCCTCAATCTTCAATCCTCAATCCTCAATCCTCAGTCATCAATCCTAAATATTCAATACTCAATCGTCAATCCTCAGTCCTCAATTCTCAATCCTCAATCCTCGTTCCTCAAACCTCAATCCTCAACCCTCCATACTCAGTCTTCAATCCTCAATCCTCAATCCTCAATCCTCAATCCTCAATCCTCAATCCTCAACCCTCAGCCCTCATCCTCAGTCCTGAATCCTGAATCCTCAATCCTCAATCTTCAATCCTCAATACTCAGCCTTCAATCCTCCATACTCGATCCTCTATCCTCAAGCGTCAATCCTCAATCCTCAATCCTCAACCCTCAGCCCTCATCCTCAACCCTCAATCCTCAATCCTCAAACCTCAACCTTCAATCCTCAATACTCAATCTTCGATCCTGAATCCTCAACCCCAGTCCTCAATCTTCAATCCTCAATGCTGAATCCTCAGTCCTCAATCCCCAATCCTCAGTCCTCAATCCTCAATCATCAAACCTCAAACCTCAACCCTCAACCCTCAGCCCTCATCCTCAATCCTCAATCCTGAATCCTCAATCGTCAATCTTCAATCCTCAATACTCAATCCTCAATCGTCAATCCTCATTCTTCAATCATCAATACCCAATCCTCAATCCTCAATCCTCAATCCTCCATCCTCAATTCTCAATCCTCAATCCTCAGTCCTCAGTCCTCAAACCTCAATCCTCAACCCTCAGCCCTCATTCTCAATCCTCAATCCTGAATCCTCAATCCTCAACCTTCAATCCTCAATCCTCAGTTCTCAATCCTCAATCCTCAATCCTCACTCCTCAATCCTCAATCCTCAATAATCAATTCTCAATCATCAACCTTCAATCCTCAATACTCAATCTTCAAACCTCAATGCTCAATCCACAATCGTCAATTCTCATTCTTCAATCCTCAATACCCAATCCTCAATCCTCAATCCTCTGTCCTCCATCCTTAATTCTCAATCCTCAATCCTCTGTCCTCAGTCCTCAAACGTAAACCCTCAACCCTCAGCCCTCAGCCCTCATCCTCAATCCTCAATCCTGAATCCTCAATCCTCAATCTTCAATCCTCAATACTCAGTCTTCGATCATCAATCCTCAATCCTCAATCCTCAATCCTCAATCCTCAATCTTCAATCCTCAATACTCAGTCTTCAATCATCAACCCTCAATCCTCAATCCTCAATCCTCAATCCTCAATCATCAATCTTCAATATTCAATCATCAACCTTCAATCCTCAATACTCAATCTTCAATCCTCAATACTCAATCCTCAATTGTCAATCCTCATTCTTCAATCCTGAATACACAATCCTCAATCCTCAATCCTCAATCTTCCACCCTCAAATCTCAATCCTCAATCCTCTGTCCTCAGTCCTCAAACCTCAACCCTCAACCCTCAGCCCTCATCCTCAATCCTCAATACTGAGTCATCAACCTTCAATCCTCAATACTCAATCTTCAATCCTCAATACTCAATCCTCAATCGTCAATCCTCATTCTTCAATCATCAATACCCAATCATCAATCCTCAATCCTCAATCCTCCATCCTCAATTCTCAATCCTCAATCCTCAGACCTCAGTCCTCAAACCTCAATCCTCAACCCTCAGCCCTCATTCTCAATCCTCAATCCTGAGTCCTCAATCCTCAATCTTCAATCCTCAATCCTCAGTTCTCAATCATCAATCATCAATCCTCAATCCTCAATCCTCAATCCTCAGTAATCAATTCTCAATCATCAACCTTCAATCCTCAATACTCAATCTTCAAACCTCAATGCACAATCCACAATCGTCAATTCTCATTCTTCATTCCTCAATACCCAATCCTCAATCATCAATCCTCTATCCTCCATCCTTAATCCTCAATCCTCAATCCTCTGTCCTCAGTCCTCAAACGTCAACCCTCAACCCTCAGCCCTCAGCCCTCATCCTCAATCCTCAATCCTGAATCCTCAATCCTCAATCTTCAATCCTCAATCTTCAATCCTGAATAATCAATCTCCAATCCTGGATCCTCAATCCCCAATCCTCAATCCTCAATCCTCTATCCTCCATCCTCAATTCTCAATCCTCAATCCTCTGTCCTCAGTCCTCAAACCTCAAACCTCAACCCTCAGCCCTCACCCTCAATCCTCAATACTCAATCTTCAATCCTCAATCCTCAATCGTCAATCCTCAATACTCAATCCTCAGTCATCAATCCTCAATCTTCAATACTGAATCGTGGATCCTCAGTCCTCAATTCTCAATCCTCAATCCTCGTTCCTCAAACCTCAATCCTCAACCCTCAGTCCTCATACTCAATTCTCAATTCTCAATCCTCAAACCTCAATCTTCAATCCTCAATACTGAATCCTCAATCCTCAATAGTCAACCATCAATCCTCAATTCTCAATACTCAATAGAATATCCTGAATTCTCAGTATTCGATACTCAAACCTCAATCCTCAACCCTCAGCCCTCATCCTCCACCCTCAATCCTCAGTCCTCAGTCCTCAAACCTCAATCCTCAACCCTCAGCCCTCATTCTCAATCCTCAATCCTGAATCCTCAATCCTCAATCTTCAATCCTCAATCCTCAGTACTCAATCATCAATCCTCAATCCTCAATCCTCAATCCTCAATCCTCAATAATCAATTCTCAATCATCAACCTTCAATCCTCAATACTCAATCTTCAAACCTCAATACTCAATCCACAATCGTCAATTCTCATTCTTCAATCATCAATACCCAATCCTCAATCCTCAATCCTCTATCCTCCATCCGCAATTCTCAATCCTCAATCCTCTGTCCTCAGTCCTCAAATCTCAACCCTCAACCCTCAGCCCTCATCCTAAATTCTCAATACTCAGTCTTCAATCCTCAATCCTCAATCCTCAATCCTCAATCCTCAATCCTCAATCCTCAGTCATCAATCCTCAATCTTCAATACTCAATCGTCAATCCTCATTCCTCAATTCTCAATCCTCAATCCTCGTTCCTCATACCTCAATCCTCAACCCTCAGTCCTCATACTCAATTCTCAATTCTCAATCCTCAAACCTCAATCTTCAATCCTCGATACTCAATCTTCGATTCTCAATCCTCAATCCTCAATCCTCAATCCCCAATCCTCAATCTTCAATCGTCAATCCTCAATCCTCAATCCTCAATCCTCAATCTGCAATCATCAATCCTCAATCTTCAACACTCAATCCTCAACCCTCAATCCTCAATCTTCAATCCTCAATCCTCAATCCTCAATTCTCAATCCTCAATCTTCAATCCTCAATACTCAGTCTTCAACCCTCAATCCTCAATCCTCAATCCTCAATCCTCAATCCTCATTCATAAATCCTCAATCTTCAATACTCAATCCTCAATCCTCAATCCTCAATCCTCGATACTCAGTCTTCAATCCTCAATCCTCAATCCTCAATCCTCAATCCTCAATCCTCAGTCATCAATCCTAAATCTTCAATACTCAATCGTCAATCCTCAGTCCTCAACTCTCAATCCTCAATCCTCGTTCCTCAAACCTCAATCCTCAACCCTCCATACTCAGTCTTCAATCCTCAATCCTCAATCCTCAATCCTCAATCCTCAATCCTCAACCCTCAGCCCTCATCCTCAATCCTCAATCCTGAATCCTCAATCCTCAATCTTCAATCCTCAATACTCAGCCTTCAATCCTCCATCCTCGATCCTCTATCCTCAAGCGTCAATCCTCAATCCTCAATCCTCAACCCTCAGCCCTCATCCTCAACCCTCAATCCTCAATCCTCAAACCTCAACCTTCAATCCACAATACTCAATCTTCGATCCTCAATCCTCAACCCTCAATCCACAATCCTCAATCCTCAATCCTCAATCCTCAATATTCAATACACAACCCTCAAACATCAATCCTCAATACTCAACCATCAATCCTCAATTCTCATTACTCAATAGAATATCCTGAATTCTCTGTTTTCAATACTCAATCGTCAATCTTCAATCTTCAAGTGTCCATCCACAAACATCAATTCTCGTCACTCAACCCTCAACACTCAGTCCTCAATCTTCCATCCTCAATCCTCAATCCTCAATCCTCAATCCTCAATCGTCAATCCTCAATCCCAAAATCCTCAATCTTCAATCCTCAATCCTCAATCCTCAAGACTCAATACTCAATCCTCAATCCTCAATCCTCAATCCTCAATCCTCAATCATCAATCCTCAATCTTCAATACTCAGTCCTCAATCCTCAGTCCTCAAACCTCAATTCCGAATCCTCAGTCCTGAATGCTCAATCTTCATCCCTCAGTCCGCAACAATCAATTGTCAATCCTCAATCCTCAATAGAATATCCTCAATTCACAGTTTTCAATACTCAATCCCCAATCTTCAAACTTCAAATCTCAATCCACAGACATCAATTCTCATCACTCAACCCTCAACACACAGTCCTCAATCTTCAATCCGCAGTCCTCAATCCTCAATCCTAGATCCTAAATCCCAAATCCTCAATCCTTAATCCTCAATCTTCAATCCTCAATAACCAGTCCTCAATCTTCAATCCTCAATGCTCAATCTTCAATCCTCAATCCTCAGTCCGCAATCCTCAATCCTCAATCCCAAACCTCAATCCTCAACCGTCAGCCCTCGTCCTCAATCCTCAACCCTCAACCCTCAATCCTCAATCATCAATACTCAATCTTCAATCCTCAATCCACAATACTCAATCCTCAATATTCAACACTCAACCCTCAACCATCAATCATCAATATTCAAACATCAATCCTCAATTCTCGATACTCAATAGAATATCCTGAATTCTCATGGTTCAATGCCAAAACCCCAATCTCAATCTTCAAATCTCAATCCACAAACATCAATTCTCATCACTCAACCCTCAACACTCAGTCCTCAATCTTCAATCCTCAACCCTTAATCCTCAATCCTCAATCTTCAATCCTCCATACTCAATCTTCAATCCTCAATCCTCAATCATCAATCCTCAATCCTCAATCCTCACTCTTCAATCCTCAATAATCAATCTCCTGTCCTAGATCCTCAATCTCCGATACTCTATCCTTAATCCTCAATATTCAATCCTCTATCCCCTGTCCACAATCTTCAATACCCAAAGCTCAATAACCAATCGTCAATCCTCAATCCTCAATCCCCAATCCTCAGTCCTCAATCCTCAATCCTCAATACTCAAACCTCAATCCTCAACCGTCAGTCCTCGTCCTCAATCCTCAAACCTCAATCCTCAATCCTCAATCATCAATCCTCAATTCTCAATTCTCAATAGAATATCCTGAATTCTCAGTTTTCAATACTCAATCCTCAATCTTCAATCTTCAAGTTTCCATCCACAAGCATCAATTCTCATCACTCAACCCTCAACACTCAATCCTCAATCCTCAATCCTCAATCTTCAATCCTCAATCCTCAATCCTCAATCCTCAATCCTCAATCCTCAATCATCAATCCTCAATCTTCAAAACTCAATCCTCAATCCTCAATCCTCAATCCTCAGTCCTCAATCATCAATCCTCAATCTTCAATACTCAATCCTCAATCCTCAATCCTCAATACTCAATACTCAATACTCAATAGGATATCCTGAATTCTCAGTTTTCAATACTTAATCCTCAATCTTCAATCTTCATGTCTCCATCCACAAACATCAATTATCATCACTCAACCCTCAACACTCAGTCCTCAATCTTCAATCCTCAATCCTCAATATTCAATCCTCAATCATCAATACTCAATCTTCAAAACTCAATCCTCAATCCTCAATTCTCAATCCTCAATACTCAACCATCAATCCTCAATTCTCAATACTCAATAGAATATCCTGAATTCTCAGGATTCAATACTCAAACCCCAATCCTCAACCCTCAGCCCTCATTCTCCATCATCAATACTCAATCCTCAATCCTCAACCTTCAATCCTCAATACTCAATCTTCAATCTTCAATCCTCAATCCTCAAACCTCAATCCTCAATCCTCAATCCTCAGTCCTCAATCCTCAATTCTCAATCATCAATACTGAATATTCGATCCTCAATCCTCAGTCCTCAATCCTGAAACCTGAGCCCTCAGTCCTCAATCCTCAATCCTCAATCCTCATACCTCAATCCTCAACCGTCAGTCCTCGTCCTCAATCCTCCACTACGAATCCTCAATCCTCAATATTCAATCATCAATACTCAATCTTCAATCCTCAATACTCAATCTTCAATCCTCAATCCTCAATCCCCAATCCTCAATCCTCAATCCTCAAGCGTCAGTCTTCAATCCTCAATACTCAATCTGCAATCCTCAGTCCTCAATCCTCAATCCTGTTTCTTCAATACTCAATACCCATTCCTCAAGCTTCAGCCCTCAATCCTCAACCCTCAATCCTCAATCCTCAATCTTCAATTCTCAATGGTCAATCTTCAATCCTGAACCGTCAGTCCTCGTCCTTAATCCTCAACCCTCAATCCTCAATCCTCAATCTTCAATCATTAATACTCAATCTTCAATCCTCAATTCTCAATCCTAAATCCTCAAACCTCAATCCTCAATATTCAACACACAACCGTCAACCATCAATTCTCAATACTCAACCATCAATCCTCAATTCTCAATACTCAATAGAATATCCCGAATTCTCATGATTCAATACTCAATCCACAATATTCAATAATCAAATCTCAACCCTCAAACATCAATTCTCAAGGCTCAATCCTCAACAGTCGGTCCTCTCTCTTCAATCCTCCATTCTCAATCCTCTATCCTCAAGCGTCAATCCTCAATCCTCAATCCTCAACCCTCGATCCTCAGTCCTCAAACCTCAACCCTCAACCCTCAGCCCTCATCCTCAATCCTCAATACTCAATCTTCAATCCTCAATCCTCAATCCTCAATCCTCAATCCTCTATCCTCCATCCTCAATTCTCAATCCTCTATCCTCTGTCCTCAGTCCTCAAACCTCAACCCTCAACCCTCAGCCCTCATCCTCAATCCTCAATACTCAATCTACAATCCTCAATCCTCAATCCTCAGTCCTCAATCCTCAGTCATCAATCCTCAATCTTCAATACTCAGTCGTCAATTCTCATTCCTCAATTCTCAATCCTCAATCCTGGTTCCTCATACCTCAATCCTCAACCCTCAGTCCTCATACTCAATTCTCAATTCTCAATCCTCAAACCTCAATCTTCAATCCTCAATACCCAATCCTCAATCCTCAATTCTCAATACTCAATAGAATATCCTGAATTCTCAGTATTCAATACTCAAACCTCAATCCTCAACCCTCAGCCCTCATCCTCCATCCTCAATCCTCAACCCTCAATCCTCAAACCTCAATCTTCAATCCTCGATACTCAATCTTGGATCCTCAATTCTCAATCCTCAATCTTCAATCCTCAATACTCAGTCTTCAATCATCAATCCTCAATCCCCAATCCTCAATCCTTAATCCTCAATCTTCAATCCTCAATAACCAGTCCTCAATCTTCAATCCTCAATGCTCAATCTTCAATCCTCAATAATCAGTCCGCAATCCTCAATCCTCAATCATCAATCCTCAATCCTCAATCCTCAATCCTCAGTCCTCAATCATCAATCCTCAATCTTCAATACTCAATCCTCAATCCTCAATCCTCAATACTCAATACTCAATACTCAATAGAATATCCTGAATTCTCAGTTTTCAATACTCAATCCTCAATCTTCAATCTTCATGTCTCCATCCACAAACATCAATTATCATCACTCAACCCTCAACACTCAGTCCTCAATCTTCAATCCTCAATCCTCATTACTCAATCCTCAATCATCAATACTCAATCTTCAAAACTCAATCCTCAATCCTCAATTCTCAAT
The DNA here is from genome assembly GCF_051401765.1 of Calliopsis andreniformis. NCBI lineage: Eukaryota > Metazoa > Arthropoda > Insecta > Hymenoptera > Andrenidae > Calliopsis > Calliopsis andreniformis. The sequence goes on along the minus strand of NW_027480466.1, from coordinate 3,558,401 downwards.
CCTCAATACTCAACCATCAATCCTCAATTCTCAATACTCAATAGAATATCCTGAGTTCTCAGGATTCAATACTCAAACCCCAATCCTCAACCCTCAGCCCTCATTCTCCATCATCAAAACTCAATCCTCAATCCTCAACCTTCAATCCTCAATACTCAATCTTCAATCTTCAATCCTCAATCCTCAAACCTCAAACCTCAATCCTCAATCCTCAGTCATCAATCCTCAATCTTCAATACTCAATCGTCAATCCGCAGTCTTCAATCCTCAATCCTAGATCCTCAATCCCCAATCCTCAATCCTTAATCCTCAACCTTCAATCCTCAATCCCCAGTCCACAACCCTCAATCCTCAATCCTCAATCCTCAATCCTCAATTCTCAATCGTCAATCTTCAATCCTCAACCGTCAGTCCTCGTCCTTAATCCTCAACCCTCAATCCTCAATCCTCAATCTTCAATCATTAATACTCAATCTTCAATCCCCAATTCTCATTCCTAAATCCTCAACCCTCAATCCTCAATATTCAACACACAACCATCAACCATCAATTCTCAATACTCAACCATCAATCCTCAATTCTCAATACTCAATAGAATATCCCGAATTATCATGATTCAATACTCAATCCACAATATTCAATAATCAAATCTCAATCCTCAAACATCAATTCTCAACACTCAATCCTCAACACTCGGTCCTCTCTCTTCAATCCTCCATCCTCAATCCTCTATCCTCAAGCGTCAATCCTCAACCATCAATCCACAACCCTCAATCCTCAGACCTCAAACCGCAATTCCGAATCCTCAGTCCTGAATGCTCAATCTTCATCCCTCAGTCCGCAACAATCAATTGTCAATCCTCAATCCTCAATAGAATATCCTCAATTCACAGTTTTCAATACGCAATACCCAATCTTCAAACTTCAAATCTCAATCCACAGACATCAATTCTCATCACTCAACCCTCAACACTCAGTCCTCAATCTTCAATCCGCAATCCTCAATCCTCAATCCTAGATCCTCAATTCGCAATCCTCAATCCTTAATCCTCAATCTTCAATCCTCAATAACCAGTCCTCAAGCTTCAATCCTCAATGCTCAATCTTCAATCCTCAGTCCTCAATCCTCAATCCTCAATCATCAATCCTCAATCCCCAATCCTCAATCTTCAATCGTCAATCCTCAATCCTCAATCCTCAATCCTCAATCTGCAATCATCAATCCTCAATCTTCAACACTCAATCCTCAACCCTCAATCCTCAATCTTCAATCCTCAATCCTCAATCCTCAATTCTCAATCCTCAATCTTCAATCCTCAATACTCAGTCTTCAACCCTCAATCCTCAATCCTCAATCCTCAATCCTCAATCATCAATCCTCAATCTTCAATACTCAATCCTCAATCCTCAATCCTCAATCCTCAATACTCAGTCTTCAATCCTCAATCCTCAATCTTCAATCCTCAATCCTCAATCCTCAGTCATCAATCCTAAATATTCAATACTCAATCGTCAATCCTCAGTCCTCAATTCTCAATCCTCAATCCTCGTTCCTCAAACCTCAATCCTCAACCCTCCATACTCAGTCTTCAATCCTCAATCCTCAATCCTCAATCCTCAATCCTCAATCCTCAATCCTCAACCCTCAGCCCTCATCCTCAGTCCTGAATCCTGAATCCTCAATCCTCAATCTTCAATCCTCAATACTCAGCCTTCAATCCTCCATACTCGATCCTCTATCCTCAAGCGTCAATCCTCAATCCTCAATCCTCAACCCTCAGCCCTCATCCTCAACCCTCAATCCTCAATCCTCAAACCTCAACCTTCAATCCTCAATACTCAATCTTCGATCCTGAATCCTCAACCCCAGTCCTCAATCTTCAATCCTCAATGCTGAATCCTCAGTCCTCAATCCCCAATCCTCAGTCCTCAATCCTCAATCATCAAACCTCAAACCTCAACCCTCAACCCTCAGCCCTCATCCTCAATCCTCAATCCTGAATCCTCAATCGTCAATCTTCAATCCTCAATACTCAGTCTTCAATCATCAATCCTCAATCCTCAATCCTCAATCCTCAATCCTCAATCTTCAATCCTCAATACTCAGTCTTCAATCATCAATCCTCAATCCTCAATCCTCAATCCTCAATCCTCAATCATCAATCCTCAATATTCAGTCATCAACCTTCAATCCTCAATACTCAATCTTCAATCCTCAATACTCAATCCTCAATCGTCAATCCTCATTCTTCAATCCTCAATACACAATCCTCGATCCTCAATCCTCAATCCTCCATCCTCAATTCTCAATCCTCAATCCTCTGTCCTCAGTCCTCAAACCTCAATCCTCAACCCTCAGCCCTCATCCTCAATCCTCAATCCTGAATCATCAACCTTCAATCCTCAATACTCAATCTTCAATCCTCAATACTCAATCCTCAATCGTCAATCCTCATTCTTCAATCATCAATACCCAATCCTCAATCCTCAATCCTCAATCCTCCATCCTCAATTCTCAATCCTCAATCCTCAGTCCTCAGTCCTCAAACCTCAATCCTCAACCCTCAGCCCTCATTCTCAATCCTCAATCCTGAATCCTCAATCCTCAACCTTCAATCCTCAATCCTCAGTTCTCAATCCTCAATCCTCAATCCTCACTCCTCAATCCTCAATCCTCAATAATCAATTCTCAATCATCAACCTTCAATCCTCAATACTCAATCTTCAAACCTCAATGCTCAATCCACAATCGTCAATTCTCATTCTTCAATCCTCAATACCCAATCCTCAATCCTCAATCCTCTGTCCTCCATCCTTAATTCTCAATCCTCAATCCTCTGTCCTCAGTCCTCAAACGTCAACCCTCAACCCTCAGCCCTCAGCCCTCATCCTCAATCCTCAATCCTGAATCCTCAATCCTCAATCTTCAATCCTCAATACTCAGTCTTCGATCATCAATCCTCAATCCTCAATCCTCAATCCTCAATCCTCAATCTTCAATCCTCAATACTCAGTCTTCAATCATCAACCCTCAATCCTCAATCCTCAATCCTCAATCCTCAATCATCAATCTTCAATATTCAATCATCAACCTTCAATCCTCAATACTCAATCTTCAATCCTCAATACTCAATCCTCAATTGTCAATCCTCATTCTTCAATCCTGAATACACAATCCTCAATCCTCAATCCTCAATCTTCCACCCTCAAATCTCAATCCTCAATCCTCTGTCCTCAGTCCTCAAACCTCAACCCTCAACCCTCAGCCCTCATCCTCAATCCTCAATACTGAGTCATCAACCTTCAATCCTCAATACTCAATCTTCAATCCTCAATACTCAATCCTCAATCGTCAATCCTCATTCTTCAATCATCAATACCCAATCATCAATCCTCAATCCTCAATCCTCCATCCTCAATTCTCAATCCTCAATCCTCAGACCTCAGTCCTCAAACCTCAATCCTCAACCCTCAGCCCTCATTCTCAATCCTCAATCCTGAGTCCTCAATCCTCAATCTTCAATCCTCAATCCTCAGTTCTCAATCATCAATCATCAATCCTCAATCCTCAATCCTCAATCCTCAGTAATCAATTCTCAATCATCAACCTTCAATCCTCAATACTCAATCTTCAAACCTCAATGCACAATCCACAATCGTCAATTCTCATTCTTCATTCCTCAATACCCAATCCTCAATCATCAATCCTCTATCCTCCATCCTTAATCCTCAATCCTCAATCCTCTGTCCTCAGTCCTCAAACGTCAACCCTCAACCCTCAGCCCTCAGCCCTCATCCTCAATCCTCAATCCTGAATCCTCAATCCTCAATCTTCAATCCTCAATCTTCAATCCTGAATAATCAATCTCCAATCCTGGATCCTCAATCCCCAATCCTCAATCCTCAATCCTCTATCCTCCATCCTCAATTCTCAATCCTCAATCCTCTGTCCTCAGTCCTCAAACCTCAAACCTCAACCCTCAGCCCTCACCCTCAATCCTCAATACTCAATCTTCAATCCTCAATCCTCAATCGTCAATCCTCAATACTCAATCCTCAGTCATCAATCCTCAATCTTCAATACTGAATCGTGGATCCTCAGTCCTCAATTCTCAATCCTCAATCCTCGTTCCTCAAACCTCAATCCTCAACCCTCAGTCCTCATACTCAATTCTCAATTCTCAATCCTCAAACCTCAATCTTCAATCCTCAATACTGAATCCTCAATCCTCAATAGTCAACCATCAATCCTCAATTCTCAATACTCAATAGAATATCCTGAATTCTCAGTATTCGATACTCAAACCTCAATCCTCAACCCTCAGCCCTCATCCTCCACCCTCAATCCTCAGTCCTCAGTCCTCAAACCTCAATCCTCAACCCTCAGCCCTCATTCTCAATCCTCAATCCTGAATCCTCAATCCTCAATCTTCAATCCTCAATCCTCAGTACTCAATCATCAATCCTCAATCCTCAATCCTCAATCCTCAATCCTCAATAATCAATTCTCAATCATCAACCTTCAATCCTCAATACTCAATCTTCAAACCTCAATACTCAATCCACAATCGTCAATTCTCATTCTTCAATCATCAATACCCAATCCTCAATCCTCAATCCTCTATCCTCCATCCGCAATTCTCAATCCTCAATCCTCTGTCCTCAGTCCTCAAATCTCAACCCTCAACCCTCAGCCCTCATCCTAAATTCTCAATACTCAGTCTTCAATCCTCAATCCTCAATCCTCAATCCTCAATCCTCAATCCTCAATCCTCAGTCATCAATCCTCAATCTTCAATACTCAATCGTCAATCCTCATTCCTCAATTCTCAATCCTCAATCCTCGTTCCTCATACCTCAATCCTCAACCCTCAGTCCTCATACTCAATTCTCAATTCTCAATCCTCAAACCTCAATCTTCAATCCTCGATACTCAATCTTCGATTCTCAATCCTCAATCCTCAATCCTCAATCCCCAATCCTCAATCTTCAATCGTCAATCCTCAATCCTCAATCCTCAATCCTCAATCTGCAATCATCAATCCTCAATCTTCAACACTCAATCCTCAACCCTCAATCCTCAATCTTCAATCCTCAATCCTCAATCCTCAATTCTCAATCCTCAATCTTCAATCCTCAATACTCAGTCTTCAACCCTCAATCCTCAATCCTCAATCCTCAATCCTCAATCCTCATTCATAAATCCTCAATCTTCAATACTCAATCCTCAATCCTCAATCCTCAATCCTCGATACTCAGTCTTCAATCCTCAATCCTCAATCCTCAATCCTCAATCCTCAATCCTCAGTCATCAATCCTAAATCTTCAATACTCAATCGTCAATCCTCAGTCCTCAACTCTCAATCCTCAATCCTCGTTCCTCAAACCTCAATCCTCAACCCTCCATACTCAGTCTTCAATCCTCAATCCTCAATCCTCAATCCTCAATCCTCAATCCTCAACCCTCAGCCCTCATCCTCAATCCTCAATCCTGAATCCTCAATCCTCAATCTTCAATCCTCAATACTCAGCCTTCAATCCTCCATCCTCGATCCTCTATCCTCAAGCGTCAATCCTCAATCCTCAATCCTCAACCCTCAGCCCTCATCCTCAACCCTCAATCCTCAATCCTCAAACCTCAACCTTCAATCCACAATACTCAATCTTCGATCCTCAATCCTCAACCCTCAATCCACAATCCTCAATCCTCAATCCTCAATCCTCAATATTCAATACACAACCCTCAAACATCAATCCTCAATACTCAACCATCAATCCTCAATTCTCAATACTCAATAGAATATCCTGAATTCTCTGTTTTCAATACTCAATCGTCAATCTTCAATCTTCAAGTGTCCATCCACAAACATCAATTCTCGTCACTCAACCCTCAACACTCAGTCCTCAATCTTCCATCCTCAATCCTCAATCCTCAATCCTCAATCCTCAATCGTCAATCCTCAATCCCAAAATCCTCAATCTTCAATCCTCAATCCTCAATCCTCAAGACTCAATACTCAATCCTCAATCCTCAATCCTCAATCCTCAATCCTCAATCATCAATCCTCAATCTTCAATACTCAGTCCTCAATCCTCAGTCCTCAAACCTCAATTCCGAATCCTCAGTCCTGAATGCTCAATCTTCATCCCTCAGTCCGCAACAATCAATTGTCAATCCTCAATCCTCAATAGAATATCCTCAATTCACAGTTTTCAATACTCAATCCCCAATCTTCAAACTTCAAATCTCAATCCACAGACATCAATTCTCATCACTCAACCCTCAACACACAGTCCTCAATCTTCAATCCGCAGTCCTCAATCCTCAATCCTAGATCCTAAATCCCAAATCCTCAATCCTTAATCCTCAATCTTCAATCCTCAATAACCAGTCCTCAATCTTCAATCCTCAATGCTCAATCTTCAATCCTCAATCCTCAGTCCGCAATCCTCAATCCTCAATCCCAAACCTCAATCCTCAACCGTCAGCCCTCGTCCTCAATCCTCAACCCTCAACCCTCAATCCTCAATCATCAATACTCAATCTTCAATCCTCAATCCACAATACTCAATCCTCAATATTCAACACTCAACCCTCAACCATCAATCATCAATATTCAAACATCAATCCTCAATTCTCGATACTCAATAGAATATCCTGAATTCTCATGGTTCAATGCCAAAACCCCAATCTCAATCTTCAAATCTCAATCCACAAACATCAATTCTCATCACTCAACCCTCAACACTCAGTCCTCAATCTTCAATCCTCAACCCTTAATCCTCAATCCTCAATCTTCAATCCTCCATACTCAATCTTCAATCCTCAATCCTCAATCATCAATCCTCAATCCTCAATCCTCACTCTTCAATCCTCAATAATCAATCTCCTGTCCTAGATCCTCAATCTCCGATACTCTATCCTTAATCCTCAATATTCAATCCTCTATCCCCTGTCCACAATCTTCAATACCCAAAGCTCAATAACCAATCGTCAATCCTCAATCCTCAATCCCCAATCCTCAGTCCTCAATCCTCAATCCTCAATACTCAAACCTCAATCCTCAACCGTCAGTCCTCGTCCTCAATCCTCAAACCTCAATCCTCAATCCTCAATCATCAATCCTCAATTCTCAATTCTCAATAGAATATCCTGAATTCTCAGTTTTCAATACTCAATCCTCAATCTTCAATCTTCAAGTTTCCATCCACAAGCATCAATTCTCATCACTCAACCCTCAACACTCAATCCTCAATCCTCAATCCTCAATCTTCAATCCTCAATCCTCAATCCTCAATCCTCAATCCTCAATCCTCAATCATCAATCCTCAATCTTCAAAACTCAATCCTCAATCCTCAATCCTCAATCCTCAGTCCTCAATCATCAATCCTCAATCTTCAATACTCAATCCTCAATCCTCAATCCTCAATACTCAATACTCAATACTCAATAGGATATCCTGAATTCTCAGTTTTCAATACTTAATCCTCAATCTTCAATCTTCATGTCTCCATCCACAAACATCAATTATCATCACTCAACCCTCAACACTCAGTCCTCAATCTTCAATCCTCAATCCTCAATATTCAATCCTCAATCATCAATACTCAATCTTCAAAACTCAATCCTCAATCCTCAATTCTCAATCCTCAATACTCAACCATCAATCCTCAATTCTCAATACTCAATAGAATATCCTGAATTCTCAGGATTCAATACTCAAACCCCAATCCTCAACCCTCAGCCCTCATTCTCCATCATCAATACTCAATCCTCAATCCTCAACCTTCAATCCTCAATACTCAATCTTCAATCTTCAATCCTCAATCCTCAAACCTCAATCCTCAATCCTCAATCCTCAGTCCTCAATCCTCAATTCTCAATCATCAATACTGAATATTCGATCCTCAATCCTCAGTCCTCAATCCTCAAACCTGAGCCCTCAGTCCTCAATCCTCAATCCTCAATCCTCATACCTCAATCCTCAACCGTCAGTCCTCGTCCTCAATCCTCCACTACGAATCCTCAATCCTCAATATTCAATCATCAATACTCAATCTTCAATCCTCAATACTCAATCTTCAATCCTCAATCCTCAATCCCCAATCCTCAATCCTCAATCCTCAAGCGTCAGTCTTCAATCCTCAATACTCAATCTGCAATCCTCAGTCCTCAATCCTCAATCCTGTTTCTTCAATACTCAATACCCATTCCTCAAGCTTCAGCCCTCAATCCTCAACCCTCAATCCTCAATCCTCAATCTTCAATTCTCAATGGTCAATCTTCAATCCTGAACCGTCAGTCCTCGTCCTTAATCCTCAACCCTCAATCCTCAATCCTCAATCTTCAATCATTAATACTCAATCTTCAATCCTCAATTCTCAATCCTAAATCCTCAAACCTCAATCCTCAATATTCAACACACAACCGTCAACCATCAATTCTCAATACTCAACCATCAATCCTCAATTCTCAATACTCAATAGAATATCCCGAATTCTCATGATTCAATACTCAATCCACAATATTCAATAATCAAATCTCAACCCTCAAACATCAATTCTCAAGGCTCAATCCTCAACAGTCGGTCCTCTCTCTTCAATCCTCCATTCTCAATCCTCTATCCTCAAGCGTCAATCCTCAATCCTCAATCCTCAACCCTCGATCCTCAGTCCTCAAACCTCAACCCTCAACCCTCAGCCCTCATCCTCAATCCTCAATACTCAATCTTCAATCCTCAATCCTCAATCCTCAATCCTCAATCCTCTATCCTCCATCCTCAATTCTCAATCCTCTATCCTCTGTCCTCAGTCCTCAAACCTCAACCCTCAACCCTCAGCCCTCATCCTCAATCCTCAATACTCAATCTACAATCCTCAATCCTCAATCCTCAGTCCTCAATCCTCAGTCATCAATCCTCAATCTTCAATACTCAGTCGTCAATTCTCATTCCTCAATTCTCAATCCTCAATCCTGGTTCCTCATACCTCAATCCTCAACCCTCAGTCCTCATACTCAATTCTCAATTCTCAATCCTCAAACCTCAATCTTCAATCCTCAATACCCAATCCTCAATCCTCAATTCTCAATACTCAATAGAATATCCTGAATTCTCAGTATTCAATACTCAAACCTCAATCCTCAACCCTCAGCCCTCATCCTCCATCCTCAATCCTCAACCCTCAATCCTCAAACCTCAATCTTCAATCCTCGATACTCAATCTTGGATCCTCAATTCTCAATCCTCAATCTTCAATCCTCAATACTCAGTCTTCAATCATCAATCCTCAATCCCCAATCCTCAATCCTTAATCCTCAATCTTCAATCCTCAATAACCAGTCCTCAATCTTCAATCCTCAATGCTCAATCTTCAATCCTCAATAATCAGTCCGCAATCCTCAATCCTCAATCATCAATCCTCAATCCTCAATCCTCAATCCTCAGTCCTCAATCATCAATCCTCAATCTTCAATACTCAATCCTCAATCCTCAATCCTCAATACTCAATACTCAATACTCAATAGAATATCCTGAATTCTCAGTTTTCAATACTCAATCCTCAATCTTCAATCTTCATGTCTCCATCCACAAACATCAATTATCATCACTCAACCCTCAACACTCAGTCCTCAATCTTCAATCCTCAATCCTCATTACTCAATCCTCAATCATCAATACTCAATCTTCAAAACTCAATCCTCAATCCTCAATTCTCAATCCTCAATACTCAACCATCAATCCTCAATTCTCAATACTCAATAGAATATCCTGAGTTCTCAGGATTCAATACTCAAACCCCAATCCTCAACCCTCAGCCCTCATTCTCCATCATCAAAACTCAATCCTCAATCCTCAACCTTCAATCCTCAATACTCAATCTTCAATCTTCAATCCTCAATCCTCAAACCTCAAACCTCAATCCTCAATCCTCAGTCATCAATCCTCAATCTTCAATACTCAATCGTCAATCCGCAGTCTTCAATCCTCAATCCTAGATCCTCAATCCCCAATCCTCAATCCTTAATCCTCAACCTTCAATCCTCAATCCCCAGTCCACAACCCTCAATCCTCAATCCTCAATCCTCAATCCTCAATCCTCAATCATCAATCCTCAATCTTCAATGCTCAGTCCTCAATCCTCAATCCTCAAACCTCAATTCCGAATCCTCAGTCCTGAATGCTCAATCTTCATCCCTCAGTCCGCAACAATCAATTGTCAATCCTCAATCCTCAATACAATATCCTCAACTCACAGTTTTCAATACTCAATCCCCAATCTTCAAACTTCAAATCTCAATCCACAGACATCAATTCTCATCACTCAACCCTCAACACACAGTCCTCAATCTTCAATCCGCAGTCCTCAATCCTCAATCCTAGATCCTCAAACCCCAATCCTCAATCCTTAATCCTCAATCTTCAATCCTCAATAACCAGTCCTCAATCTTCAATCCTCAATGCTCAATCTTCAATCCTCAATCCTCAGTCCGCAATCCTCAATCCTCATTCATCAATCCTCAATCCTCAACCGTCTGTCCTCGTCCTCAATCCTCAGCCCTCAATCCTCAATCCCAAACCTCAATCCTCAACCGTCAGCCCTCGTCCTCAATCCTCAACACTCAACCCTCAATCCTCAATCATCAATACTCAATCTTCAATTCTCAATCCTCAATCATCAATCCTCAATCCTCAATCCTCACTCTTCAATCCTCAATAATCAATCTCCTGTCCTAGATCCTCAATCTCCGATACTCTATCCTTAATCCTCAATATTCAATCCTCTATCCCCAGTCCACAATCTTCAATACCCAAAGCTCAATAACCAATCGTCAATCCTCAATCCTCAATCCCCAATCCTCAGTCCTCAATCCTCAATCCTCAATACTCAAACCTCAATCCTCAACCGTCAGTCCTCGTCCTCAATCCTCAAACCTCAATCCTCAATCCTCAATCATCAATCCTCAATTCTCAATTCTCAATAGAATATCCTGAATTCTCAGTTTTCAATACTCAATCCTCAATCTTCAATCTTCAAGTCTCCATCCACAAGCATCAATTCTCATCACTCAACCCTCAACACTCAATCCTCAATCCTCAATCCTCAATCTTCAATCCTCAATCCTCAATCCTCAATCCTCAATCCTCAATCCTCAATCATCAATCCTCAATCTTCAAAACTCAATCCTCAATCCTCAATCCTCAATCCTCAGTCCTCAATCATCAATCCTCAATCTTCAATACTCAATCCTCAATCCTCAATCCTCAATACTCAATACTCAATACTCAATAGGATATCCTGAATTCTCAGTTTTCAATACTTAATCCTCAATCTTCAATCTTCATGTCTCCATCCACAAACATCAATTATCATCACTCAACCCTCAACACTCAGTCCTCAATCTTCAATCCTCAATCCTCAATATTCAATCCTCAATCATCAATACTCAATCTTCAAAACTCAATCCTCAATCCTCAATTCTCAATCCTCAATACTCAACCATCAATCCTCAATTCTCAATACTCAATAGAATATCCTGAATTCTCAGGATTCAATACTCAAACCCCAATCCTCAACCCTCAGCCCTCATTCTCCATCATCAATACTCAATCCTCAATCCTCAACCTTCAATCCTCAATACTCAATCTTCAATCTTCAATCCTCAATCCTCAAACCTCAATCCTCAATCCTCAATCCTCAGTCCTCAATCCTCAATTCTCAATCATCAATACTGAATATTCGATCCTCAATCCTCAGTCCTCAATCCTCAAACCTGAGCCCTCAGTCCTCAATCCTCAATCCTCAATCCTCATACCTCAATCCTCAACCGTCAGTCCTCGTCCTCAATCCTCCACTACGAATCCTCAATCCTCAATATTCAATCATCAATACTCAATCTTCAATCCTCAATACTCAATCTTCAATCCTCAATCCTCAATCCCCAATCCTCAATCCTCAATCCTCAAGCGTCAGTCTTCAATCCTCAATACTCAATCTGCAATCCTCAGTCCTCAATCCTCAATCCTGTTTCTTCAATACTCAATACCCATTCCTCAAGCTTCAGCCCTCAATCCTCAACCCTCAATCCTCAATCCTCAATCTTCAATTCTCAATGGTCAATCTTCAATCCTGAACCGTCAGTCCTCGTCCTTAATCCTCAACCCTCAATCCTCAATCCTCAATCTTCAATCATTAATACTCAATCTTCAATCCTCAATTCTCAATCCTAAATCCTCAAACCTCAATCCTCAATATTCAACACACAACCGTCAACCATCAATTCTCAATACTCAACCATCAATCCTCAATTCTCAATACTCAATAGAATATCCCGAATTCTCATGATTCAATACTCAATCCACAATATTCAATAATCAAATCTCAACCCTCAAACATCAATTCTCAAGGCTCAATCCTCAACAGTCGGTCCTCTCTCTTCAATCCTCCATTCTCAATCCTCTATCCTCAAGCGTCAATCCTCAATCCTCAATCCTCAACCCTCGATCCTCAGTCCTCAAACCTCAACCCTCAACCCTCAGCCCTCATCCTCAATCCTCAATACTCAATCTTCAATCCTCAATCCTCAATCCTCAATCCTCAATCCTCTATCCTCCATCCTCAATTCTCAATCCTCTATCCTCTGTCCTCAGTCCTCAAACCTCAACCCTCAACCCTCAGCCCTCATCCTCAATCCTCAATACTCAATCTACAATCCTCAATCCTCAATCCTCAGTCCTCAATCCTCAGTCATCAATCCTCAATCTTCAATACTCAGTCGTCAATTCTCATTCCTCAATTCTCAATCCTCAATCCTGGTTCCTCATACCTCAATCCTCAACCCTCAGTCCTCATACTCAATTCTCAATTCTCAATCCTCAAACCTCAATCTTCAATCCTCAATACCCAATCCTCAATCCTCAATTCTCAATACTCAATAGAATATCCTGAATTCTCAGTATTCAATACTCAAACCTCAATCCTCAACCCTCAGCCCTCATCCTCCATCCTCAATCCTCAACCCTCAATCCTCAAACCTCAATCTTCAATCCTCGATACTCAATCTTGGATCCTCAATTCTCAATCCTCAATCTTCAATCCTCAATACTCAGTCTTCAATCATCAATCCTCAATCCCCAATCCTCAATCCTTAATCCTCAATCTTCAATCCTCAATAACCAGTCCTCAATCTTCAATCCTCAATGCTCAATCTTCAATCCTCAATAATCAGTCCGCAATCCTCAATCCTCAATCATCAATCCTCAATCCTCAATCCTCAATCCTCAGTCCTCAATCATCAATCCTCAATCTTCAATACTCAATCCTCAATCCTCAATCCTCAATACTCAATACTCAATACTCAATAGAATATCCTGAATTCTCAGTTTTCAATACTCAATCCTCAATCTTCAATCTTCATGTCTCCATCCACAAACATCAATTATCATCACTCAACCCTCAACACTCAGTCCTCAATCTTCAATCCTCAATCCTCATTACTCAATCCTCAATCATCAATACTCAATCTTCAAAACTCAATCCTCAATCCTCAATTCTCAATCCTCAATACTCAACCATCAATCCTCAATTCTCAATACTCAATAGAATATCCTGAGTTCTCAGGATTCAATACTCAAACCCCAATCCTCAACCCTCAGCCCTCATTCTCCATCATCAAAACTCAATCCTCAATCCTCAACCTTCAATCCTCAATACTCAATCTTCAATCTTCAATCCTCAATCCTCAAACCTCAAACCTCAATCCTCAATCCTCAGTCATCAATCCTCATTCTTCAATACTCAATCGTCAATCCGCAGTCTTCAATCCTCAATCCTAGATCCTCAATCCCCAATCCTCAATCCTTAATCCTCAACCTTCAATCCTCAATCCCCAGTCCACAACCCTCAATCCTCAATCCTCAATCCTCAATCCTCAATCCTCAATCATCAATCCTCAATCTTCAATGCTCAGTCCTCAATCCTCAATCCTCAAACCTCAATTCCGAATCCTCAGTCCTGAATGCTCAATCTTCATCCCTCAGTCCGCAACAATCAATTGTCAATCCTCAATCCTCAATACAATATCCTCAACTCACAGTTTTCAATACTCAATCCCCAATCTTCAAACTTCAAATCTCAATCCACAGACATCAATTCTCATCACTCAACCCTCAACACACAGTCCTCAATCTTCAATCCGCAGTCCTCAATCCTCAATCCTAGATCCTCAAACCCCAATCCTCAATCCTTAATCCTCAATCTTCAATCCTCAATAACCAGTCCTCAATCTTCAATCCTCAATGCTCAATCTTCAATCCTCAATCCTCAGTCCGCAATCCTCAATCCTCATTCATCAATCCTCAATCCTCAACCGTCTGTCCTCGTCCTCAATCCTCAGCCCTCAATCCTCAATCCCAAACCTCAATCCTCAACCGTCAGCCCTCGTCCTCAATCCTCAACCCTCAACCCTCAATCCTCAATCATCAATACTCAATCTTCAATCCTCAATCCACAATCCTCAATCCTCAATATTCAACACTCAACCCTCAACCATCAATCATCAATATTCAAACATCAATCCTCAATTCTCGATACTCAATAGAATATCCTGAATTCTCATGGTTCAATGCCAAAACCCCAATCTCAATCTTCAAATCTCAATCCACAAACATCAATTCTCATCACTCAACCCTCAACACTCAGTCGTCAATCTTCAATCCTCAATCCTCAATATTCAATCCTCAATCATCAATACTCAATCTTCAAAACTCAATCCTCAATCCTCAATTCTCAATCCTCAATACTCAACCATCAATCCTCAATTCTCAATACTCAATAGAATATCCTGAATTCTCAGGATTCAATACTCAAACCCCAATCCTCAACCCTCAGCCCTCATTCTCCATCATCAATACTCAATCCTCAATCCTCAACCTTCAATCCTCAATACTCAATCTTCAATCTTCAATCCTCAATCCTCAAACCTCAATCCTCAATCCTCAATCCTCAATATTCAACACTCAACCCTCAACCATCAATCATCAATATTCAAACATCAATCCTCAATTCTCGATACTCAATAGAGTATCCTGAATTCTCATGGTTCAATGCCAAAACCCCAATCTCAATCTTCAAATCTCAATCCACAAACATCAATTCTCACCACTCAACCCTCAACACTCAGTCCTCAATCTTCAATCCTCAACCCTTAATCCTCAATCCTCAATCTTCAATCCTCCATACTCAATCTTCAATCCTCAATCCTCAATCATCAATCCTCAATCCTCAATCCTCACTCTTCAATCCTCAATAATCAATCTCCTGTCCTAGATCCTCAATCTCCGATACTCTATCCTTAATCCTCAATATTCAATCCTCTATCCCCAGTCCACAATCTTCAATACCCAAAGCTCAATAACCAATCGTCAATCCTCAATCCTCAATCCCCAATCCTCAGTCCTCAATCCTCAATCCTCAATACTCAAACCTCAATCCTCAACCGTCAGTCCTCGTCCTCAATCCTCAAACCTCAATCCTCAATCCTCAATCATCAATCCTCAATTCTCAATTCTCAATAGAATATCCTGAATTCTCAGTTTTCAATACTCAATCCTCAATCTTCAATCTTCAAGTCTCCATCCACAAGCATCAATTCTCATCACTCAACCCTCAACACTCAATCCTCAATCCTCAATCCTCAATCTTCAATCCTCAATCCTCAATCCTCAATCCTCAATCCTCAATCCTCAATCATCAATCCTCAATCTTCAAAACTCAATCCTCAATCCTCAATCCTCAATCCTCAGTCCTCAATCATCAATCCTCAATCTTCAATACTCAATCCTCAATCCTCAATCCTCAATACTCAATACTCAATACTCAATAGGATATCCTGAATTCTCAGTTTTCAATACTCAATCCTCAATCTTCAATCTTCATGTCTCCATCCACAAACATCAATTATCATCACTCAACCCTCAACACTCAGTCCTCAATCTTCAATCCTCAATCCTCAATATTCAATCCTCAATCATCAATACTCAATCTTCAAAACTCAATCCTCAATCCTCAATTCTCAATCCTCAATACTCAACCATCAATCCTCAATTCTCAATACTCAATAGAATATCCTGAATTCTCAGGATTCAATACTCAAACCCCAATCCTCAACCCTCAGCCCTCATTCTCCATCATCAAAACTCAATCCTCAATCCTCAACCTTCAATCCTCAATCCTCAATCCTCAATCCTCAATCCTCAATCATCAATCCTCAATCTTCAAAACTCAATCCTCAATCCTCAATCCTCAATCCTCAGTCCTCAATCATCAATCCTCAATCTTCAATACTCAATCCTCAATCCTCAATCCTCAATACTCAATACTCAATACTCAATAGGATATCCTGAATTCTCAGTTTTCAATACTCAATCCTCAATCTTCAATCTTCATGTCTCCATCCACAAACATCAATTATCATCACTCAACCCTCAACACTCAGTCCTCAATCTTCAATCCTCAATCCTCAATATTCAATCCTCAATCATCAATACTCAATCTTCAAAACTCAATCCTCAATCCTCAATTCTCAATCCTCAATACTCAACCATCAATCCTCAATTCTCAATACTCAATAGAATATCCTGAATTCTCAGGATTCAATACTCAAACCCCAATCCTCAACCCTCAGCCCTCATTCTCCATCATCAAAACTCAATCCTCAATCCTCAACCTTCAATCCTCAATACTCAATCTTCAATCTTCAATCCTCAATCCTCAAACCTCAATCCTCAATCCTCAATCCTCAGTCCTCAATCCTCAATTCTCAATCATCAATACTGAATATTCGATCCTCAATCCTCAGTCCTCAATCCTCAAACCTGAGCCCTCAGTCCTCAATCCTCAATCCTCAATCCTCATACCTCAATCCTCTACCGTCAGTCCTCGTCCTCAATCCTCAACTACGAATCCTCAATCCTCAATATTCAATCATCAATACTCAATCTTCAATCCTCAACACTCAATCTTCAATCCTCAATCCTCAATCCCCAATCCTCAATCCTCAATCCTCAAGCGTCAGTCTTCAATCCTCAATACTCAATCTGCAATCCTCAGTCCTCAATCCTCAATCCTGTTTCTTCAATACTCAATACCCATTCCTCAAGCTTCAGCCCTCAATCCTCAACCCTCAATCCTCAATCCTCAATCTTCAATTCTCAATGGTCAATCCTCAATCCTCAACCCTCAATCCTCAGTCCTCAAACCTCAACCCTCAACCCTCAGCCCTCATCCTCAATCCTCAATACTCAATCTTCAATCCTCAATCCTCAATCCTCAATCCTCAATCCTCTATCCTCCACCCTCAATTCTCAATCCTCTATCCTCTGTCCTCAGTCCTCAAACCTCAACCCTCAACCCTCAGCCCTCATCCTCAATCCTCAATACTCAATCTACAATCCTCAATCCTCAATCCTCAGTCCTCAATCCTCAGTCATCAATCCTCAATCTTCAATACTCAGTCGTCAATTCTCATTCCTCAATTCTCAATCCTCAATCCTGGTTCCTCATACCTCAATCCTCAACCCTCAGTCCTCATACTCAATTCTCAATTCTCAATCCTCAAACCTCAATCTTCAATCCTCAATACCCAATCCTCAATCCTCAATTCTCAATACTCAATAGAATATCCTGAATTCTCAGTATTCAATACTCAAACCTCAATCCTCAACCCTCAGCCCTCATCCTCCATCCTCAATCCTCAACCCTCAATCCTCAAACCTCAATCTTCAATCCTCGATACTCAATCTTGGATCCTCAATCCTCAGTCCTCAATCTTCAATCCTCAATACTCAGTCTTCAATCATCAATCCTCAATCCCCAATCCTCAATCCTTAATCCTCAATCTTCAATCCTCAATAACCAGTCCTCAATCTTCAATCCTCAATGCTCAATCTTCAATCCTCAATAATCAGTCCGCAATCCTCAATCCTCAATCATCAATCCTCAATCCTCAATCCTCAATCCTCAGTCCTCAATCATCAATCCTCAATCTTCAATACTCAATCCTCAATCCTCAATCCTCAATACTCAATACTCAATACTCAATAGAATATCCTGAATTCTCAGTTTTCAATACTCAATCCTCAATCTTCAATCTTCATGTCTCCATCCACAAACATCAATTATCATCACTCAACCCTCAACACTCAGTCCTCAATCTTCAATCCTCAATCCTCATTACTCAATCCTCAATCATCAATACACAATCTTCAAAACTCAATCCTCAATCCTCAATTCTCAATCCTCAATACTCAACCATCAATCCTCAATTCTCAATACTCAATAGAATATCCTGAGTTCTCAGGATTCAATACTCAAACCCCAATCCTCAACCCTCAGCCCTCATTCTCCATCATCAAAACTCAATCCTCAATCCTCAACCTTCAATCCTCAATACTCAATCTTCAATCTTCAATCCTCAATCCTCAAACCTCAAACCTCAATCCTCAATCCTCAGTCATCAATCCTCAATCTTCAATACTCAATCGTCAATCCGCAGTCCTCAATCCTCAATCCTAGATCCTCAATCCCCAATCCTCAATCCTTAATACTCAACCTTCAATCCTCAATCCCCAGTCCACAACCCTCAATCCTCAATCCTCAATCCTCAATCCTCAATCCTCAATCATCAATCCTCAATCTTCAATACTCAGTCCTCAATCCTCAATCCTCAAACCTCAATTCCGAATCCTCAGTCCTGAATGCTCAATCTTCATCCCTCAGTCCGCAACAATCAATTGTCAATCCTCAATCCTCAATACAATATCCTCAACTCACAGTTTTCAATACTCAATCCCCAATCTTCAAACTTCAAATCTCAATCCACAGACATCAATTCTCATCACTCAACCCTCAACACACAGTCCTCAATCTTCAATCCGCAGTCCTCAATCCTCAATCCTAGATCCTCAAACCCCAATCCTCAATCCTTAATCCTCAATCTTCAATCCTCAATAACCAGTCCTCAATCTTCAATCCTCAATGCTCAATCTTCAATCCTCAATCCTCAGTCCGCAATCCTCAATCCTCATTCATCAATCCTCAATCCTCAACCGTCTGTCCTCGTCCTCAATCCTCAGCCCTCAATCCTCAATCCCAAACCTCAAGCCTCAACCGTCAGCCCTCGTCCTCAATCCTCAACCCTCAACCCTCAATCCTCAATCATCAATACTCAATCGTCAATCCTCAATCCACAATCCTCAATCCTCAATATTCAACACTCAACCCTCAACCATCAATCATCAATATTCAAACATCAATCCTCAATTCTCGATACTCAATAGAATATCCTGAATTCTCATGGTTCAATGCCAAAACCCCAATCTCAATCTTCAAATCTCAATCCACAAACATCAATTCTCATCACTCAACCCTCAACACTCAGTCCTCAATCTTCAATCCTCAACCCTTAATCCTCAATCCTCAATCTTCAATCCTCCATACTCAATCTTCAATCCTCAATCCTCAATCATCAATCCTCAATCCTCAATCCTCACTCTTCAATCCTCAATAATCAATCTCCTGTCCTAGATCCTCAATCTCCGATACTCTATCCTTAATCCTCAATATTCAATCCTCTATCCCCAGTCCACAATCTTCAATACCCAAAGCTCAATAACCAATCGTCAATCCTCAATCCTCAATCCCCAAACCTCAGTCCTCAATCCTCAATCCTCAATACTCAAACCTCAATCCTCAACCGTCAGTCCTCGTCCTCAATCCTCAAACCTCAATCCTCAATCCTCAATCATCAATCCTCAATTCTCAATTCTCAATAGAATATCCTGAATTCTCAGTTTTCAATACTCAATCCTCAATCTTCAATCTTCAAGTCTCCATCCACAAGCATCAATTCTCATCACTCAACCCTCAACACTCAATCCTCAATCCTCAATCCTCAATCTTCAATCCTCAATCCTCAATCCTCAATCCTCAATCCTCAATCCTCAATCATCAATCCTCAATCTTCAAAACTCAATCCTCAATCCTCAATCCTCAATCCTCAGTCCTCAATCATCAATCCTCAATCTTCAATACTCAATCCTCAATCCTCAATCCTCAATACTCAATACTCAATACTCAATAGGATATCCTGAATTCTCAGTTTTCAATACTTAATCCTCAATCTTCAATCTTCATGTCTCCATCCACAAACATCAATTATCATCACTCAACCCTCAACACTCAGTCCTCAATCTTCAATCCTCAATCCTCAATATTCAATCCTCAATCATCAATACTCAATCTTCAAAACTCAACCCTCAATCCTCAATTCTCAATCCTCAATACTCAACCATCAATCCTCAATTCTCAATACTCAATAGAATATCCTGAATTCTCAGGATTCAATACTCAAACCCCAATCCTCAACCCTCAGCCCTCATTCTCCATCATCAATACTCAATCCTCAATCCTCAACCTTCAATCCTCAATACTCAATCTTCAATCTTCAATCCTCAATCCTCAAACCTCAATCCTCAATCCTCAATCCTCAGTCCTCAATCCTCAATTCTCAATCATCAATACTGAATATTCGATCCTCAATCCTCAGTCCTCAATCCTCAAACCTGAGCCCTCAGTCCTCAATCCTCAATCCTCAATCCTCATACCTCAATCCTCAACCGTCAGTCCTCGTCCTCAATCCTCAACTACGAATCCTCAATCCTCAATATTCAATCATCAATACTCAATCTTCAATCCTCAATACTCAATCTTCAATCCTCAATCCTCAATCCCCAATCCTCAATCCTCAATCCTCAAGCGTCAGTCTTCAATCCTCAATACTCAATCTGCAATCCTCAGTCCTCAATCCTCAATCCTGTTTCTTCAATACTCAATACCCATTCCTCAAGCTTCAGCCCTCAATCCTCAACCCTCAATCCTCAACCCTCAATCCTCAAACCTCAATCTTCAATCCTCGATACTCAATCTTGGATCCTCAATTCTCAATCCTCAATCTTCAATCCTCAATACTCAGTCTTCAATCATCAATCCTCAATCCCCAATCCTCAATCCTTAATCCTCAATCTTCAATCCTCAATAACCAGTCCTCAATCTTCAATCCTCAATGCTCAATCTTCAATCCTCAATAATCAGTCCGCAATCCTCAATCCTCAATCATCAATCCTCAATCCTCAATCCTCAATCCTCAGTCCTCAATCATCAATCCTCAATCTTCAATACTCAATCCTCAATCCTCAATCCTCAATACTCAATACTCAATACTCAATAGAATATCCTGAATTCTCAGTTTTCAATACTCAATCCTCAATCTTCAATCTTCATGTCTCCATCCACAAACATCAATTATCATCACTCAACCCTCAACACTCAGTCCTCAATCTTCAATCCTCAATCCTCATTACTCAATCCTCAATCATCAATACTCAATCTTCAAAACTCAATCCTCAATCCTCAATTCTCAATCCTCAATACTCAACCATCAATCCTCAATTCTCAATACTCAATAGAATATCCTGAGTTCTCAGGATTCAATACTCAAACCCCAATCCTCAACCCTCAGCCCTCATTCTCCATCATCAAAACTCAATCCTCAATCCTCAACCTTCAATCCTCAATACTCAATCTTCAATCTTCAATCCTCAATCCTCAAACCTCAAACCTCAATCCTCAATCCTCAGTCATCAATCCTCAATCTTCAATACTCAATCGTCAATCCGCAGTCTTCAATCCTCAATCCTAGGTCCTCAATCCCCAATCCTCAATCCTTAATCCTCAACCTTCAATCCTCAATCCCCAGTCCACAACCCTCAATCCTCAATCCTCAATCCTCAATCCTCAATCCTCAATCATCAATCCTCAATCTTCAATGCTCAGTCCTCAATCCTCAATCCTCAAACCTCAATTCCGAATCCTCAGTCCTGAATGCTCAATCTTCATCCCTCAGTCCGCAACAATCAATTGTCAATCCTCAATCCTCAATACAATATCCTCAACTCACAGTTTTCAATACTCAATCCCCAATCTTCAAACTTCAAATCTCAATCCACAGACATCAATTCTCATCACTCAACCCTCAACACACAGTCCTCAATCTTCAATCCGCAGTCCTCAATCCTCAATCCTAGATCCTCAAACCCCAATCCTCAATCCTTAATCCTCAATCTTCAATCCTCAATAACCAGTCCTCAATCTTCAATCCTCAATGCTCAATCTTCAATCCTCAATCCTCAGTCCGCAATCCTCAATCCTCATTCATCAATCCTCAATCCTCAACAGTCTGTCCTCGTCCTCAATCCTCAGCCCTCAATCCTCAATCCCAAACCTCAATCCTCAACCGTCAGCCCTCGTCCTCAATCCTCAACCCTCAACCCTCAATCCTCAATCATCAATACTCAATCTTCAATCCTCAATCCACAATCCTCAATCCTCAATATTCAACACTCAACCCTCAACCATCAATCATCAATATTCAAACATCAATCCTCAATTCTCGATACTCAATACAATATCCTGAATTCTCATGGTTCAATGCCAAAACCCCAATCTCAATCTTCAAATCTCAATCCACAAACATCAATTCTCATCACTCAACCCTCAACACTCAGTCCTCAATCTTCAATACTCAATCCTCAATATTCAATCCTCAATCATCAATACTCAATCTTCAAAACTCAATCCTCAATCCTCAATTCTCAATCCTCAATACTCAACCATCAATCCTCAATTCTCAATACTCAATAGAATATCCTGAATTCTCAGGATTCAATACTCAAACCCCAATCCTCAACCCTCAGCCCTCATTCTCCATCATCAATACTCAATCCTCAATCCTCAACCTTCAATCCTCAATACTCAATCTTCAATCTTCAATCCTCAATCCTCAAACCTCAATCCTCAATCCTCAATCCTCAATATTCAACACTCAACCCTCAACCATCAATCATCAATATTCAAACATCAATCCTCAATTCTCGATACTCAATAGCGTATCCTGAATTCTCATGGTTCAATGCCAAAACCCCAATCTCAATCTTCAAATCTCAATCCACAAACATCAATTCTCATCACTCAACCCTCAACACTCAGTCCTCAATCTTCAATCCTCAACCCTTAATCCTCAATCCTCAATCTTCAATCCTCCATACTCAATCTTCAATCCTCAATCCTCAATCATCAATCCTCAATCCTCAATCCTCACTCTTCAATCCTCAATAATCAATCTCCTGTCCTAGATCCTCAATCTCCGATACTCTATCCTTAATCCTCAATATTCAATCCTCTATCCCCAGTCCACAATCTTCAATACCCAAAGCTCAATAACCAATCGTCAATCCTCAATCCTCAATCCCCAATCCTCAGTCCTCAATCCTCAATCCTCAATACTCAAACCTCAATCCTCAACCGTCAGTCCTCGTCCTCAATCCTCAAACCTCAATCCTCAATCCTCAATCATCAATCCTCAATTCTCAATTCTCAATAGAATATCCTGAATTCTCAGTTTTCAATACTCAATCCTCAATCTTCAATCTTCAAGTCTCCATCCACAAGCATCAATTCTCATCACTCAACCCTCAACACTCAATCCTCAATCCTCAATCCTCAATCTTCAATCCTCAATCCTCAATCCTCAATCCTCAATCCTCAATCCTCAATCATCAATCCTCAATCTTCAAAACTCAATCCTCAATCCTCAATCCTCAATCCTCAGTCCTCAATCATCAATCCTCAATCTTCAATACTCAATCCTCAATCCTCAATCCTCAATACTCAATACTCAATACTCAATAGGATATCCTGAATTCTCAGTTTTCAATACTCAATCCTCAATCTTCAATCTTCATGTCTCCATCCACAAACATCAATTATCATCACTCAACCCTCAACACTCAGTCCTCAATCTTCAATCCTCAATCCTCAATATTCAATCCTCAATCATCAATACTCAATCTTCAAAACTCAATCCTCAATCCTCAATTCTCAATCCTCAATACTCAACCATCAATCCTCAATTCTCAATACTCAATAGAATATCCTGAATTCTCAGGATTCAATACTCAAACCCCAATCCTCAACCCTCAGCCCTCATTCTCCATCATCAATACTCAATCCTCAATCCTCAACCTTCAATCCTCAATACTCAATCTTCAATCTTCAATCCTCAATCCTCAAACCTCAATCCTCAATCCTCAATCCTCAGTCCTCAATCCTCAATTCTCAATCATCAATACTGAATATTCGATCCTCAATCCTCAGTCCTCAATCCTCAAACCTGAGCCCTCAGTCCTCAATCCTCAATCCTCAATCCTCATACCTCAATCCTCAACCGTCAGTCCTCGTCCTCAATCCTCAACTACGAATCCTCAATCCTCAATATTCAATCATCAATACTCAATCTTCAATCCTCAATACTCAATCTTCAATCCTCAATCCTCAATCCCCAATCCTCAATCCTCAATCCTCAAGCGTCAGTCTTCAATCCTCAATACTCAATCTGCAATCCTCAGTCCTCAATCCTCAATCCTGTTTCTTCAATACTCAATACCCATTCCTCAAGCTTCAGCCCTCAATCCTCAACCCTCAATCCTCAATCCTCAATCTTCAATTCTCAATGGTCAATCTTCAATCCTCAACCGTCAGTCCTCGTCCTTAATCCTCAACCCTCAATCCTCAATCCTCAATCTTCAATCATTAATACTCAATCTTCAATCCTCAATTCTCAATCCTAAATCCTCAAACCTCAATCCTCAATATTCAACACACAACCGTCAACCATCAATTCTCAATACTCAACCATCAATCCTCAATTCTCAATACTCAATAGAATATCCCGAATTCTCATGATTCAATACTCAATCCACAATATTCAATAATCAAATCTCAACCCTCAAACATCAATTCTCAAGGCTCAATCCTCAACAGTCGGTCCTCTCTCTTCAATCCTCCATTCTCAATCCTCTATCCTCAAGCGTCAATCCTCAATCCTCAATCCTCAACCCTCAATCCTCAGTCCTCAAACCTCAACCCTCAACCCTCAGCCCTCATCCTCAATCCTCAATACTCAATCTTCAATCCTCAATCCTCAATCCTCAATCCTCAATCCTCTATCCTCCATCCTCAATTCTCAATCCTCTATCCTCTGTCCTCAGTCCTCAAACCTCAACCCTCAACCCTCAGCCCTCATCCTCAATCCTCAATACTCAATCTACAATCCTCAATCCTCAATCCTCAGTCCTCAATCCTCAGTCATCAATCCTCAATCTTCAATACTCAGTCGTCAATTCTCATTCCTCAATTCTCAATCCTCAATCCTGGTTCCTCATACCTCAATCCTCAACCCTCAGTCCTCATACTCAATTCTCAATTCTCAATCCTCAAACCTCAATCTTCAATCCTCAATACCCAATCCTCAATCCTCAATTCTCAATACTCAATAGAATATCCTGAATTCTCAGTATTCAATACTCAAACCTCAATCCTCAACCCTCAGCCCTCATCCTCCATCCTCAATCCTCAACCCTCAATCCTCAAACCTCAATCTTCAATCCTCGATACTCAATCTTGGATCCTCAATTCTCAATCCTCAATCTTCAATCCTCAATACTCAGTCTTCAATCATCAATCCTCAATCCCCAATCCTCAATCCTTAATCCTCAATCTTCAATCCTCAATAACCAGTCCTCAATCTTCAATCCTCAATGCTCAATCTTCAATCCTCAATAATCAGTCCGCAATCCTCAATCCTCAATCATCAATCCTCAATCCTCAATCCTCAATCCTCAGTCCTCAATCATCAATCCTCAATCTTCAATACTCAATCCTCAATCCTCAATCCTCAATACTCAATACTCAATACTCAATAGAATATCCTGAATTCTCAGTTTTCAATACTCAATCCTCAATCTTCAATCTTCATGTCTCCATCCACAAACATCAATTATCATCACTCAACCCTCAACACTCAGTCCTCAATCTTCAATCCTCAATCCTCATTACTCAATCCTCAATCATCAATACACAATCTTCAAAACTCAATCCTCAATCCTCAATTCTCAATCCTCAATACTCAACCATCAATCCTCAATTCTCAATACTCAATAGAATATCCTGAGTTCTCAGGATTCAATACTCAAACCCCAATCCTCAACCCTCAGCCCTCATTCTCCATCATCAAAACTCAATCCTCAATCCTCAACCTTCAATCCTCAATACTCAATCTTCAATCTTCAATCCTCAATCCTCAAACCTCAAACCTCAATCCTCAATCCTCAGTCATCAATCCTCAATCTTCAATACTCAATCGTCAATCCGCAGTCCTCAATCCTCAATCCTAGATCCTCAATCCCCAATCCTCAATCCTTAATCCTCAACCTTCAATCCTCAATCCCCAGTCCACAACCCTCAATCCTCAATCCTCAATCCTCAATCCTCAATCCTCAATCATCAATCCTCAATCTTCAATACTCAGTCCTCAATCCTCAATCCTCAAACCTCAATTCCGAATCCTCAGTCCTGAATGCTCAATCTTCATCCCTCAGTCCGCAACAATCAATTGTCAATCCTCAATCCTCAATACAATATCCTCAACTCACAGTTTTCAATACTCAATCCCCAATCTTCAAAATTCAAATCTCAATCCACAGACATCAATTCTCATCACTCAACCCTCAACACACAGTCCTCAATCTTCAATCCGCAGTCCTCAATCCTCAATCCTAGATCCTCAAACCCCAATCCTCAATCCTTAATCCTCAATCTTCAATCCTCAATAACCAGTCCTCAATCTTCAATCCTCAATGCTCAATCTTCAATCCTCAATCCTCAGTCCGCAATCCTCAATCCTCATTCATCAATCCTCAATCCTCAACCGTCTGTCCTCGTCCTCAATCCTCAGCCCTCAATCCTCAATCCCAAACCTCAATCCTCAACCGTCAGCCCTCGTCCTCAATCCTCAACCCTCAACCCTCAATCCTCAATCATCAATACTCAATCTTCAATCCTCAATCCACAATCCTCAATCCTCAATATTCAACACTCAACCCTCAACCATCAATCATCAATATTCAAACATCAATCCTCAATTCTCGATACTCAATAGAATATCCTGAATTCTCATGGTTCAATGCCAAAACCCCAATCTCAATCTTCAAATCTCAATCCACAAACATCAATTCTCATCACTCAACCCTCAACACTCAGTCCTCAATCTTCAATCCTCAACCCTTAATCCTCAATCCTCAATCTTCAATCGTCCATACTCAATCTTCAATCCTCAATCCTCAATCATCAATCCTCAATCCTCAATCCTCACTCTTCAATCCTCAATAATCAATCTCCTGTCCTAGATCCTCAATCTCCGATACTCTATCCTTAATCCTCAATATTCAATCCTCTATCCCCAGTCCACAATCTTCAATACCCAAAGCTCAATAACCAATCGTCAATCCTCAATCCTCAATCCCCAATCCTCAGTCCTCAATCCTCAATCCTCAATACTCAAACCTCAATCCTCAACCGTCAGTCCTCGTCCTCAATCCTCAAACCTCAATCCTCAATCCTCAATCATCAATCCTCAATTCTCAATTCTCAATAGAATATCCTGAATTCTCAGTTTTCAATACTCAATCCTCAATCTTCAATCTTCAAGTCTCCATCCACAAGCATCAATTCTCATCACTCAACCCTCAACACTCAATCCTCAATCCTCAATCCTCAATCTTCAATCCTCAATCCTCAATCCTCAATCCTCAATCCTCAATCCTCAATCATCAATCCTCAATCTTCAAAACTCAATCCTCAATCCTCAATCCTCAATCCTCAGTCCTCAATCATCAATCCTCAATCTTCAATACTCAATCCTCAATCCTCAATCCTCAATACTCAATACTCAATACTCAATAGGATATCCTGAATTCTCAGTTTTCAATACTCAATCCTCAATCTTCAATCATCATGTCTCCATCCACAAACATCAATTATCATCACTCAACCCTCAACACTCAGTCCTCAATCTTCAATCCTCAATCCTCAATATTCAATCCTCAATCATCAATACTCAATCTTCAAAACTCAATCCTCAATCCTCAATTCTCAATCCTCAATACTCAACCATCAATCCTCAATTCTCAATACTCAATAGAATATCCTGAATTCTCAGGATTCAATACTCAAACCCCAATCCTCAACCCTCAGCCCTCATTCTCCATCATCAATACTCAATCCTCAATCCTCAACCTTCAATCCTCAATACTCAATGTTCAATCTTCAATCCTCAATCCTCAAACCTCAATCCTCAATCCTCAATCCTCAGTCCTCAATCCTCAATTCTCAATCATCAATACTCAATATTCGATCCTCAATCCTCAGTCCTCAATCCTCAAACCTGAGCCCTCAGTCCTCAATCCTCAATCCTCAATCCTCAATAATCAGTCCGCAATCCTCAATCCTCAATCCTCAGCCCTCAATCCTCAATCTCTAACCTCAATCCTCAACCGTCAGCCCTCGTCCTCAATCCTCAACACTCAACCCTCAGTCCTCAATCATCAACACTCAATCTTCAATCCTCAATCCACAATCCTCAATCCTCAATATTCAACACTCAACCCTCAGCCATCAATCACCAATATTTAAACATCAATCCTCAATTCTCGAGACTCAATAGAATATCCTGGATTCTCATGGTTCAATGCTAAATCCCCAATCTCAATCTTCAAATCTCAATCCACAAACATCAATTCCCATCACTCAACCCTCAACACTCAGTCCTCAATCTTCAATCCTCAATCCTTAATCCTCAATCCTCAATCTTCAATCCTCCATACTCAATCTTCAATCCTCAATCCTCAATCATCAATCCTCAATCCTCAATCCTCACTCTTCAATCCTCAATAATCAATCTCCTGTCCTAGATCCTCAATCTCCGATACTCTATCCTTAATCTTCAATATTCAATCCTCTATCCCCTGTCCACAATCTTCAATCCCCAAAGCTCAATAATCCATCTTCAATCCTCAGTCCTCAATCCCCAATCCTCAGTCCTCAATCCTCAATCCTCAATACTCAAACCTCAATCCTCAACCGTCAGTCCTCGTCCTCAATCCTCAATCCTCAATACTCAATACTCAATACTCAATAGAATATCCTGAATTCTCAGT
The DNA here is from genome assembly GCF_051401765.1 of Calliopsis andreniformis. Lineage (NCBI taxonomy): Eukaryota > Metazoa > Arthropoda > Insecta > Hymenoptera > Andrenidae > Calliopsis > Calliopsis andreniformis. Next base: position 3,529,232 of record NW_027480466.1, on the reverse strand, counting down.
TTTCAATACTCAATCCTCAATCTTCAATCTTCATGTCTCCATCCACAAACATCAATTATCATCACTCAACCCCCAACACTCAGTCCTCAACCTTCAATCCTCAACCCTCAACACTCAATCCTCAATCATCAATACTCAATCTTCAAAACTCAATCCTCAATCCTCAATTCTCAATCCTCAATACTCAACCATCAATCCTCAATTCTCAATACTCAATAGAAAATCTTGAATTCTCAGGATTCAATACTCAAACCCCAATCCTCAACCCTCAGCCCTCATTCTCCATCATCAATACTCAATCCTCAATCCTCAACCTTCAATCCTCAATACTCAATCTTCAATCTTCAATCCTCAATCCTCAATCCTCAATCCTCAGTCATCAATCCTCAATCTTCAATACTCAATCGTCAATCCGCAGTCCTCAATCCTCAATCCTAGATCCTCAATCCCCAATCCTCAATCCTTAATCCTCAATCTTCAATCCTCAATCCCCAGTCCTCAATCTTCAATCCTCAATGCTCAATCCTCAATCCTCAATCCTCAGTCCTCAATCCTCAATCCTCAAACATCAATCCTCAATCATCAACCGTCAGTCCTCGTCCTCAGTCCACAACCCTCAATCCTCAATCCTCAATCCTCAATCCTCAATCCTCAATCCTCAATCCTCAATTCTCAATCATCAATCCTCAATCTTCAATACTCAGTCCTCAATCCTCAATCCTCAATACTCAGCCATCAATCCTCAAATCTCAATACTCAATAGAATATCCTGAATACTCAGGATTCAATACTCAAACCTCAATCCTCAACCCTCAGCCCTCATCCTCCATCCTCGATCCTCAACCCAAAATCCTCAATCCTCAGTCCTCATGCTCCATCCTCAATCCTCAATCCCCAATCCTCAACCTTCAAGCCTCAATACTCAGCATTCGATCCTCAATCCTCAGTCCTCAATCCTCAGACCTGAGTCCTCAGTCCTCAATCCTCAATCCTCAATCCTCATACCTCAATCCTCAACCGTCAGTCCTCGTCCTCAATCCTCAACTATGAATCCTCAATCCTCAATATTCAATCATCAATACTCAGTCTTCAATCCTCAATACTCAATCTTCAATCCTCAATCCTCAATCCTCAATCCTCAATCCTCAATCATCAATCCTCAATCCTGAATCATCAACCTTCAATGCTCAATACTCAATCTTCAAACCTCAATACTCAATCCACAATCGTCAATTCTCATTCTTCAATCCTCAATACCTAATCCTCAATCCTCAATCCTCTATCCTCCATCCTCAATTCTCAATCCTCAATCCTCTGTCCTCAGTCCTCAAACCTCAAACCTCAACCCTCAGCCCTCATCCTCAATCCTCAATACTCAATCTTCAATCCTCAATCCTCAATCGTCAATCCTCAATACTCAATCCTCAGTCATCAATCCTCAATCTTCAATACTCAATCGTGAATCCTCAGTCCTCAATTCTCAATCCTCAATCCTCGTTCCTCAAACCTCAATCCTCAACCCTCAGTCCTCATACTCAATTCTCAATTCTCAATCCTCAAACCTCAATCTTCAATCCTCAATACTCAATCCTCAATCCTCAATACTCAACCATCAATCCTCAATTCTCAATACTCAATAGAATATCCTGAATTCTCAGTATTCAATACTCAAACCTAAATCCTCAACCCTCAGCCCTCATCCTCCAACCTCAATCCTCAATCCTCAATCCTCAAACCTCAATCTTCAATCCTCGATACTCAATCTTCGATTCTCAATCCTCAATCCTCAATCCTCAATCCCCAATCCTTAATCTTCAATCCTCAATTCTCAATCCTAAATCCTCAACCCTCAATCCTCAATATTCAATTATCAAATCTCAGCCCACAAACATCAATTCTCAACACTCAATCCTCAACACTCGGTCCTCTCTCTTCAATCCTCCATCCTCAATCCTCTATCCTCAAGCGTCAATCCTCAATCATCAATCCACAACCCTCAATCCTTAGACCTCAAACCTCAATTCCGAATCCTCAGTCCTGAATGCTCAATCTTCATCCCTCAGTCCGCAACAATCAATTGTCAATCCTCAATCCTCAATAGAATATCCTCAATTCACAGTTTTCAATACGCAATACCCAATCTTCAAACTTCAAATCTCAATCCACAGACATCAATTCTCATCACTCAACCCTCAACACTCAGTCCTCAATCTTCAATCCGCAGTCCTCAATCCTCAATCCTAGATCCTCAATTCGCAATCCTCAATCCTTAATCCTCAATCTTCAATCCTCAATAACCAGTTCTCAAGCTTCAATCCTCAATGCTCAATCTTCAATCCTCAATCCTCAGTCCTCAATCCTCAATCCTCAATCATCAATCCTCAATCCTCAACCGTCAGTCCTCGTCCTCAATCCTCAGCCCTCAATCCTCAATCCTCAAACCTAAATCCTCAACCGTCAGCCCTCCTCCTCAATCCTCAACCCTCAACCCTCAATCCTCAATCATCAATACTCAATCTTCAATCCTCAATCCACAATCCTCAATCCTCAATATTCAACACACAACCCTCAACCATCAGTCACCAATATTCAACCATCAATCCTCAATTCTCAATACTCAATAGAATATCCTGAATTCTCATGGTTCATTGCTAAATCCCCAATCTTCAATCTTCAAATCTCAATCCACAAACATCAATCCTCATCACTCAACCCTCAACACTCAGTCCTCAATCATCAATCCTCAATCCTTAATCCTCAATCCTCAATCTTCAATCCTCCATACTCAATCTTCAATCCTCAATCCTCAATCATCAATCCTCAATCCTCAATCCTCAGTCATCAATACTCAATCTTCAATACTCAATCCTCAATCCTCAATCCTCAATCCTCAATCCTCAATCCTCATTCCTCAAACCTCCATCCTCAGCCCTCAGTCCTCATCCTCAATTCTCAATACTCAATCCTCAAACCTCAATCCTCAATCTTCAATCCTCAATTATCAATCTCGTATCCTAGATCCTCAATCCCCAATACTCTATCCTTAATCCTCAATATTCAATCCTCTATCCCCAGTCCACAATCTTCAATCCCCAAAGCTCAATAATCAATCCTCAATCCTCAGTCCTCAATCCCCAATCCTCAGTCCCCAATCCTCAATCCTCAATACTCAAACCTCAATCCTCAACCGTCAGTCCTCGTCCTCAATCCTCAACCCTCAATCCTCAATCCTCAATCTTCAATCATCAATACTCAATCTTCAATCCTCAATCCTCAATCCTCAATCCTCAATCCTCAATCCTCAATATTCAATACACAACCCTCAAACATCAATCCTCAAAACTCAATAATCAATCCTCAATTCTCAATTCTCAATAGAATATTCTGAATTCTCAGTTTTCAATACTCAATCCTCAATCTTCAATCTTCAAGTCTCCATCTAACAAACATCAATTCTCATTACTCAACCCACAACACTCAATCCTCAATCCTCAATCCTCAATCTTCAATCCCCAATCCTCAAAACTCAATCCTCAATCCTCAATCCTCAATCATCAATCCTCAATCTTCAACACCCAATCCTCAATCCTCAGTCCTCAATCCTCGATCCTCAATCCTCAATCATCAATCCTCAATCTTGAATACTCAATCCTCAATCCTCAATCCTCAATCCTCAATCCTCATACCTCAATCCTCAACCGTCAGTCCTCGTCCTCAATCCTCAACTATGAATCCTCAATCGTCAATATTCAATCATCAATACTCAATCTTCAATCCTCAATACTCAATCTTCAATCCTCAATCCTCAATCCCCAATCCTCAATCCTCAATCCTCAATCGTCAGTCTTCAATCCTCAATACTCAATCTGCAACCCTCAGTCCTCAATCCTCAATCCTGTTTCTTCAATACTCAATACCCAATCCTCAATCTTCAGCCCTCAATCCTCAATCCTCAATCCTCAATCCTCAATCCTCAATTCTCAATCGTCAATCTTCAATCCTCAACCGTCAGTCCTCGTCCTTAATCCTCAACCCTCAATCCTCAATCCTCAACCGTCAATCATTAATACTCAATCTTCAATCCCCAATTCTCATTTCTAAATCCTCAACCCTCAATCCTCAATATTCAACACACAACCATCAACCATCAATTCTCAATACTCAACCATCAATCCTCAATTCTCAATACTCAATAGAATATCCCGAATTATCATGATTCAATACTCAATCCACAATATTCAATAATCAAATCTCAATCCTCAAACATCAATTCTCAACACTCAATCCTCAACACTCGGTCCTCTCTCTTCAATCCTCCATCCTCAATCCTCTATCCTCAAGCGTCAATCCTCAATCATCAATCCACAACCCTCAATCCTTAGACCTCAAACCTCAATTCCGAATCCTCAGTCCTGAATGCTCAATCTTCATCCCTCAGTCCGCAACAATCAATTGTCAATCCTCAATCCTCAATAGAATATCCTCAATTCACAGTTTTCAATACGCAATACCCAATATTCAAACTTCAAATCTCAATCCACAGACATCAATTCTCATCACTCAACCCTCAACACTCAGTCCTCAATCTTCAATCCGCAGTCCTCAATCCTCAATCCTAGATCCTCAATTCGCAATCCTCAATCCTTAATCCTCAATCTTCAATCCTCAATAACCAGTCCTCAAGCTTCAATCCTCAATGCTCAATCTTCAATCCTCAATCCTCAGTCCTCAGTCCTCAATCCTCAATCATCAATCCTCAATCTTCAACCGTCAGTCCTCGTCCTCAATCCTCAGCCCTCAATCCTCAATCCTCAAACCTCAATCCTCAACCGTCAGCCCTCCTCCTCAATCCTCAACCCTCAACCCTCAATCCTCAATCATCAATACTCAATCTTCAATCCTCAATCCACAATCCTCAATCCTCAATATTCAACACACAACCCTCAACCATCAGTCACCAATATTCAACCATCAATCCTCAATTCTCAATACTCAATAGAATATCCTGAATTCTCATGGTTCATTGCTAAATCCCCAATCTTCAATCTTCAAATCTCAATCCACAAACATCAATCCTCATCACTCAACCCTCAACACTCAGTCCTCAATCATCAATCCTCAATCCTTAATCCTCAATCCTCAATCTTCAATCCTCCATACTCAATCTTCAATCCTCAATCCTCAATCATCAATCCTCAATCCTCAATCCTCAGTCATCAATACTCAATCTTCAATACTCAATCCTCAATCCCCAATCCTCAGTCCTCAATCCTCAATCCTCAATACTCAAACCTCAATCCTCAGCCGTCAGTCCTCGTCCTCAATCCTCAACCCTCAATCCTCAATCCTCAATCTTCAATCATCAATACTCAATCTTGAGTCCTCAATCCTCAATCCTCAATCCTCAATCCTCAATCCTCAATATTCAATACACAACCCTCAAACATCAATCCTCAAAACTCAATAATCAATCCTCAATTCTCAATTCTCAATAGAATATCCTGAATTCTCAGTTTTCAATACTCAATCCTCAATCTTCAATCTTCAAGTCTCCATCTAACAAACATCAATTCTCATTACTCAACCCACAACACTCAATCCTCAATCCTCAATCCTCATTCTTCAATCCCCAATCCTCAATCCTCAATCCTCAATCCTCAATCCTCAATCATCAATCCTCAATCCTCAGTCCTCAATCCTCAATCCTCAATCATCAATCCTCAATCTTCAATACTCAATCCTCGATCCTCAGTCCTCAATCCTCAATACCCGACCATCAATCCTCAATTCTCAACCCTCAATCCTCAATCCTCAATCCTCAGTCATGAATACTCAATCTTCAATACTCAATCCTCAATCCTCAATCCTCAATCCTCAATCCTCAATCCTCAATCCTCATTCCTCAAACCTCATTCTTCAACCCTCAGTACTCATCCTCAATTCTCAATTCTCAATCATCAATACTCAATCTTCAATCCTCAATCCACAATCCTCAATCCTCAATATTCAACACACAACCCTCAACCATCAATCACCAATATTCAACCATCAATCCTCAATTCTCAATACTCAATAGAATATCCTGAATTCTCATGGTTCAATGCTAAATCCCCAATCTCAATCTTCAAATCTCAATCCACAAACATCAATTCTCATCACTCAACCCTCAACACTCAGTCCTCAATCTTCAATCCTCAATCCTTAATACTCAATCCTCAATCTTGAATCCTCCATACTCAATGTTCAATCCTCAATCCTCAATCATCAATCCTCAATCCCCAATCCTCACTCTTCAATCATCAATAATCAATCTCCTGTTATAGATCCTCAATCTCCAATACTCTATCCTTAATCCTCAATTTCAATCCTCTATCCCCAGTCCACAATCTTCAATGCCCAAAGCTCAATAATCTATCCTCAATCCTCAGTCCTCAATCGTCAATCCTCAATCCACAATCTTCAGTACTCAATCCTCAATCCTCAATCCTCAATCCTCAATCCTCAATCATCAATCCTCAATCTTCAATACTCAATCCTCAAACGTCAACCCTCAATCCTCCATCCTCAATTCTCAATCCTCAATCCTCTGTCCTCAGGCCTCAATCTTCAATACTCAATCCTCAATCCTCAATCCTCAATCCTCAATCCTCAATCCTCAATCCTCAATCCTCAATCCTCAATCCTCAATCGTCAATCCTCAATCCCCATTCCTCAATCTTCAATCTTCAATCCTCAATCCTCAAGCCTCAAAACTCAATCCTCAATCCTCAATCCTCAATCCTCAATCCTCAATCGTCAATCCTCAATCTTCAATACTCAGTCCTCAATCCTCAATCCTCAATACTCAACCATCAATCCTCAAATCTCAATACTCAATAGAATATCCTGAATACTCAGGATTCAATACTCAAACCTCAATCCTCAACCCTCAGCCGTCATCCTCCATCCTCAATCCTCAATCCTAAATCCTCAATCCTCAGTCATCAATCCTCAATCTTCAATACTCAATCGTCAATCTTCAATCCTCAATCCTCAATCCTCGATCCTCAATCCTCAGTCATCAATCCTCAATCTCCAACACTCAATCCACAATCCTCAATCCTCAATCCTCATTCCTCAAACCTCCATCCTCAACCCTCAGTCCTCATCCTCAATTCTCAATTCTCAATCCTCAATCCTCAATCCTCAATCTTCAATCCTCAATAATCAATCTCGTATCCTAGATCCTCAATCCCCAATACTCTATACTTAATCCTCAATATTCAATCCTCTACCCCAGTCCACAATCTTCAATCCCCAAAGCTCAATAATCAATCCTCAACCCTCAGTCCTCAATCCCCAATCCTCAGTCCTCAATCCTCAATCCTCAATACTCAAACCTCAATCCTCAACCGTCAGTCCTCGTCCTCATTCCTCAAACCTCAATCCTCAATCCTCAATCATCAATCCTCAATTCTCAATTCTCAATAGAATATCCTGAATTCTCAGTTTTCAATACTCAATCCTCAATCTTCAATCTTCAAGTCTCCATCCACAAACATCAATTCTCATCACTCAACCCTCAACACTCAATCCTCAATCCTCAATCCTCAATCTTCAATCCTCAATCCTCAATCCTCAATCCTCAATCCTCAATCCTCAATCATCAATCCTCAATCTGCAAAACTCAATCCTCAATCCTCAATCCTCAATCCTCAATCCTCAGTCCTCAATCATCAATCCTCAATCTTCAATACTCAATCCTCAATCCTCAATCCTCAATACTCAATACTGAATACTCAATAGAATATCCTGAATTCTCAGGTTTCAATACTCAATCCTCAATCTTCAATCTTCATGTCACCATCCACAAACATCAATTATCATCACTCAACCCTCAACACTCAGTCCTCAATCTTCAATCCTCAATCCTCAATACTCAATCGTCAATCATCAATCCTCAATCTTCAAAACTCAATCCTCAATCCTCAATTCTCAATCCTCAATACTCAACCATCAATCCTCAATTCTCAATACTCAATAGAATATCGTGAATTCTCAGGATTCAATACTCAAACCCCAATCCTCAACCCTCAGCCCTCATTCTCCATCCTCAATACTCAATCCTCAATCCTCAACCTTCAATCCTCAATACTCAATCTTCAATCTTCAATCCTCAATCCTCAAACCTCAATCCTCAATCCTCAATCCACAGTCATCAATCCTCAATCCTTAATACTCAATCCTCAATCTTCAATCCTCCATACTCAATCTTCAATCCTCAATCCTCAATCATCAATCCTCAATCCTCAATCCTCACTCTTCAATCCTCAATAATCAATCTCCTGTCCTAGATCCTCAATCTCCAATACTCTATCCTTAATCCTCAATTTCAATCCTCTATCCCCAGTCCACATTCTTCAATGCCCAAAGCTCAATAATCAATCCTCAATCCTCAGTCCTCAATCGTCAATCATCAATCCACAATCTTCAGTACTCAATCCTCAATCCTCAATCCTCAATCCTCAATCCTCAATCATCAATCCTCAATCTTCAGTACTCAATCCTCAAACGTCAACCCTCAATCCTCCATCCTCAACTCTCAATCCCCAATCCTCTGTCCTCAGGCCTCTATCTTCAATACTCAATCCTCAATCCTCAATCCTCAATCCTCAATCCTCATTCCTCATGCCTCAAACCTCCATCCTCAGCCCTCAGTCCTCATCCTCAATTCTCAATTCTCAATTCTCACACCTCAATCCTCAATCTTCAATCCTCAATTACCAATCTCGTATCCTAGATCCTCAATCCCCAATACTCTATCCTTAATCCTCAATATTCAATCCTCTATCCCCAGTCCACAATCTTCAATCCCCAAAGCTCAATAATCAATCGTCAATCCTCAGTCCTCAATCCCCAATCCTCAGTCCTCAATCCTCAATCCTCAATACTCAATCCTCAATCCTCAACCGTCAGTCCTCGTCCTCAATCCGCAACCCTCAATCCTCAATCCTCAATCTTCAATCATCAATACTCAATCTTCAATCCTCAATCCTCAATCCTCAATCCTCAATCCTCAATATTCAATACACAACCCTCAAACTTCAATCCTCAAAACTCAATCATCGATCCTCAATTCTCAATTCTCAATAGAATATCCTGAATTCTCAGTTTTCAATACTCAATCCTCAATCTTCAATCTTCAAGTCTCCATCTAACAAACATCAATTCTCATTACTCAACCCACAACACTCAATCCTCAATCCTCAATCCTCAATCTTCAATCATCAATCCTCAATCCTCAATCCTCAATCCTCAATCCTCAATCATCAATCCTCAATCTTCAACACTCAATCCTCAATCCTCAGTCCTCAATCCTCAATCCTCAATCATCAATCCTCAATCTTCAATACTCAATCCTCAATCCTCAATCCTCAATCCTCAATACTCAACCATCAATCCTCAATTCTCAATACTGAATCGAATATCCTGAATTCTCAGTATTCAATTCTCAAACCTCAATCCTCAACCCTCAGACCTCATCCTCCACCCTCAATCCTCAATCCTCAAACCTCAACCTTCAATCCTCAATACTCAATCTTCGATCCACAATCCTCAGCCCTCAACCCTCAATCCTCAATCCTCAGTCATGAATACTCATTCTTCAATACTCAATCCTCAATCCTCAATCCTCAATCCTCAATCCTCAATCCTCAATCCACAATCCTCAATCCTCAATCCTCAATCGTCAATCCTCAATCCCCAATCCTCAATCTTCAATCCTCAATCCTCAATCCTCAAGCCTCAATACTCAGTCCTCAATCCTCAATCCTCAATCCTCAATCCTCAATCATCAATCCTCAATCTTCAATACTCAGTCCTCAATCCTCAATCCTCAATACTCAACCATCAATCCTCAAATCTCAATACTCAATAGAATATCCTGAATACTCAGGATTCAATACTCAAACCTCAATCCTCAACCCTCAGCCGTCATCCTCCATCCTCAATCCTCAATCCTAAATCCTCAATCCTCAGTCATCAATCCTCAATCTTCAATACTCAATCGTCAATCTTCAATCCTCAATCCTCAATCCTCGATCCTCAATCCTCAATCCTCAATCATCAATCCTCAATCTCCAACATTCAATCCACAATCCTCTATCATCAATCCTCATTCCTCAAACCTCCATCCTCAACCCTCAGTCCTCATCCTCAATTCTCAATTCTCAATCCTCAATCCTCAATCCTTAATCTTCAATCCTCAATAATCAATCTCGTATCCTAGATCCTCAATCCCCAATACTCTATACTTAATCCTCAATATTCAATCCTCTACCCCAGTCCACAATCTTCAATCCCCAAAGCTCAATAATCAATCCTCAACCCTCAGTCCTCAATCCCCAATCCTCAGTCCTCAATCCTCAATCCTCAATACTCAAACCTCAATCCTCAACCGTCAGTCCTCGTCCTCATTCCTCAAACCTCAATCCTCAATCCTCAATCATCAATCCTCAATTCTCAATTCTCAATAGAATATCCTGAATTCTCAGTTTTCAATACTCAATCCTCAATCTTCAATCTTCAAGTCTCCATCCACAAACATCAATTCTCATCACTCAACCCTCAACACTCAATCCTCAATCCTCAATCCTCAATCTTCAATCCTCAATCCTCAATCCTCAATCCTCAATCCTCAATCCTCAATCATCAATCCTCAATCTGCAAAACTCAATCCTCAATCCTCAATCCTCAATCCTCAATCCTCAGTCCTCAATCATCAATCCTCAATCTTCAATACTCAATCCTCAATCCTCAATCCTCAATACTCAATACTGAATACTCAATAAAATATCCTGAATTCTCAGGTTTCAATACTCAATCCTCAATCTTCAATCTTCATGTCACCATCCACAAACATCAATTATCATCACTCAACCCTCAACACTCAGTCCTCAATCTTCAATCCTCAATCCTCAATACTCAATCGTCAATCATCAATCCTCAATCTTCAAAACTCAATCCTCAATCCTCAATTCTCAATCCTCAATACTCAACCATCAATCCTCACTTCTCAATACTCAATAGAATATCGTGAATTCTCAGGATTCAATACTCAAACCCCAATCCTCAACCCTCAGCCCTCATTCTCCATCCTCAATACTCAATCCTCAATCCTCAACCTTCAATCCTCAATACTCAATCTTCAATCTTCAATCCTCAATCCTCAAACCTCAATCCTCAATCCTCAATCCACAGTCATCAATCCTCAATCCTTAATACTCAATCCTCAATCTTCAATCCTCCATACTCAATCTTCAATCCTCAATCCTCAATCATCAATCCTCAATCCTCAATCCTCACTCTTCAATCCTCAATAATCAATCTCCTTTCCTAGATCATCAATCTCCAATACTCTATCCTTAATCCTCAATTTCAATCCTCTATCCCCAGTCCACATTCTTCAATGCCCAAAGCTCAATAATCAATCCTCAATCCTCAGTCCTCAATCGTCAATCATCAATCCACAATCTTCAGTACTCAATCCTCAATCCTCAATCCTCAATCCTCAATCCTCAATCATCAATCCTCAATCTTCAGTACTCAATCCTCAAACGTCAACCCTCAATCCTCCATCCTCAACTCTCAATCCCCAATCCTCTGTCCTCAGGCCTCAATCTTCAATACTCAATCCTCAATCCTCAATCCTCAATCCTCAATCCTCATTCCTCATGCCTCAAACCTCCATCCTCAGCCCTCAGTCCTCATCCTCAATTCTCAATTCTCAATTCTCACACCTCAATCCTCAATCTTCAATCCTCAATTACCAATCTCGTATCCTAGATCCTCAATCCCCAATACTCTATCCTTAATCCTCAATATTCAATCCTCTATCCCCAGTCCACAATCTTCAATCCCCAAAGCTCAATAATCAATCGTCAATCCTCAGTCCTCAATCCCCAATCCTCAGTCCTCAATCCTCAACCGTCAGTCCTCGTCCTCAATCCGCAACCCTCAATCCTCAATCCTCAATCTTCAATCATCAATACTCAATCTTCAATCCTCAATCCTCAATCCTCAATCCTCAATCCTCAATATTCAATACACAACCCTCAAACATCAATCCTCAAAACTCAATCATCGATCCTCAATTCTCAATTCTCAATAGAATATCCTGAATTCTCAGTTTTCAATACTCAATCCTCAATCTTCAATCTTCAAGTCTCCATCTAACAAACATCAATTCTCATTACTCAACCCACAACACTCAATCCTCAATCCTCAATCCTCAATCTTCAATCATCAATCCTCAATCCTCAATCCTCAATCCTCAATCCTCAATCATCAATCCTCAATCTTCAACACTCAATCCTCAATCCTCAGTCCTCAATCCTCAATCCTCAATCATCAATCCTCAATCTTCAATACTCAATCCTCAATCCTCAATCCTCAATCCTCAATACTCAACCATCAATCCTCAATTCTCAATACTCAATCGAATATCCTGAATTCTCAGTATTCAATTCTCAAACCTCAATCCTCAACCCTCAGCCCTCATCCTCCACCCTCAATCCTCAATCCTCAAACCTCAACCTTCAATCCTCAATACTCAATCTTCGATCCACAATCCTCAGCCCTCAACCCTCAATCCTCAATCCTCAGTCATGAATACTCATTCTTCAATACTCAATCCTCAATCCTCAATCCTCAATCCTCAATCCTCAATCCTCAATCCACAATCCTCAATTCCCAATCCTCAATCGTCAATCCTCAATCCCCAATCCTCAATCTTCAATCCTCAATCCTCAATCCTCAAGCCTCAATACTCAGTCGTCAATCCTCAATCCTCAATCCTCAATCCTCAATCATCAATCCTCAATCTTCAATACTCAGTCCTCAATCCTCAATCCTCAATACTCAACCATCAATCCTCAAATCTCAATACTCAATAGAATATCCTGAATACTCAGGATTCAATACTCAAACCTCAATCCTCAACCCTCAGCCGTCATCCTCCATCCTCAATCCTCAATCCTAAATCCTCAATCCTCAGTCATCAATCCTCAATCTTCAATACTCAATCGTCAATCTTCAATCCTCAATCCTCAATACTCGATCCTCAATCCTCAATCCTCAATCATCAATCCTCAATCTCCAACATTCAATCCACAATCCTCTATCCTCAATCCTCATTCCTCAAACCTCCATCCTCAACCCTCAGTCCTCATCCTCAATTCTCAATTCTCAATCCTCAATCCTCAATCCTCAATCTTCAATCCTCAATAATCAAACTCGTATCCTAGATCCTCAATCCCCAATACTCTATCCTTAATCCTCAATATTCAATCCTCTATCCCCAGTCCACAATCTTCAATCCCCAAAGCTCAATAATCAATCCTCAACCCTCAGTCCTCAATCCCCAATCCTCTGTCCTCAATCCTCAATCCTCAATACTCAAACCTCAATCCTCAACCGTCAGTCCTCGTCCTCAATCCTCAAACCTCAATCCTCAATCCTCAATAATCAATCCTCAATTCTCAATTCTCAATAGAATATCCTGAATTCTCAGTCCTCAATCCTCAATCCTCAATCATCAATCCTCAATCCTCAACCGTCAGTTCTCGTCCTCAATCCTCAGCCCTCAATCCTCAATCCTCAAACCTCAATCCTCAACCGTCAGCCCTCCTCCTCAAACCTAAACCCTCAACCCTCAATCCTCAATCATCAATACTCAATCTTCAATCCTCAATCCACAATCCTCAATCCTCAATATTCAACACACAACCCTCAACCATCAGTCACCAATATTCAACCATCAATCCTCAATTCTCAATACTCAATAGAATATCCTGAATTCTCATGGTTCAATGCTAAATCCCCAATCTCAATCTTCAAATCTCAATCTACAAACATCAATTCTCATCACTCAACCCTCAACACTCAGTCCTCAATCTTCAATCCTCAATCCTTAATACTCAATCCTCAATCCTCAATCCTCAATCCTCAATCCTCAATCATCAATCCTCAATCTGCAAAACTCAATCCTCAATCCTCAATCCTCAATCCTGAGTCCTCAATCATCAATCCTCAATCTTCAATACTCAATCCTCAATCCTCAATCCTCAATACTCAATACTCAATACTCAATAGAATATCCGGAATTCTCAGGTTTCAATACTCAATCCTCAATCTTCAATCTTCATGTCTCCATCCACAAACATCAATTATCATCACTCAACCCTCAACACTCAGTCCTCAATCTTCATTCCTCAATCCTCAATACTCAATCCTCAATCATCAACCCTCAATCTTCAAAACTCAATCCTCAACCCTCCGTTCCCAATCCTCAATACTCAACCATCAATCCTCAATTCTCAATACTTAATAGAGTATCGTGAATTCTCAGGATTCAATACTCAAACCCCAATCCTCAACCCTCAGCCCTCATTCTCCATCCTCAGTACTCAATCCTCAATCCTCAACCTTCAATCCTCAATACTCAATCTTCAATACTCAACCATCAATCCTCAATTCTCAATACTCAATAGAATATCCTGAATTCTCAGTATTCAATACTCAAACCTCAATCCTCAACCCTCAGCCCTCATCCTCCACCCTCAAACCTCAATCCTCAAACCTCAACGTTCAATCCTCAATACTCAATATTCGATCCACAATCCTCAGCCCTCAACCCTCAATCCTCAATCCTCAGTCATGAATACTCAATCTTCAATACTCAATCCTCAATCCTCAATCCTCAATCCTCAATCCTCAATCCTCAATCCTCAATCCTCAATCCTCAATCCTCAATCCTCAATCCTCAATCCTCAATCGTCAACCCTCAGTCCTCATCCTCAATTCTCAATTCTCAATCATCAATACTCAATCTTCAATCCTCAATCCTCAATCATCAATACTCAATCTTCAATCCTCAATCCACAATCCTCAATCCTCAATATTCAACACACAACCCTCAACCATCAATCACCAATATTCAACCATCAATCCTCAATTCTCAATACTCAATAGAATATCCTGAATTCTCATGGTTCAATGCTAAATCCCCAATCTGAATCTTCAAATCTCAATCCACAAACATCAATTCTCATCACTTAACCCTCAACACTCAGTCCTCAATCTTCAATCCTCAATCCTTAAAATTCAATCCTCAATCTTCAATCCTCCATACTCAATGTTCAATCCTCAATCCTCAATCATCAATCCTCAATCCTCAATCCTCAATCATCAATCCTCAATCTTCAACACTCAATCCTCAATCTTCAATACTCAATCCTCAATCCTCAATCCTCAATCCTCAATACTCAACCATCAATCCTCAATTCTCAATACTCAATAGAATATCCTGAATTCTCATGGTTCAATGCTAAATCCCCAATCTCAATCTTCAAATCTCAATCCACAAACATCAATTCTCATCACTCAACCCTCAACACTCAGTCCTCAATCTTCAATCCTCAATCCCTAATACTCAATCCTCAATCTTCAATCCTCCATACTCAATGTTCAATCCTCAACCCTCAATCATCAATCCTCAATCCTCAATCCTCACTCTTCAATCATCAATAATCAATCTCCTGTCCTAGATCCTCAATCTCCAATACTCTATCCTTAATCCTCAATTTCAATCCTCTATCCCCAGTCCACATTCTTCAATGCCCAAAGCTCAATAATCTATCCTCAATCCTCAGTCCTCAATCGTCAATCATCAATCCACAATCTTCAGTACTCAATCCTCAACCCTCAATCCTCAATCCTCAATCCTCAATCATCAATCCTCAATCTTCAATACTCAATCCTCAAACGTCAACCCTCAATCCTCCATCCTCAATTCTCAATCCTCAATCCTCTGCCCTCAGGCCTCAATCTTCGATACTCAATCCTCAATCCTCAATCCTCAATTATGAATCCTCATTCCTCATGCCCCAAACCTCCATCCTCAGCCCTCAGTCCTCATCCTCAATTCTCAATTCTCAATTCTCAAACCTCAATCCTCAATCTTCAATCCTCAATTATCAATCTCGTATCCTAGATCCTCAATCCCCAATACTCTATCCTTAATCCTCAATATTCAATCCTCTATCCCCAGTCCACAATCTTCAATCCCCAAAGCTCAATAATCAATCGTCAGTCCTCAGTCCTCAATCCCCAATCCTCAGTCCTCAATCCTCAATCCTCAATACTCAATCCTCAATCCTCAACCGTCAGTCCTCGTCCTCAATCCGCAACCCTCAATCCTCAATCCTCAATCTTCAATCATCAATACTCAATCTTCAATCCTCAATAACCAGTCCTCAATCTTCAATACTCAATCCTCAATCCTCAATCCTCAATCCTCATTCCTCAAACCTCCATCCTCAGCCCTCAGTCCTCATCCTCAATTCTCAATTCTCAATCCTCAAACCTCAATCCTCAATCTTCAATCCTCAATTATCAATCTCGTATCCTAGATCCTCAATTCCCAATACTCTATCCTTAATACTCAATATTCAATCCTCTATCCCCAGTCCACAATCTTCAATCCCCAAAGCTCAATAATCAATCCTCAATCCTCAGTCCTCAATCCCCAATCCTCAGTCCTCAATCCTCAATCCTCAATACTCAAACCTCAAACCTCAACCGTCAGTCCTCGTCCTCAATCCTCAACCCTCAATCCTCAATCCTCAATCTTCAATCATCAATACTCAATCTTCAATCCTCAATCCTCAATCCTCAATCCTCAATCCTCAATCCTCAATATTCAATACACAACCCTCAAACATCAATCCTCAAAACTCAATAATCAATCCTCAATTCTCAATTCTCAATAGAATATCCTGAATTCTCAGTTATCAATAATCAATCCTCAATCTTCAATCTTCAAGTCTCCATCTAACAAACATCAATTCTCATTACTCAACCCACAACACTCAATCCTCAATCCTCAATCCTTAATCTTCAATCCCCAATCCTCAATCCTCAATCCTCAATCCTCAATCCTCAATCCTCAATCATCAATCCTCAATCTTCAACACTCAATCCTCAATCCTCAGTCCTCAATCCTCAATCCTCAATCATCAATCCTCAATCTTCAATACTCAATCCTCAAACCTCAATCCTCAATCCTCAATACTCAACCATCAATCCTCAACTCTCAATACTCAATAGAATATCCTGAATTCTCAGTATTCAATACTCAGACCTCAATCCTCAACCCTCAGCCCTCATCCTCCACCCTCAATCTTCACTCCTCAAACCTCAACCTTCAATCCTCAATACTCAATCTTCGATCCTCAATCCTCAACTCTCAATCCTCAATCCTCAATCCTCAGTCATGAATACTCAATCTTCAATACTCAATCCTCAATCCTCAATCCTCAATCCTCAATCCTCAATCCTCAATCCTCATTCCTCAAACCTCATTCCTCAACCCTCAGTCCTCATCCTCAATTCTCAATTCTCAATCATCAATACTCAATCTTCAATCCTCAGTCCACAATCCTCATCCTCAATATTCAACACACAAACCTCAACCATCAATCACCAATATTCAACCATCAATCCTCAATTCTCAATACTCAATAGAATATCCTGAATTCTCGTGGTTCAATGCTAAATCCCCAATCTCAATCTTCAAATCTCAATCCACAAACATCAATTCTCATCACTCAACCCTCAACACTCAGTCCTCAATCTTCAATCCTCAATCCTTAATACTCAATCCTCAATCTTCAATCCTCCATACTCAATGTTCAATCCTCAATCCTCAATCATCAATCCTCAATCCTCAATCCTCACTCTTCAATCATCAATAATCAATCTCCTGTCCTAGATCCTCAATCTCCAATACTCTATCCTTAATCCTCAATTTCAATCCTCTATCCCCAGTCCACATTCTTCAATGCCCAAAGCTCAATAATCTATCCTCAATCCTCAGTCCTCAATCGTCAATCATCAATCCACAATCTTCAGTACTCAATCCTCAATCCTCAATCCTCAATCCTCAATCCTCAATCTTCAATCCTCAATAATCAAACTCGTATCCTAGATCCTCAATCCCCAATACTCTATCCTTAATCCTCAATATTCAATCCTCTATCCCCAGTCCACAATCTTAAATCCCCAAAGCTCAATAATAAATCCTCAACCCTCAGTCCTCAATCCCCAATCCTCAGTCCTCAATCCTCAATCCTCAATACTCAAACCTCAATCCTCAACCGTCAGTCCTCGTCCTCAATCCTCAAACCTCAATCCTCAATCCTCAATCATCAATCCTCAATTCTCAATTCTCAATAGAATATCCTGAATTATCAGTTTTCAATACTCAATCCTCAATCTTCAATCTTCAAGTCTCCATCCACAAACATCAACTCTCATCACTCAACCCTCAACACTCAATCCTCAATCCTCAATCATCAATCCACAACGCTCAATCCTCAGACCTCAAACCTCAATTCCGAATCCTCAGTCCTGAATGCTCAATCTTCATCCCTCAGTCCGCAACAATCAACTGTCAATCCTCAATCCTCAATAGAATATCCTCAATTCACAGTTTTCAATGCGCAATACCCAACCTTCAAACTTAAAATCTCAATCCACAGACATCAATTCTCATCACTCAACCCTCAACACTCAGTCCTCAATCTTCAATCCGCAGTCCTCAATCCTCAATCCTAGATCCTCAATCCGCAATCCTCCATCCTTAATCCTCAATCTTCAATCCTCAATAACCAGTCCTCAATCTTCAATCCTCAATGCTCAATCTTCAATCCTCAATCCTCAGTCCTCAATCCTCAATCCTCAATCATCAATCCTCAATCCTCAACCGTCAGTCCTCGTCCTCAATCCTCAGCCCTCAATCCTCAATCCTCAAACCTCAATCCTCAACCGTCAGCCCTCCTCCTCAATCCTCAACCCTCAACCCCCAATCCTCAATCATCAATACTCAATCTTCAATCCTCAATCCACAATCCTCAATCCTCAATATTCAACACACAACCCTCAACCATCAGTCACCAATATTCAACCATCAATCCTCAATTCTCAATACTCAATAGAATATCCTGAATTCTCATGGTTCAATGCTAAATCCCCAACCTCAATCTTCAAATCTCAATCCACAAACATCAATTCTCATCACTCAACCCTCAACACTCAGTCCTCAATCTTCAATCGCCAATCCTCAATACTCAATCCTCAATCTTCAATCCTCCATACTCAATGTTCAATCCTCAATCCTCAATCATCAATCCTCAATCCTCAACCCTCACTCTTCAATCATCAATAATCAATCTCCTGTCCTAGATCCTCAATCTCCAATACTCTATCCTTAATCCTCAATTTCAATCCTCTATCCCCAGTCCACATTCTTCAATGCCCAAAGCTCAATAATCTATCCTCAATCCTCAGTCCTCAATCGTCAATCATCAATCCACAATCTTCAGTACTCAATCCTCAATCCTCAATCCTCAATCCTCAATCCTCAATCGTCAATCCTCAATTCCCAATCCTCAATCTTCAATCCTCAATCCTCAGTCCTCAAGCCTCAATACTCAATCCTCAATCCTCAATCCTCAATCCTCAATCATCAATCCTCAATCTTCAATACTCAGTCCTCAATCCTCAATCCTCAATACTCAACCATCAATCCTCAAATCTCAATACTCAATAGAATATCCTGAATACTCAGGATTCAATACTCAAACCTCAATCCTCAACCCTCAGCCGTCATCCTCCATCCTCAATCCTCAATCCTAAATCCTCAATCCTCAGTCATCAATCCTCAATCTTCAATACTCAATCGTCAATCTTCAATCCTCAATCCTCAATCCTCGATCCTCAATCCTCAATCCTCAATCATCAATCCTCAATCTCCAACATTCAATACACAATCCTCAATCCTCAATCCTCATTCCTCAAACCTCCATCCTCAACCCTCAGTCCTCATCCTCAATTCTCAGTTCTCAATCCTCAATCCTCAATCCTCAATCTTCAATCCTCAATAATCAATCTCCTGTCCTAGATCCTCAATCTCCAATACTCTATCCTTAATCCTCAATTTCAATCCTCTATCCCCAGTCCACATTCTTCAATGCCCAAAGCTCAATAATCTATCCTCAATCCTCAGTCCTCAATCGTCAATCATCAATCCACAATCTTCAGTACTCAATCCTCAATCCTCAATCCTCAATCCTCAATCCTCAATCGTCAATCCTCAATCCCCAATCCTCAATCTTCAATCCTCAATCCTCAGTCCTCAAGCCTCAATACTCAATCCTCAATCCTCAATCCTCAATCCTCAATCATCAATCCTCAATCTTCAATACTCAGTCCTCAATCCTCAATACTCAACCATCAACCCTCAAATCTCAATACTCAATAGAATATCCTGAATACTCAGGATACAATACTCAAACCTCAATCCTCAACCCTCAGCCGTCATCCTCCATCCTCAATCCTCAATCCTAAATCCTCAATCCTCAGTCATCAATCCTCAATCTTCAATACTCAATCGTCAATATTCAATCCTCAATCCTCAATCCTCGATCCTCAATCCTCAATCCTCAATCCTCAATCCTCAATCCTCAATCCTCAATCCTCAATCCTCAATCCTCAATCCTCAATCATCAATCCTCAACCGTCAGTCCTCGTCCTCAATCCTCAAACCTCAATCCTCAATCCTCAATCATCAATCCTCAATTCTCAATTCTCAATAGAATATCCTGAATTCTCAGTTTTCAATACTCAGTCCTCAATCTTCAATATTCAAGTCTCCATCTAACAAACATCAATTCTCATTACTCAACCCACAACACTCAATCCTCAATCCTCAATCCTCAATCTTCAATCCTCAATCCTCAATCCTCAATCCTCAATTCTCAATCCTCAATCATCAATCCTCAATCTTCAACACTCAATCCTCAATCCTCAGTCCTCAATCCTCAATCCTCAATCATCAATCCTCAATCTTCAATACTCAAACCTCAATCCTCAATCCTCAATCTTCAATACTCAACCATCAATCCTCAATTCTCAATACTCAATAGAATATCCTGAATTCTCAGTATTCAATACTCAAACCTCAATCCTCAACCCTCAGCCCTCATCCTCCACCCTCAAACCTCAATCCTCAAACCTCAACGTTCAATCCTCAATACTCAATATTCGATCCACAATCCTCAGCCCTCAACACTCAATCCTCAATCCTCAGTCATGAATACTCAATCTTCAATACTCAATCCTCAATCCTCAATCCTCAATCCTCAATCCTCAATCCTCAATCCTCAATCCTCAATCCTCAATCCTCAATCCTCAATCCTCAATCCTCAATCCTCAATCGTCAATCCTCAATTCTCAATTCTCAATAGAATATCCTGAATTATCAGTTTTCAATACTCAATCCTCAATCTTCAATCTTCAAGTCTCCATCCACAAACATCAACTCTCATCACTCAACCCTCAACACTCAATCCTCAATCCTCAATCATCAATCCACAACGCTCAATCCTCAGACCTCGAACCTCAATTCCGAATCCTCAGTCCTGAATGCTCAATCTTCATCCCTCAGTCCGCAACAATCAACTGTCAATCCTCAATCCTCAATAGAATATCCTCAATTCACAGTTTTCAATGCGCAATACCCAACCTTCAAACTTAAAATCTCAATCCACAGACATCAATTCTCATCACTCAACCCTCAACACTCAGTCCTCAATCTTCAATCCGCAGTCCTCAATCCTCAATCCTAGATCCTCAATCCGCAATCCTCCATCCTTAATCCTCAATCTTCAATCCTCAATAACCAGTCCTCAATCTTCAATCCTCAATGCTCAATCTTCAATCCTCAATCCTCAGTCCTCAATCCTCAATCCTCAATCATCAATCCTCAATCCTCAACCGTCAGTCCTCGTCCTCAATCCTCAGCCCTCAATCCTCAATCCTCAAACCTCAATCCTCAACCGTCAGCCCTCCTCCTCAATCCTCAACCCTCAACCCCCAATCCTCAATCATCAATACTCAATCTTCAATCCTCAATCCACAATCCTCAATCCTCAATATTCAACACACAACCCTCAACCATCAGTCACCAATATTCAACCATCAATCCTCAATTCTCAATACTCAATAGAATATCCTGAATTCTCATGGTTCAATGCTAAATCCCCAACCTCAATCTTCAAATCTCAATCCACAAACATCAATTCTCATCACTCAACCCTCAACACTCAGTCCTCAATCTTCAATCGCCAATCCTCAATACTCAATCCTCAATCTTCAATCCTCCATACTCAATGTTCAATCCTCAATCCTCAATCATCAATCCTCAATCCTCAACCCTCACTCTTCAATCATCAATAATCAATCTCCTGTCCTAGATCCTCAATCTCCAATACTCTATCCTTAATCCTCAATTTCAATCCTCTATCCCCAGTCCACATTCTTCAATGCCCAAAGCTCAATAATCTATCCTCAATCCTCAGTCCTCAATCGTCAATCATCAATCCACAATCTTCAGTACTCAATCCTCAATCCTCAATCCTCAATCCTCAATCCTCAATCGTCAATCCTCAATTCCCAATCCTCAATCTTCAATCCTCAATCCTCAGTCCTCAAGCCTCAATACTCAATCCTCAATCCTCAATCCTCAATCCTCAATCATCAATCCTCAATCTTCAATACTCAGTCCTCAATCCTCAATCCTCAATACTCAACCATCAATCCTCAAATCTCAATACTCAATAGAATATCCTGAATACTCAGGATTCAATACTCAAACCTCAATCCTCAACCCTCAGCCGTCATCCTCCATCCTCAATCCTCAATCCTAAATCCTCAATCCTCAGTCATCAATCCTCAATCTTCAATACTCAATCGTCAATCTTCAATCCTCAATCCTCAATCCTCGATCCTCAATCCTCAATCCTCAATCATCAATCCTCAATCTCCAACATTCAATACACAATCCTCAATCCTCAATCCTCATTCCTCAAACCTCCATCCTCAACCCTCAGTCCTCATCCTCAATTCTCAGTTCTCAATCCTCAATCCTCAATCCTCAATCTTCAATCCTCAATAATCAATCTCCTGTCCTAGATCCTCAATCTCCAATACTCTATCCTTAATCCTCAATTTCAATCCTCTATCCCCAGTCCACATTCTTCAATGCCCAAAGCTCAATAATCTATCCTCAATCCTCAGTCCTCAATCGTCAATCATCAATCCACAATCTTCAGTACTCAATCCTCAATCCTCAATCCTCAATCCTCAATCCTCAATCGTCAATCCTCAATCCCCAATCCTCAATCTTCAATCCTCAATCCTCAGTCCTCAAGCCTCAATACTCAATCCTCAATCCTCAATCCTCAATCCTCAATCATCAATCCTCAATCTTCAATACTCAGTCCTCAATCCTCAATACTCAACCATCAACCCTCAAATCTCAATACTCAATAGAATATCCTGAATACTCAGGATACAATACTCAAACCTCAATCCTCAACCCTCAGCCGTCATCCTCCATCCTCAATCCTCAATCCTAAATCCTCAATCCTCAGTCATCAATCCTCAATCTTCAATACTCAATCGTCAATATTCAATCCTCAATCCTCAATCCTCGATCCTCAATCCTCAATCCTCAATCCTCAATCCTCAATCCTCAATCCTCAATCCTCAATCCTCAATCCTCAATCCTCAATCATCAATCCTCAACCGTCAGTCCTCGTCCTCAATCCTCAAACCTCAATCCTCAATCCTCAATCATCAATCCTCAATTCTCAATTCTCAATAGAATATCCTGAATTCTCAGTTTTCAATACTCAGTCCTCAATCTTCAATATTCAAGTCTCCATCCACAAACATCAACTCTCATCACTCAACCCTCAACACTCAATCCTCAATCCTCAATCATCAATCCACAACGCTCAATCCTCAGACCTCAAACCTCAATTCCGAATCCTCAGTCCTGAATGCTCAATCTTCATCCCTCAGTCCGCAACAATCAACTGTCAATCCTCAATCCTCAATAGAATATCCTCAATTCACAGTTTTCAATGCGCAATACCCAATCTTCAAACTTAAAATCTCAATCCACAGACATCAATTCTCATCACTCAACCCTCAACACTCAGTCCTCAATCTTCAATCCGCAGTCCTCAATCCTCAATCCTAGATCCTCAATCCGCAATCCTCCATCCTTAATCCTCAATCTTCAATCCTCAATAACCAGTCCTCAATCTTCAATCCTCAATGCTCAATCTTCAATCCTCAATCCTCAGTCCTCAATCCTCAATCCTCAATCATCAATCCTCGATCCTCAACCGTCAGTCCTCGTCCTCAATCCTCAGCCCTCAATCCTCAATCCTCAAACCTCAATCCTCAACCGTCAGCCCTCCTCCTCAATCCTCAACCCTCAACCCCCAATCCTCAATCATCAATACTCAATCTTCAATCCTCAATCCACAATCCTCAATCCTCAATATTCAACACACAACCCTCAACCATCAGTCACCAATATTCAACCATCAATCCTCAATTCTCAATACTCAATAGAATATCCTGAATTCTCATGGTTCATTGCTAAATCCCCAATCTTCAATCTTCAAATCTCAATCCACAAACATCAATCCTCATCACTCAACCCTCAACACTCAGTCCTCAATCTTCAATCCTCAATCCTTAATCCTCAATCCTCAACCTTCAATCCTCCATACTCAATCTTCAATCCTCAATCCTCAATCATCAATCCTCAATCCTCAATCCTCACTCTTCAACCCTCAATAATCAATCTCCTGTCCTAGATACTCAATCCCCAATACTCTATCCTTAATCCTCAATATTCAATCCTCTATCCCCAGGCCACATTCTTCAATCCCCAAAGCTCAATAATCAATCCTCAATCCTCAGTCCTCAATCGTCAATCATCAATCCACAATCTTCAATACTCAATCCTCAAACCTCAATCCTCAATCCTCAATCCTCAATCATCAATCCTCAATCTTCAATACTCAATCCTCAAACGTCAACCCTCAATCCTCCATCCTCAATTCTCAATCCTCAATCCTCTGTCCTCAGGCCTCAAACCTCAACCCTCAACCCTCAGCCCTCATCCTCAATCCTCAATCCTGAATCCTCAATCCTCAACCTTCAATCCTCAATACTCAATCTTCAATCCTCAACCCTCAATGCTCAATCCTCAACCCTCAGCCCTCATCCTCAATCCTCAATCCTGAATCCTCAATCCTCAATCTTCAATCCTCAATACTCAGCCTTCAATCCACCATCCTGGATCCTCTATCCTCAAGCGTCAATCCTCAATCCTCAATCCTCAACCCTCAGCCCTCATCCTCCACCCTCAATCCTCAATCCTCAAACCTCAACCTTCAATCCTCAATACTCAATCTTCGATCCTCAATCCTCAACCCTCAATCCTCAATCCTCAATCCTCAATCCTCAATCCTCAATATTCAATACACAACCCTCAAACATCAATCCTCAATACTCAATCATCAATCCTCAATCCTCAATACTCAATAGTATATCCTGAATTCTCTGTTTTCAATACTCAATCGTCAATCTTCAATCTTCAAGTCTCCATCCACAAACATAAATTCTCATCACTCAACCCTCAACTCTCAGTCCTCAATCTTCAATCCTCAATCCTCAACCTTCAATCCTCAATACTCAATCTTCAATCTTCAATCCTCAATCCTCATTCCTCAATCCTCATTCCTCAAACCTCCATCCTCAACCCTCAGTCCACATCCTCAATTCTCAATTCTTAATCCTCAAACCTCAATCCTCAATCTTCAATCCTCAATTATCAATCCTCAATCTCCAACACTCAATCCACAATCCTCAATCCTCAATCCTCATTCCTCAAACCTCAATCCTCAACCCCCAGTCCTCATCCTCAATTCTCAATTCTCAATCCTCAATCCACAATCCTCAATCTTCAATCCTCAATAATCAATATCGTATCCTAGATCCTCAATCCCCAATACTCTATCCTTAATCCTCAATATTCAATCCTCTATCCCCAGCCAACAATCTTCAATCCCCAAAGCTCAATAATCAATCCTCAACCCTCAGTCCTCAATCCTCAATCCTCAATACTCAACCATCAATCCTCAAATCTCAATACTCAATAGAATATCCTGAATACTCAGGATTCAATACACAAACCTCAATCCTCAACCCTCAGCCGTCATCGTCCATCCTCAATCCTCAATCCTAAATCCTCAATCCTCAGTCATCAATCCTCAATCTTCAATACTCAATCCTCAATCTTCAATCCTCAATCCTCAACCCTCGATCCTCAATCCTCAATCCTCAATCATCAATCCTCAATCTCCAACACTCAATCCACAATCCTCAATCCTCAATCCTCATTCCTCAAACCTCCATCCTCAACCCTCAGTCCTCATCCTCAATTCTCAATTCTCAATCCTCAATCCTCAATCCTCAATCTTCAATCCTCAATAATCAATCTCGTATCCTAGATCCTCAATCCCCAATACTCTATCCTTAATCCCCAATATTCAATCCTCTATCCCCAGTCCACAATCTTCATTCCCCAAAGCTCAATAATCAATCCTCAACCCCCAGTCCTCAATCCCCAATCCTCAGTCCTCAATCCTGAATCCTCAATACTCAAACCTCAATCCCCAACCGTCAGTCCTCGTCCTCAATCCTCAAACCTCAATCCTCAATCCTCTATCATCAATCCTCAATTCTCAATTCTCAATAGAATATCCTGAATTCTCAGTTTTCAATACTCAATCCTCAATCTTCAATCTTCAAGTCTCCATCCACAAACATCAATTCTCATCACTCAACCCTCAACACTCAATCCTCAATCCTCAATCCTCAATCTTCAATCCTCAATCCTCAATCCTCAATCCTCAATACTCAATCCTCAATCATCAATCCTCAATCTGCAAAACTCAATCCTCAGTCCTCAATCCTCAATCCTCAATCCTCAATCATCAATCCTCAATCTTCAATACTCAATCCTCAAACGTCAACCCTCAATCCTCCATCCTCAATTCTCAATCCTCAATCCTCTGTCCTCAGGCCTCAAACCTCAACCCTCAACGCTCAGCCCTCATCCTCAATCCTCAATCCTGAATCCTCAATCCTCAACCTTCAATCCTCAATACTCAATCTTCAATCCTCAACCCTCAATCCTCAATCCTCAACCCTCAGCCCTCATCCTCAATCCTCAATCCTCAATCCTCAATCCTCAATCATCAATTCTCAATCCTCAACCGTCAGTCCTCGTCCTCAATCCCCAGCCCTCAATCCTCAATCCTCAAACCTCAATCCTCAACCGTCAGCCCTCGTCCTCAATCCTCAACCCTCAACCCCCAATCCTCAATCATCAATACTCAATCTCCAATCCTCAATCCACAATCCTCAATCCTCAATATTCAACACACAACCCTCAACCATCAATCACCAATATTCAACCATCAATCCTCAATTCTCAATACTCAATAGAATATCCTGAATTCTCATGGTTCACTGCTAAATCCCCAATCTTCAATCTTCAAATCTCAATCCACAAACATCAATTCTCATCACTCAACCCTCAACACTCAGTCCTGAATCTTCAATCCTCAAACCTTAATCCTCAATCCTCAATCTTCAATCCTCCATACTCAATCTTCAATCCTCAATCCTCAATCATCAATCCTCAATCCTCAATCCTCAGTCATCAATCCTCAATCTTCAATACTCAATCCTCAATCCTCAGTCCTCAATCCTCAATCCTCAATCCTCATTCCTCAAACCTCCATCCTCAGCCCTCAGTCCTCATTCCTCAACCCTCAGTCCTGATCCTCAATTCTCAATTCTCAATCATCAATACTCAATCTTCAATCCTCAATCCACATTCCTCAATCCTCAATATTCAACACACAGCTCTCAACCATCAATCACCAATATTCAACCATCAATCCTCAATTCTCAATACTCAATAGAATATCCTGAATTCTCATGGTTCAATGCTAAATCCCCAATCTCAATCTTCAAATCTCAATCCACAAACATCAATTCTCATCACTCAACCCTCAACACTCTGTCCTCAATCTTCAATCCTCAATCCTTAATCCTCAATCCTCAATCTTCAATCCTCCATACTCAATCTTCAATCCTCAATCCTCAATCATCAATCCTCGATCCTCAATCCTCACTCTTCAATCCTCAATAATCAATCTCCTGTCCTAGATCCTCAATCCCCAATACTCTATCCGTAAACCTCAATATACAATCCTCTATCCCCAGTCCACAATATTCAATCCCCAAAACTCAATAATCAATCGTCAATCCTCAGTCCTCAATCCCCAATCCTCAGTCCTCAGTCCTCAATCCTCAATACTCAAACCTCAATCCTCAACCGTCAGTCCTCGTCGTCAATCCTCAACCCTCAATCCTCAATCCTCAATCTTCAATCACCAATACTCAATCTTCAATCCTCAATCCTCAATCCTCAATCCTCAATCCTCAATCCTCAATATTCAATACACAACCCTCAAACATCAATCCTCAAAACTCAATCATCAATCCTCAATTCTCAATTCTCAATAGAATATCCTGAATTCTCAGTTTTCAATACTCAATCCTCAATCTTCAATCCTCAATCATCAATCCTCAATCTTCAACACTCAATCCTCAATCCTCAGTCCTCAATCCTCAATCCTCAATCATCAATCCTCAATCTTCAATACTCAATCCTCAATCCTCAATCCTCAATCCTCAATACTCAACCGTCAATCCTCAATTCTCAATACTCAATAGAATATCCTGAATTCTCAGTATTCAATACTCAAACCTCAATCCCCAACCCTCAGCCCTCATCCTCCACCCTCAATCCTCAATCCTCAAACCTCAACCTTCAATCCTCAATACCCAATCTTCGATACTCAATCCTCAACCCTCAATCCTCAATCCTCAATCCTCAGTCATGATTACTCAATCTTCAATACTCAATCCTCAATCCTCAATCCTCAATCGTCAATCCTCAATCCCCAATCCTCAATCTTCAATCCTCAATCCTCAATCCTCAAGCCTCAATACTCAATCCTCAATCCTCAATCCTCAATCCACAATCCTCAATCATCAATCCTCAATCTTCAATACTCAGTCCTCAATCCTCAATCCTCAATACTCAACCATCAATCCTCAAATCTCAATACTCAATAGAATATCCTAAATACTCAGGATTCAATACCCAAACCTCAATCCTCAACCCTCAGCCGTCAGCCTCCATCCTCAATCCTCAATCCTAAATCCTCAATCCTCAGTCATCAATCCTCAATCTTCAATACTCAATCGTCAATCTTCAATCCTCAATCCTCAATCCTCGATCCTCAATCCTCAATCCTCAATCATCAATCCTCAATCTCCAACACTCAATCCACAATCCTCAATCCTCAATCCTCATTCCTCAAACCTCCATCCTCAACCCTCAGTCCTCATCCACAATTCTCAATTCTCAATCCTCAATCCTCAATCCTCAATCTTCAATCCTCAATAATCAATCTCGTATCCTAGATCCTCAATCCCCAATACTCTATCCTTAATCCTCAATATTCAATCCTCTATCCCCAGTCCACAATCTTCAATCCCCAAAGCTCAATAATCAATCCTCGACCCTCAGTCCTCAATCCCCAATCCTCAGTCCTCAATCCTCAATCCTCAATACTCAAACCTCAGTCCTCAACCGTCAGTCCTCGTCCTCAATCCTCAAACCTCAATCCTCAATCCTCAATCATCAATCCTCAATTCTCAATTCTCAATAGAATATCCTGAATTCTCAGTCTTCAATACTCAATCCTCAATCTTCAATCTTCAAGTCTCCATCCACAAACATCAATTCTCATCACTCAACCCTCAACACTCAATCCTCAATCCTCAATCCTCAATCTTCAATCCTCAATCCTCAATCCTCAATCCTCAATCCTCAATCCTCAATCCTCAATCATCAATCCTCAATCTGCAAAACTCAATCCTCAATCCTCAATCCTCAATCCTCAGTCCTCAATCATCAATCCTCAATCTTCAATACTCAATCCTCAATCCTCAATCCTCAATACTCAATACTCAATACTCAATAGAATATCCTGAATTCTCAGTTTTCAATACTCAATCCTCAATCTTCAATCTTCATGTCTCCATCCACAAAAATCAATTATCATCACTCAACCCTCAACACTCAGTCCTCAATCTTCAATCCTCAATCCTCAATACTCATTCCTCAATCTTCAATCCTCTATGCTCAATCCTCAATCCTCAGTCCTCAGTCCTCAATCCTCAATCCTCAATCCTCAAACCTCAATCATCAACCGTCAGTCCTCATCCTCCATCCCCAATCCTCAATCCTCAGTCCTCCATCTTCAATCGCCAATACTCAATCTTCAATCCTCAATCCTCAATCCTCAATCCTCAATCCTCAATCCTCAATCCTCAATCCTCAATCCTCAATCCTCAATCCTCAATCCTCAATCTTCAATCCTCAATCCTCAATCCTCAATCCTCAATTCTCAATCTTCAATCCTCTATGCTCAATCCTCAATCCTCAGTCCTCAGTCCTCAATCCTCAATCCTCAATCCTCAAACCTCAATCATCAACCGTCAGTCCTCATCCTCCATCCCCAATCCTCAATCCTCAGTCCTCCATCTTCAATCGCCAATACTCAATCTTCAATCCTCAATCCTCAATCCTCAATCCTCAATCCTCAATCCTCAATCCTCAATCCTCAATCCTCAATCCTCAATCCTCAATCCTCAATCTTCAATCCTCAATCCTCAATCCTCAATCCTCAATTCTTAATCTTCAATCCTCAATACTCAATCGTCAATCCTCAGTCCTCAATCCTCAATCCTCAATCCACAATCCTCAATATTCAATCCTTAATACTCAACCTTCAATCCTCAATCCTCAATCCTCAATCCTCAGTGCTCAATCTTCAATCACCAATACTCAATCTTCAATCCTCAATCCTCAATCCTCAATCCTCAATCCTCAATCCTCAATATTCAATACACAACCCTCAAACATCAATCCTCAAAACTCAATCATCAATCCTCAATTCTCAATTCTCAATAGAATATCCTGAATTCTCAGTTTTCAATACTCAATCCTCAATCTTCAATCCTCAATCATCAATCCTCAATCTTCAACACTCAATCCTCAATCCTCAGTCCTCAATCCTCAATCCTCAATCATCAATCCTCAATCTTCAATACTCAATCCTCAATCCTCAATCCTCAATCCTCAATACTCAACCATCAATCCTCAATTCTCAATACTCAATAGAATATCCTGAATTCTCAGTATTCAATACTCAAACCTCAATCCCCAACCCTCAGCCCTCATCCTCCACCCTCAATCCTCAATCCTCAAACCTCAACCTTCAATCCTCAATACCCAATCTTCGATACTCAATCCTCAACCCTCAATCCTCAATCCTCAATCCTCAGTCATGATTACTCAATCTTCAATACTCAATCCTCAATCCTCAATCCTCAATCGTCAATCCTCAATCCCCAATCCTCAATCTTCAATCCTCAATCCTCAATCCTCAAGCCTCAATACTCAATCCTCAATCCTCAATCCTCATCCACAATCCTCAATCATCAATCCTCAATCTTCAATACTCAGTCCTCAATCCTCAATCCTCAATACTCAACCATCAATCCTCAAATCTCAATACTCAATAGAATATCCTAAATACTCAGGATTCAATACCCAAACCTCAATCCTCAACCCTCAGCCGTCAGCCACCATCCTCAATCCTCAATCCTAAATCCTCAATCCTCAGTCATCAATCCTCAATCTTCAATACTCAATCGTCAATCTTCAATCCTCAATCCTCAATCCTCGATCCTCAATCCTCAATCCTCAATCATCAATCCTCAATCTCCAACACTCAATCCACAATCCTCAATCCTCAATCCTCATTCCTCAAACCTCCATCCTCAACCCTCAGTCCTCATCCACAATTCTCAATTCTCAATCCTCAATCTTCAATCCTCAATCTTCAATCCTCAATAATCAATCTCGTATCCTAGATCCTCAATCCCCAATACTCTATCCTTAATCCTCAATATTCAATCCTCTATCCCCAGTCCACAATCTTCAATCCCCAAAGCTCAATAATCAATCCTCGACTCTCAGTCCTCAATCCCCAATCCTCAGTCCTCAATCCTCAATCCTCAATACTCAAACCTCAGTCCTCAACCGTCAGTCCTCGTCCTCAATCCTCAAACCTCAATCCTCAATCCTCAATCATCAATCCTCAATTCTCGATTCTCAATAGAATATCCTGAATTCTCAGTCTTCAATACTCAATCCTCAATCTTCAATCTTCAAGTCTCCATCCACAAACATCAATTCTCATCACTCAACCCTCAACACTCAATCCTCAATCCTCAATCCTCAATCTTCAATCCTCAATCCTCAATCCTCAATCCTCAATCCTCAATCCTCAATCCTCAATCATCAATCCTCAATCTTCAATACTCAATCCTCAATCCTCAATCCTCAATACTCAATACTCAATACTCAATAGAATATCCTGAATTCTCAGTTTTCAATACTCAATCCTCAATCTTCAATCTTCATGTCTCCATCCACAAAAATCAATTATCATCACTCAACCCTCAACACTCAGTCCTCAATCTTCAATCCTCAATCCTCAATACTCATTCCTCAATCTTCAATCCTCTATGCTCAATCCTCAATCCTCAGTCCTCAGTCCTCAATCCTCAATCCTCAATCCTCAAACCTCAATCATCAACCGTCAGTCCTCATCCTCCATCCCCAATCCTCAATCCTCAGTCCTCCATCTTCAATCGCCAATACTCAATCTTCAATCCTCAATCCTCAAACCTCAATCCTCAATCCTCAATCCTCAATCCTCAATCCTCAATCCTCAATCCTCAATCCTCAATCCTCAATCCTCAATCTTCAATCCTCAATCCTCAATCCTCAATCCTCAATTCTCAATCTTCAATCCTCTATGCTCAATCCTCAATCCTCAGTCCTCAGTCCTCAATCCTCAATCCTCAATCCTCAAACCTCAATCATCAACCGTCAGTCCTCATCCTCCATCCCCAATCCTCAATCCTCAGTCCTCCATCTTCAATCGCCAATACTCAATCTTCAATCCTCAATCCTCAATCCTCAATCCTCAATCCTCAATCCTCAATCCTCAATCCTCAATCCTCAATCCTCAATCCTCAATCCTCAATCTTCAATCCTCAATCCTCAATCCTCAATCCTCAATTCTTAATCTTCAATCCTCAATACTCAATCGTCAATCCTCAGTCCTCAATCCTCAATCCTCAATCCACAATCCTCAATATTCAATCCTTAATACTCAACCTTCAATCCTCAATCCTCAATCCTCAATCCTCAGTGCTCAATCCTCAGTCACAAATCCTCAATCTTCAATACTCAATCGTCAATCCTCAGTCCTCAATCCTCAATCCTCAATTCTCGTTCCTCAAACCTCAATCCTCAACCCTCAGTCCTCATCCTCAATTCTCAATTCTCAATCCTCAATCCTCAACCCTCAATCTTCAATCCCCAATAATCAATCTCCAATCCTATATCCTCAATCCCCAATCCTCAATCCTTAATCTTCAACATTCAATCCTCAATACTCAATCTTGAATCCTCAATCCTCAGTCCTCAGTACTAAACCATCAATCCTCAACACACAATACT
Organism: Calliopsis andreniformis; assembly: GCF_051401765.1. Lineage (NCBI taxonomy): Eukaryota > Metazoa > Arthropoda > Insecta > Hymenoptera > Andrenidae > Calliopsis > Calliopsis andreniformis. The sequence goes on along the minus strand of NW_027480466.1, from coordinate 3,495,523 downwards.
CAATAGAATATCCTGAATTCTCAGGATTCAACACACAAACCTCAACCCTCGACCCTCAGCCCTCATCCTCCATCCTCAATACTCAATCCTCAATCCTCAATCTTCAATCCTCAATACTCAACCTTCAGTCCTCAATCCTCAATCCTCAATCCCCAATCCTCAATCCTCAGGCATCAATACTCAATCTTCAATACTCAATCCTCAATCCTCAATCCTCAATCCTCAATCCTCAACCCTCAATCCTCATTCCTCAAACCTCAATCCTCAACCCTCAGTCCTCATTCTGAATTCTCAACTCTCAATCCTCAATCCTCAATATTCAATCCTCAATAATCAATCTCCAATCCTAGATCCTCAATCCCCAATCTTCAATCCTCATTCCTCAATCCTCAATCCTTAATCCTGAATCGTCAATCTTCAATCCTCAATACTCAATCTTCAATCCTCAATCCTCAATCCTCAATCCTCAATCCTCATTCTTCAATCCTCAATACCCAATCCTCAATCTTCGATCCTCAATCATCAGTGATCCATACTGAACCTTCAATACTCCATCCTCAGTCCTCAATCCTCAATCCTCAATCCTCAATCCTCAGTCCTCAATCCTCATTTCTCAAACCTCAATCCTCAACCCTCAGTCCCCATCCTCGATTCTCAATTCTGTATCCCCAATCATCAATCCTCAATATTCAATCCTCAATAATCAATCTCCAATCCTAGATCCTCAATCCTCAATCCTCAATCCTCAATCTTCAACCCTCAATAATCAATCTCCAATCCTAGATCCTCAAGCCACATTCCTCAATCCTCAATCCTCAATCCTCATTCTTCAATCCTCAATACCCAATCCTCAATGTTCAATACTCAATCATCAATCCTCAATTCTCAATCCCCAATGCTCAGTCCTCAGTCGTGAAACCTCAATCCCCGACACTCAGCCCTCATCCTCAATCCTCAGTCCTCAATCCTCAATCCTCAATCTTCAATCCTCAATCTTCAATCCTCAGTACTCAATCTTCAATCCTCAATCATCAATCCTCAATGCTCAATCTTCAATCCTCAATCCTCAATCCTCAATCCTCAATCCTCATTCATCAATCCTCAATGCCCAATCCTCAATCTTCAATCCTCAATCTTCAATCATCAATTCTCAATCCTCAATCTTCAGTCATCAGTCCTCAAACCTCAATCCTCAACCCTCAGCCCTCATGCTCAATCCTCAATCCTCAATACCCCATGCTCAATCTTCAATCCTCAATACTCAAACTTCAGTCCTCAATGCTCAATCCTCAATCCTCAGTCCTCAAAACATAATCCTGAATCCTCAATCCTGAATCCATAATCTTCAGCACTCAGTCCTCAACCATCAGTTGTCAATCCTCAATCCTCCATAGAATATCCTCAGTTCAGAGTTTTCAATACGCAATACTCAGTTCGCAATCTTCAAATCTCTATCCACAAACATCAATTCTCATCACTCAACCCTCAACGCTCAGGCCACAATTCTCAATCTTCAATCCTCAATCCTCAATCCTCAATCCTCAATCCTCAATCTTCAATAGTCACTACTCAACCTTGAATCCTCAATCCTCAACCCTCAACCCTCAATTTTCAATCCTCAACCCTCAATCCTCAATCCTCGATCCTCATTCTTCAATCCTCAATACCCTATCCTCAATCTTCAATCCTCAATCCTCAATCCTCAATTCTCAATCCTCAATCCTCAGTCCTCAGGCCTCAAACCTCAATCCTCAACCCTCAGCCCTCGTCGTCAATCCCCAATCCTCAATACTCAATCTTCAATCCTCAATCCTCAATCCTCTATCCTCAATCCTCAATCCTCAATCCTCAATCCTCAATCGTCAGGCTTCAACCCACAATACTCAATCTTCAACCCTCAACACTCAATCCTCAATCCTCAATCCTCAATACTCAATCTTCAATACTCAATACTCAATCCTCAATCCTGAATCCTCATTTTTCAATCCTCAATACCCAATCCTCAATCTTCAATCCTCAATCCTCAATCCTCAATTCACAATCCTCAATCCTCAATCTTCAGACCTCAAACATCAATACTCAACCCTCAGTCCTCGTCCTCAATCCACAACCCTCAATCCCCAATCCAAACCATCAATCCTCAATACTCAACCATCAATCCTCAATTCTCAATATTCAATAGAATATCCTGAATTCTCATGGTTCAACACTCAATCCACAATATTCAAGAATCAAACCTCAATCCTCAAACATCTATTCTCAACACTCAATCCCCAACACTCAGTCCTCTCTCTTGAATCCTCCATCCTCAAACCTCAATCCTCAAGCGTCAATCCTCAACCCTCAATCCTGAATCCTCAATACCCAATCCTCAATCTTCAATCCTCAATCCTCAATCCTCAATTCTCAATCCACAATCCTCAATCCTCAGACCTCAAACATCAATACTCATCCCTCAGTCCTCGTCCTCAATCCACAACACTCAATCCTCAATCCTCAATTCTCAATCCTCAATCATCAGTCCTCTGTCCTCAAACCTCAATCCTCAACCCTCAGCCCTCGTCGTCAATCCCCAATCCTCAATCCTCAATCCTCAAACTTCAATCCTCAATACTCAATCCTCAATCTTCAATCCTCAATCCTCAATCCTCAATCCTCAATTCTCAATCCTCAGTCCTCAATCGTCAGACCTCAGACATCAATACTCAACCCTCAGTCCTCGTCATCAATCCACAACCCTCAATCCTCAATCCTCAATCTTCAATCCTCAATACTCAATCTTCAATCCTCAATCCTCAATCCTTCATCCTCAGCCCTCAATCCTCAATCGTCAGTCTTCAATCCTCAATACTCAATCTTCAATCTTCAATCCTCAATCCACAATACTCAATCCTCATTCTTCAATCCTCAATACCCAATCCTCAATCTTCAATCCTCAATCCTCAATCCTCAATTCTCAATCCTCAATCCTCAGTCCTCAGTCCTCAAACCTCAGTCGTCAACCCTCAGCCCTCATCCTCAATCTTCTATTCTCAACCCTCAATCCTCAATCCAGAATCCTCAATCTGCAATCCTCAATACTCAATCTTCAATCCTCAATCCTCAATCCTCAATCCTCAATCCTCAATCCTCAATCGACAGCCTTCAATCCTCAATACTCAACCTTCAACCTTCAATCCTCAATCCTCAATCCTCAATCCTCATTCTTCAATCATCAATACCAAATCCTCAATCTTCAATCCTCTATCCTCAATCCTCAATTCTCAATCCTCGATCCTCAGTCCTCAGTCCTCAAACCTCAATCCTCACCCCTCAGCCCTCATCCTCAATCCTCAATCCTCAGTGTTCAATCCTCAATCCTCAATCCTATATCCTCAATCCTCAATCCTCAATCCTCAGTCCTCAAACCTCAATTCTGTATCCTCAAACGTGAATCCTCAATCTTCAATACCTCAGACCTCAACAGTCAGCTGTCAGTCCTCAATCCTCAATAGAATATCATCAATTCACAGATATCAATACTCAATACTCAATCTGCAATTTCCAAATCTCTATCCACAAACATCAATTCTCACCACTCAACCCTCAACACTCAGTCCCCAATCCTCAATATTCAATCCTCAATCCTCAATCCTCAATCCTCAATCCTCAATCGTCACTCCTCAATCCCCAATCCTCAATCTTCAATCCTCAATCCTCAATCCTCAATCCTCAATCCTCAATCCTCAATCCTCAATCCTCAATCCTCGATCATCAATCCTCAATCTTCAATGCTCAATACTCAATCCTCAATCCTCAATCCTCAATCCTCAATCCTCAGTCCTCAGGCACCAATACTCAACCCTCAGTCCTCGTCCTCAATCCACAACACTCAATCCTCAATCTTCAATCTTCAGCCATCAATATACAATCTTCAGTCCTCAATCCTCAATCCCCAATCCTCAATCCTCAATCCTCAATCCTCAATGTTCAATCCGCGATACCCAATCCTCAATCTTCAATCCTCAATCCTCAATCATCAATCCTCAATCCTCAATCCTCAATCCTCAATCCTCAATCCTCAGTCCTCAAACCTCAATCGTCAATCTGCAAGTCTCAATACTCAATCTTCAATCCTCAATCCTCAATCCTCAATCCTCAATCCTCAATCCTCAATCCTCAATCGACAGTCTTCAATCCTCAATACTCAATCTTCAACCTTCAATCCTCAATCCTCAATCCTCAATCCTCATTCTTCAATCCTCAATACCCAATCCTCAATCTTCAATCCTCTATCCTCAATCCTCAATTCTCAATCCTCGATCCTCAGTCCTCAGTCCTCAAACCTCAATCCTCACCCCTCAGCCCTCATCCTCAATCTTCTATCCTCAATCCTCAATCCTCAATCCACAATCCTCAATCTGCAATCCTCAATACTCAATCTTCAATCCTCAATCCTCAATCCTCAATCCTCAATCCCCAATCCCCAATCGACAGTCTTCAATCCTCAATACTCAATCTTCAACCTTCAATCCTCAATCCTCAATCCTCAATCCTCATTCTTCAATCCTCAATACCCAATCCTCAATCTTCAATCCTCTATCCTCAATCCTCAATTCTCAATCCTCGATCGTCAGTCCTCAGTCCTCAAACCTCAATCCTCACCCCTCAGCCCTCATCCTCAATCCTCAATCCTCAGTGTTCAATCCTCAATCCTCAATCCTATATCCTCAATCCTCAATCCTCAATCCTCAGTCCTCAAACCTCAATCCTGTATCCTCAAACCTGAATCCTCAATCTTCAGACCTCAGACCTCAACAGTCAGCTGTCAATCCTCAATCCTCAATAGAATATCATCAATTCACAGATTTCAATACTCAATACTCATCCTGCAATCTTCAAATCTCTATCCACAAACATCAATTCTCACCACACAACCCTCAACACTCAGTCCCCAATCCTCAATATTCAATCCTCAATCCTCAATCCTCAACCCTCAATCCTCAATCGTCACTCCACAATCCCCAATCCTCAATCTTCAATCCTCAATCCTCAATCCTCAATCCTCAATCCTCAATCCTCAATCCTCAATCCTCAATCATCAATCCTCAATCTTCAATGCTCAATACTCAGTCCTCAATCCTCAATCCTCAATCCTCAATCCTCAGACCTCAGACATCAAGACTCAACCCTCAGTCCTCGTCCTCAATCCACAACACTCAATCGTCAATCCTCAATCTTCATCCATCAATATACAATCTTCAGTCCTCAATACTCAATCCCCAATCCTCAATCCTCAATCCTCAATCCTCAATGTTCAATCCGCGATACCCAATCCTCAATCTTCAATCCTCAATCATCAATCATCAATCCTCAAGCGTCAATCCTCAATCCTCGATCCTCAACCCTCAATCCTCAATACTCAATGCTCAATCCTCAATCTTCAATCCTCAATACTCAATCTTCGATCCTCAATCCTCAATCCTCAATCCTCAATCCTCAATCCTCATTCTCCAATCCTCAATACCCAATCCTCAATCCTCAATCCTCAATCCTCAATCCTCAATTCTCAATCCACAACTCTCAATCCTCAGACCTCAAACATCAATACTCAGCCCTCAGTCCTCGTCCTCAATCCACAACCCTCAATCCTCAATCCTCAAACTTCAATCATCAATATTCAATCTTCAATCCTCAATCCTCAATCCGCAAGCGTCAATCCTCAACCCTCAATCCTCAATCCTCAATACCCAATCCTCAATCTTCAATCCTCAATCCTCAATCCTCAATTCTCAATCCACAATCCTCAATCCTCAGACCTCAAACATCAATACTCAGCCCTCAGTCCTCGTCCTCAATCCACAACACTCAATCCTCAATCCTCAATTCTCAATCCTCAATCATCAGTCCTCTGTCCTCAAACCTCAATCCTCAACCCTCAGCCCTCATCGTCAATCCCCAATCCTCAATCCTCAATCCTCAACCTTCAATCCTCAATACTCAATCCTCAATCTTCAATCCTCAATCCTCAATCCTCAGTCCTCAATTCTCAATCCTCAGTCCTCAATCGTCAGACCTCAGACATCAATACCCAACCCTCAGTCCTCGTCATCAATCCACAACACTCAGTCCTCAATCCTCAATCTTCAATCATCAATATACAATCTTCAGTCCTCAATCCTCAATCCTCAATCCTCAATCCTCAATCCTCAATGTTCAATCCGCGATACCCAATCCTCAATCTTTAATCCTCAATACTCAATCTTCAATCCTCAATCCTCAATCCTCAATCCTCAGTCCTCAATCCTCAATCGTCCGTCTTCAATCCTCAATACTCAATCTTCAATCCTCAATCCTCAATCCACAATACTCAATCCTCATTCTTCAATCCTCAATACCCAATCCTCAATCTACAATCCTCAATCCTCAATCCTCAATTCTCAACCCTCAATCCTCAGTCCTCAGTCCTCAAACCTCAAAACTCAACCCTCAGCCCTCATCCTCAATCTTCAATCCTCAATACTGAATCCTCAATCCACAATCCCCGATCTTCAATCCTCAGTTGTCAATCCTCAATCCTCAATTCTCAATCCTCAATCCTCAATCCTGAATCCTCAGACCTCAGACATCAATACTCAACCCTCAGCCCTCGTCCTCAATCCACAACACTCAATCCTCAATCCTCAATCTTCAATCATCGATATACAATCTTCAGTACTCAATCCTCAATCATCAATCCTCAATCCTCAATCCTCAATGTTCAATCCGCGATCCCCAATCCTCAATCTTTAATCCTCCTTCCTCAATCATCAATCCTCAATCCTCAATCCCCAATCCTCAACCCTCAATCCTCAGACCTCAGACATCAATACTCAACCCTCAGCCCTCGTCCTCAATCCACAACACTCAATCCTCAATCCTCAATCTTCAATCATCAATATACAATCTTCAGTACTCAATCCTCAATCATCAATCCTCAATCCTCAAACCTCAATACTCAATCTGCAATCCTCAATCCTCAATCCTCAATCCTCAATCCTCAATCCTCAACCCTCAATCCTCATTCCTCAAACTTCAATCCTCAACCCTCAGTCCTCATCCTCAATTCTCAATTCTCAATTCTCAATCCTCAATCCTCAATCCTCAATATTCAATACTCAATAATCAATCTCCAATCCTAGATCCTCAATCCCCAATCTTCAATCCTCATTCCTCAATCCTCAATCCTTAATCCTGAATCGTCAATCTTCAATCCTCAATACTCAATCTTCAATCCTCAATCCTCAATCCTCAATCCTCAATCCTCATTCTTCAATCCTCAATACCCAATCCTCAATCATCGATCCTCAATCATCAGTGATCCATACTGAATCTTCAATACTCAATCCTCAATCCTCAATCCTCAAACCTCAATCCTCAATCCTCAATCCTCATTTCTCATACCTCAATCCTCAACCCTCAGTCCCCATCCTCGATTCTCAATTCTGAATCCCCAACCATCAATCCTCAATATTCAATCCTCAATAATCAATCTCCAATCCTAGATCCTCAATCCTCAAACCTCAATCTTCAACCCTCAATAATCAATCTCCAATCCTAGATCCTCAATCCTCAATCCTCAATCCTCAATCCTCAATCCTCATTCTTCAATCCTCAATACCCAATCCTCAATGTTCAATACTCAATCATCAATCCTCAATTCTCAATCCTCAATGCTCAGTCCTCAGTCGTCAAACCTCAATCCCCGACACTCAGCCCTCATCCTCAATCCTCAGTCCTCAATCCTCAGTCCTCAGTCCTCAAACCTCAATCCTCAACCCTCAGACATCATCCTCAATCCTCAATCCTCAATCCTCAGGCATCAATACTCAATGGTCAATACTCAATCCTCTATCCTCAATCCTCAAGCCTCAATCCTCAACCCTCAATCCTCATTCCTCAAACCTCAATCCCCAACCCTCAGTCCTCATACTCAATTCTCAGTCCTCAATCCTCAATACTCAATTCTCAATCCTCAGTCCTCAAACATCAATCCTGAATCCTCAATCCCGAATACTCAATCTTCAGCCCTCAGTCCTCAACAATCAGTTGTCAATCCTCAATCCTCAATAGAATATCATCAATTCACAGATTTCAATACTCAATGCTCAATCTGCAATCTTCATGTCTCTGTCCTCATTCCTCAATCCTCATTCTTCAATCATCAATACCCAATCCTCAATCCTCAATCCTCAATCCTCAATCCTCATTCTTCAATCCTCAATACCCACTCCTCAATCTTCAGTTCTCAATTCTCAATCCTCAATCCTCAATCCTCAATCTTCAATCCTCAATACTCAATCTACAATTCTCAATCCTCAATCCTCAATCCTCAATCCTCAATCTTCAATCCTCAATCCTCAATCCTCAATCTTCAATCCTCAATACTCAATCTGCAATCCTCAATCCTCAAACCTCAATCCTCAATCCTCATTCTTCAATCCTCAATACCCAATCCTCAATCTTCAATCCTCTATGCTCAATCCTCAATCCTCAGTCCTCAGTCCTCAATCCTCAATCCTCAATCCTCAAACCTCAATCCTCAACCGTCAGTCCTCATCCTCCATTCTCAATCCTCAATCCTCAACGCTCAATCTTCAATCGCCAATACTCAATCTTCAATCCTCAATCCTCAATCCTCAATTCACAATCCTCAACCCTCAGGCATCAATACTCAATCTTCAATACTCAATCCTCAATCCTCAATCCTCAATCCTCAACTCTCAATCCTCATACCTCAAACCTCAATCCTCAACCCTCAGTCCTCATCCTCAATTCTCAATTCTCAATCCTCAATCCTCTATCCTCAATCTTCAACCCTCAATAATCAATCTCCAATCCTAGATCCTCAATCCCCAATCTTCAATCCTTAATCCTCAATCCTCAGTCATAAATCCTCAATCTTCAATACTCAATCGTCAATCCTCAGTCCTCAGTCCTCAATCCTCAATCCTCAATCCTCAATATTCAATCCTCAATACTCAACCTTCAATCCTCAATCCTCAATCCTCAATCGTCAATCCTCAGTCATAAATCCTCAATCTTCAATACTCAATCGTCAATCCTCAGTCCTCAATCCTCAATCCTCAATCCTCGTTCCTCTAACCTCAATCCTCAACCATTAGTCCCCATCCTCAATTCTCAATTCTCAATCCTCAATCCTCAATCCTCAATCTTCAATCCCTCTAATAATCAATCTCCAATCCTAGATCCTCAATCGCCAATCCTCAATCCTCAATCCTCAACCTTCAATCCTCAATCGCCAGTCCTCAATCTTCAATCCTCTATGCTCAATCCACAATCCTCAGCCTCAGTCCTCAATCCTCAATCCTCAATCCTCAAACCTCAATCCTTAACCGTCAGCCCTCGTCCTCAATCCTCAACCCTCAATCCTCAATCCTCAATCTTCAATCATCAATAATCAATCTTCAATCCTCAATCATCAATCCTCAATCCTCAATCCTCAATATTCAACACTCAACCCTCAACCATCAATCCTCAATACTCAACCATGAATCCTCAGTTCTCAATACTCAATAGAACATCCTGAATTCTCATGGTTCAATACTCAATTCAGAATACTCAATAATCAAATCTCAAACCTCAAGCATCAATTCTCAACACTCAATCCTCAACACTCAGTCCTCTCTCTTCAATCATACATCCTCAACCCTGAAACCTCAAGTGTCAATCCCCAATACCCAATCCGTAATCCTCAATCCTCAATCCTCAATCCTTAATCCTCAGTACTCAATCTTCAATCCTCAAACCTCAATCCTCAATCCTCAATCCTCGTTCCTAAAACCTCAATCCTCAACCCTCCGTCCTCATCCTCAATTCTCAATACTCAATCCGCAATCCTCAAACCTCAATCTTCAATCTTCAGTCCCCAATACTCCATCTTCAATCGTCAATACTCATTCCTCAATCCTCAATCCTCAATCCTCAATCATCAATCCCCAATCCTCAATTCTCAATCCTCAATCCTCAATGTTCAACCCTCAATAGAATATCCTGAATTCGCATGGTTCAATACTCAATCCACAATATTCAATAATCAAATCTCAATCCTCTATCTTCAATCCTCAATACTCAATTTCAATCCTCAGTCCTCAGTCGTCAAACCTCAATCCCCGACCCTCAGCCCTCATCCTCAATCCTCAGACCTCAATCCTCAGTCCTCAGTCCACAAACCTCAATCCTCAACCCGCATACATCATCCTCAATCCTCAGACCTCAATCCTCAATCCTCAGTCTTCAATCCTCAATACTCAATCTTCAATCCTCAATCCTCAGTCCTCAAACCTCAATTCTGAATCCTCAATCTTCGATCCTCAATCCTCAATACTCAATTTCAATCCTCAATCCTGAATTCTCAATCCTCAATACTCAATCCTCAATCGTCAATCCTCAATCCCCAATCCTCAATCTTCAATCCTCAATCCTCAATCCTCAGTACTCAATCCTCAATCCTTAATCTTCAATCCTCAATACTCAATCTACAATTCTCAATCCTCAATCCTCAATCCTCAATCCTCAATCCTCAATCTTCAATCCTCAATCCTCAATCCTCAATCTTCAATCCTCAATACTCAATCTGCAATCCTCAATCCTCAAACCTCAATCCTCAATCCTCATTCTTCAATCCTCAGTACCCAATCCTCAATCTTCAATCCTTAATACTCAACCTTCAATCCTCAATCCTCAATCCTCAATCCTCAGTCCTCAATCCTCAGTCATAAATCCTCAATCTTCAATACTCAATCGTCAATCCTCAGTCCTCAATCCTCAATCCTCAATTCTCGTTCCTCAAACCTCAATCCTCAACCCTCAGTCCTCATGCTCAATTCTCAATTCTCAATCCTCAATCCTCAACCCTCAATCTTCAATCCCCAATAATCAATCTCCAATCCTAGATCCTCAATCCCCAATCCTCAATCCTTAATCCTCAACCTTCAATCCTCAATACTCAATCTTGAATCCTCAATCCTCACTCCTCAAACCTCAATTCTGAATCCTCAGTACTCAAACTTCAATCCTCAATCCTCAGTCCTCAGTACTAAACCATCAATCCTCAACTCTCAATACTCAATAGAATATCCTGAATTCTCAGGATTCAACACACAAACCTCAACCCTCAACCCTCAGCCCTCATCCTCCATCCTCAATACTCAGTCCTCAATCCTCAATCTTCAATCCTCAATACTCAACCTTCAATCCTCAATCCTCAATCCTCAATCCTCAATCCTCAATCCTCAGGCATCAATACTCAATCTTCAATACTCAATCCTCAATCCTCAATCCTCAATCCTCAATCCTCAACCCTCAATCCTCATTCCTCAAACCTCAATCCTCAACGCTCAGTCCTCATTCTCGATTCTCAATTCTCAATTCTCAATCCTCAATCCTCAATATTCAATCCTCAATAATCAATCTCCAATCCTAGATCCTCAATCCCCAATCTTCAATCCTCATTCCTCAATCCTCAATCCTTAATCCTGAATCGTCAATCTTCAATCCTCAATACTCAATCTTCAATCCTCAATCCTCAATCCTCAATCCTCAATCCTCATTCTTTAATCCTCAATACCCAATGCACAATCTTCAATCCTCAATCCACAATCCTCAATTCTCAATCCTCAATCCTCAGTCCTCAGTCCTCAAACCTCAATCCTCAACCCTCAGCCCTCATCCTCCAGCCTCAATCCTCAATCATCAATCCTCAATCTTCAATCCTCAACATTCAATCTTGAATCCTCAATCCTCAATACTCAATCCTCAATCCTCAATCATCAGTGATCCATACTGAATCTTCAATACTCAATCCTCAATCCTCAATCCTCAATCCTCAATCCTCAATCCTCAATCCTCATTTCTCAAACCTCAATCCTCAACCCTCGGCCCTCATCCTCGATTCTCAATTCTGAATCCTCAATCATCAATCCTCAATATTCAATCCTCAATAATCAATCTCCAATCCTAGATCCTCAATCCTCAATCCTCAATCCTCAATCTTCAACCCTCAATAATCAATCTCCAATCCTAGATCCTCAATCCTCAATCCTCAATCCTCAATCCTCAATACTCAATCCTCAATCCTCATCCTTCAATCCTCAATACCCAATCCTCAATGTTCAATACTCAATCATCAATCCTCAATTCTCAATCCTCAATGCTCAGTCCTCAGTCGTCAAACCTCAATCCCCGACACTCAGCCCTCATCCTCAATCCTCAGTCCTCAATCCTCAGTCCTCAGTCCTCAAACCTCAATCCTCATCCCTCAGACATCATCCTCAATCCTCAATCCTCAATCCTCAGGCATCAATACTCAATGGTCAATACTCAATCCTCAATCCTCAGTCCTCAAACCTCAATCCTCAACCCTCAGCCCTCATCCTCCAGCCTCAATCCTCAATCCTCAATCCTCAACCCTCAATCATCTGTGATCCATACTGAATCTTCAACACTCAATACTCAATCCTCAATCCTCAATCCTCAATACTCAGCCATCAATCCTCAATCTTCAATCCTCAATAATCAATCTTCAATCCTCAATCCTCAATCCTCAATCCTCAATCCTCAACCCTCAATCTTCAATCCTCAATACTCAGTCTTCAATCCTCAATCCTCAATACTCAATCCTCAATCCTCAATGCTCAATCGCCAGTCTTCAATCCTCAACACTCAATCTTCAATCCTCTATCCCCAATCCTCAATCCCCAATCCTCATTCTTCAATCCTCAATACCCAATCCTCAATCTTCAAACCTCAATCCTCAATCCTCAATTCTCAATCCTCAACCCTCAGTCCTCAGTCCTCAAACATCAATCCTCAAACCTCAGCCCTCATCCTCAATCCTCAATCCTCAATCCTCAATCCTCAATCCTCAATCTTCTATCTTCAATTCCCAATACTCAATCTTCAATCCTCAATCCTCAGTCCTCAAACCTCAATTCTGAATCCTCAATCCTGAATCCTCAATCTTCAATCCTCAGCCCTCAACCATCAATGCTCAATTCTCAATGCTCAACAGAATATCCTGCATCCTCAGTTTTCAATACTCAATCCCCAATCTTCAATTTTCAAATCTCAATAAACAAACATCAATTCTCATCACTCAACCCTCAACACACAGTCCTCAATCTTCAATCCTCAATCCTCAACCCTCAATCGTCAAACCTCAATCCCCAATCCTCTATCATCAATCTTCAATCCTCAATCCTCAATCCTCAATCCTCAATCCTCAATCTTCAATCCTCAAAACTCAATCTTCAACCTTCAATCCTCAATCCTCAATCCTCAATCCTCAATCCGCAATCCTCAGTCTTCAACCCTCAATACTCAACCTTCAGTCCTCAATCCTCAATCCTGAAATCCTCAATCCTCAATATTCAACACACAACCCTCAAACTTCAATCCCCAATTCTCAACCATCAATCCTAAATCCTCATTCCTCAATCTTCAATCCTCAATCCTTAATCCTCAATCCTCAATCCTCAATCCTCAATCTTCTATCCTCAACACTCAATCTTCAATCCTCAATCCCCAAGCCTCAATCATTAATCCTCAATCTTCAATCCTCAATACCCAATCCTCAATCTTCAATCCTCAATCCTCAATCCTCAATTCTCAATCCCCAATCCGCAGTCCTCAGTCCTCAAACATCAATCCTCAACCGTCAGCCCTCATCCTCAATCCTCAATTCTTAATACTCAATCCTCAATGCTCAATCTTCAATCTTCAATCCTCAATACTCAATCTTCAATCCTCAATCATCAGTCCTCAAACATCAATTCTGAATCCTCAATCCTGAAACCTCAATCTTCAGCCCACAGTCCTCAACAATCAGTTGTCAATCCTCAATCCTCAATAGCATATCCTCAATTCACAGTTTTCAATACTCAATACTCAATCTGCAATCTTCCAACCTCTATCCACAAACATCAATTTTTATCACTCACCCCTCAACACTCAGTCCTCAATGTTCAATCTTCAATCCTCAATCCTCAATCCTCAATCCTCAGTCCTCAATCTTCAATCCTCAATACTCAATCTTCAATCCTCAATCCTCAATCCTCAATCCTCAATCCTCAACCCTCAATCTTCAATCCTCAATACTCACTCTTCAATCCTCAATTCTCAATCCTCAATCCTCAATCCTCATTCTTCAATCCTCAACACCCAATCCTCAATCTTCAATCCTCAATCCTCAATCCTCAATCGTCAATCCTCACTCCCCAATCTTCTATCATCAATCCTCAATCCTCAATCATCAATCCTCAATCCTCAACACTCAATCTTGAATCCTCAATCCTCAGTCTTCAATCCTCAATACTCAATCTTCAATCCTCAATCCTCAATACTCAATCCTCAATCTTCAATCCTCAATCCTCGATCCTCAATTCTCAATCCTCAATCCTCAATCCTCAGTCCTCAAACATCAATACTCAACCCTCAGTCCTCGTCCTCAATCCACAACCCTCAATCCTCAATCCTCAATCTTCAATCCTCAATCCTCAATCCTCAATCTTCAATCCTCAATTCTCAATCCTCAATCCTCAATCTTCAATCCTCAATCCTCGATCCTCAATCCTCAATCCTCAATCTTCAATCCTCAATCCTCGATCCTCAATTCTCAATCCTCAATCCTCAATCCTCAACCCTCAATCCTCAGACCTCAAACATCAATACTCGACCCTCAATACTCAATCTTCAATCCTCAATCCTCAATGCTCAATCCTCAATCCTCAATACTCAAACGTCAGTCTTCAATCCTCAACACTCAATCTTCAATCCTCGATCCCCAATCCTCAATCCTCAGTCCTCATTCTCCAATCTTCAATACCCAATCCTCAGTCTTCAATCCTCAATCCTCAACCCTCAATTCTCAATTCTCAATCCTCAGTCCTCAGTCCTCAGACATCAATCCTGAACCCTCAGCCCTCATCCTCAATCCTCAATCCACAATCCTCAATCCTCAATCCTCAATCTTCAATCTTCAATCCTCAATACTCAATCATCAAACCTCAATCCTCAGTCCTCAAACCTCAATCCTCAATCCTCAATCCTCAATCATCAATCTTCAATCCTCAGTACTCAATCTTCAATCTTCAATCCTCAATCCTCAATCCTCAATCCTCAATCCGCAATCCTCAATCTTCAATTCTCAATACTCAATCTTCAATCCTCAATCCTCAATCCTGAAATCCTCAATCCTCAATATTCAACACACAACCCTCAAACCTCAATCCTCAATCCTCAATCCTCATTTCTCATACCTCAATCCTCAACCCTCAGTCCCCATCCTCGATTCTCAATTCTGAATCCCCAACCATCAATCCTCAATATTCAATCCTCAATAATCAATCTCCAATCCTAGATCCTCAATCCTCAAACCTCAATCTTCAACCCTCAATAATCAATCTCCAATCCTAGATCCTCAATCCTCAATCCTCAATCCTCAATCCTCAATCCTCATTCTTCAATCCTCAATACCCAATCCTCAATGTTCAATACTCAATCATCAATCCTCAATTCTCAATCCTCAATGCTCAGTCCTCAGTCGTCAAACCTCAATCCCCGACACTCAGCCCTCATCCTCAATCCTCAGTCCTCAATCCTCAGTCCTCAGTCCTCAAACCTCAATCCTCAACCCTCAGACATCATCCTCAATCCTCAATCCTCAATCCTCAGGCATCAATACTCAATGGTCAATACTCAATCCTCAATCCTCAATCCTCAATCCTCAATCCTCAACCCTCAATCCTCATTCCTCAAACCTCAATCCCCAACCCTCAGTCCTCATACTCAATTCTCAGTCCTCAATCCTCAATACTCAATTCTCAATCCTCAGTCCTCAAACATCAATCCTGAATCCTCAATCCCGAATACTCAATCTTCAGCCCTCAGTCCTCAACAATCAGTTGTCAATCCTCAATCCTCAATAGAATATCATCAATTCACAGATTTCAATACTCAATGCTCAATCTGCAATCTTCATGTCTCTGTCCTCATTCCTCAATCCTCATTCTTCAATCATCAATACCCAATCCTCAATCCTCAATCCTCAATCCTCAATCTTCAATCCTCAATACTCAATCTACAATTCTCAATCCTCAATCCTCAATCCTCAATCCTCAATCTTCAATCCTCAATCCTCAATCCTCAATCTTCAATCCTCAATACTCAATCTGCAATCCTCAATCCTCAAACCTCAATCCTCAATCCTCATTCTTCAATCCTCAATACCCAATCCTCAATCTTCAATCCTCTATGCTCAATCCTCAATCCTCAGTCCTCAGTCCTCAATCCTCAATCCTCAATCCTCAAACCTCAATCCTCAACCGTCAGTCCTCATCCTCCATTCTCAATCCTCAATCCTCAACGCTCAATCTTCAATCGCCAATACTCAATCTTCAATCCTCAATCCTCAATCCTCAATTCACAATCCTCAACCCTCAGGCATCAATACTCAATCTTCAATACTCAATCCTCAATCCTCAATCCTCAATCCTCAACTCTCAATCCTCATACCTCAAACCTCAATCCTCAACCCTCAGTCCTCATCCTCAATTCTCAATTCTCAATCCTCAATCCTCTATCCTCAATCTTCAACCCTCAATAATCAATCTCCAATCCTAGATCCTCAATCCCCAATCTTCAATCCTTAATCCTCAATCCTCAGTCATAAATCCTCAATCTTCGATACTCAATCGTCAATCCTCAGTCCTCAGTCCTCAATCCTCAATCCTCAATCCTCAATATTCAATCCTCAATACTCAACCTTCAATCCTCAATCCTCAATCCTCAATCGTCAATCCTCAGTCATAAATCCTCAATCTTCAATACTCAATCGTCAATCCTCAGTCCTCAATCCTCAATCCTCAATCCTCGTTCCTCTAACCTCAATCCTCAACCATCAGTCCCCATCCTCAATTCTCAATTCTCAATCCTCAATCCTCAATCCTCAATCTTCAATCCCTCTAATAATCAATCTCCAATCCTAGATCCTCAATCGCCAATCCTCAATCCTCAATCCTCAACCTTCAATCCTCAATCGCCAGTCCTCAATCTTCAATCCTCTATGCTCAATCCACAATCCTCAGCCTCAGTCCTCAATCCTCAATCCTCAATCCTCAAACCTCAATCCTTAACCGTCAGCCCTCGTCCTCAATCCTCAACCCTCAATCCTCAATCCTCAATCTTCAATCATCAATAATCAATCTTCAATCCTCAATCATCAATCCTCAATCCTCAATCCTCAATATTCAACACTCAACCCTCAACCATCAATCCTCAATACTCAACCATGAATCCTCAGTTCTCAATACTCAATAGAACATCCTGAATTCTCATGGTTCAATACTCAATTCAGAATACTCAATAATCAAATCTCAAACCTCAAGCATCAATTCTCAACACTCAATCCTCAACACTCAGTCCTCTCTCTTCAATCATACATCCTCAACCCTGAAACCTCAAGTGTCAATCCCCAATACCCAATCCGTAATCCTCAATCCTCAATCCTCAATCCTTAATCCTCAGTACTCAATCTTCAATCCTCAAACCTCAATCCTCAATCCTCAATCCTCGTTCCTAAAACCTCAATCCTCAACCCTCCGTCCTCATCCTCAATTCTCAATACTCAATCCGCAATCCTCAAACCTCAATCTTCAATCTTCAGTCCCCAATACTCCATCTTCAATCGTCAATACTCATTCCAACAATCCTCAATCCTCAATCCTCAATCATCAATCCCCAATCCTCAATTCTCAATCCTCAATCCTCAATGTTCAACCCTCAATAGAATATCCTGAATTCGCATGGTTCAATACTCAATCCACAATATTCAATAATCAAATCTCAATCCTCTATCTTCAATCCTCAATACTCAATTTCAATCCTCAGTCCTCAGTCGTCAAACCTCAATCCCCGACCCTCAGCCCTCATCCTCAATCCTCAGACCTCAATCCTCAGTCCTCAGTCCACAAACCTCAATCCTCAACCCGCATACATCATCCTCAATCCTCAGACCTCAATCCTCAATCCTCAGTCTTCAATCCTCAATACTCAATCTTCAATCCTCAATCCTCAGTCCTCAAACCTCAATTCTGAATCCTCAATCTTCGATCCTCAATCCTCAATACTCAATTTCAATCCTCAATCCTGAATTCTCAATCCTCAATACTCAATCCTCAATCGTCAATCCTCAATCCCCAATCCTCAATCTTCAATCCTCAATCCTCAATCCTCAGTACTCAATACTCAATCCTTAATCTTCAATCCTCAATACTCAATCTACAATTCTCAATCCTCAATCCTCAATCCTCAATCCTCAATCCTCAATCTTCAATCCTCAATCCTCAATCCTCAATCTTCAATCCTCAATACTCAATCTGCAATCCTCAATCCTCAAACCTCAATCCTCAATCCTCATTCTTCAATCCTCAGTACCCAATCCTCAATCTTCAATCCTTAATACTCAACCTTCAATCCTCAATCCTCAATCCTCAATCCTCAGTCCTCAATCCTCAGTCATAAATCCTCAATCTTCAATACTCAATCGTCAATCCTCAGTCCTCAATCCTCAATCCTCAATTCTCGTTCCTCAAACCTCAATCCTCAACCCTCAGTCCTCATGCTCAATTCTCAATTCTCAATCCTCAATCCTCAACCCTCAATCTTCAATCCCCAATAATCAATCTCCAATCCTAGATCCTCAATCCCCAATCCTCAATCCTTAATCCTCAACCTTCAATCCTCAATACTCAATCTTGAATCCTCAATCCTCACTCCTCAAACCTCAATTCTGAATCCTCAGTACTCAAACTTCAATCCTCAATCCTCAGTCCTCAGTACTAAACCATCAATCCTCAACTCTCAATACTCAATAGAATATCCTGAATTCTCAGGATTCAACACACAAACCTCAACCCTCAACCCTCAGCCCTCATCCTCCATCCTCAATACTCAGTCCTCAATCCTCAATCTTCAATCCTCAATACTCAACCTTCAATCCTCAATCCTCAATCCTCAATCCTCAATCCTCAATCCTCAGGCATCAATACTCAATCTTCAATACTCAATCCTCAATCCTCAATCCTCAATCCTCAATCCTCAACCCTCAATCCTCATTCCTCAAACCTCAATCCTCAACGCTCAGTCCTCATTCTCGATTCTCAATTCTCAATTCTCAATCCTCAATCCTCAATATTCAATCCTCAATAATCAATCTCCAATCCTAGATCCTCAATCCCCAATCTTCAATCCTGATTCCTCAATCCTCAATCCTTAATCCTGAATCGTCAATCTTCAATCCTCAATACTCAATCTTCAATCCTCAATCCTCAATCCTCAATCCTCAATCCTCATTCTTTAATCCTCAATACCCAACGCACAATCTTCAATCCTCAATCCACAATCCTCAATTCTCAATCCTCAATCCTCAGTCCTCAGTCCTCAAACCTCAATCCTCAACCCTCAGCCCTCATCCTCCAGCCTCAATCCTCAATCATCAATCCTCAATCTTCAATCCTCAACATTCAATCTTGAATCCTCAATCCTCAATCCTCAATCCTCAATCCTCAATCATCAGTGATCCATACTGAATCTTCAATACTCAATCCTCAATCCTCAATCCTCAATCCTCAATCCTCAATCCTCAATCCTCATTTCTCAAACCTCAATCCTCAACCCTCGGCCCTCATCCTCGATTCTCAATTCTGAATCCTCAATCATCAATCCTCAATATTCAATCCTCAATAATCAATCTCCAATCCTAGATCCTCAATCCTCAATCCTCAATCCTCAATCTTCAACCCTCAATAATCAATCTCCAATCCTAGATCCTCAATCCTCAATCCTCAATCCTCAATCCTCAATCCTCAATCCTCAATCCTCATCCTTCAATCCTCAATACCCAATCCTCAATGTTCAATACTCAATCATCAATCCTCAATTCTCAATCCTCAATGCTCAGTCCTCAGTCGTCAAACCTCAATCCCCGACACTCAGCCCTCATCCTCAATCCTCAGTCCTCAATCCTCAGTCCTCAGTCCTCAAACCTCAATCCTCATCCCTCAGACATCATCCTCAATCCTCAATCCTCAATCCTCAGGCATCAATACTCAATGGTCAATACTCAATCCTCAATCCTCAGTCCTCAAACCTCAATCCTCAACCCTCAGCCCTCATCCTCCAGCCTCAATCCTCAATCCTCAATCCTCAACCCTCAATCATCTGTGATCCATACTGAATCTTCAACACTCAATACTCAATCCTCAATCCTCAATCCTCAATACTCAGCCATCAATCCTCAATCTTCAATCCTCAATAATCAATCTTCAATCCTCAATCCTCAATCCTCAATCCTCAATCCTCAACCCTCAATCTTCAATCCTCAATACTCAGTCTTCAATCCTCAATCCTCAATACTCAATCCTCAATCCTCAATGCTCAATCGCCAGTCTTCAATCCTCAACACTCAATCTTCAATCCTCTATCCCCAATCCTCAATCCCCAATCCTCATTCTTCAATCCTCAATACCCAATCCTCAATCTTCAAACCTCAATCCTCAATCCTCAATTCTCAATCCTCAACCCTCAGTCCTCAGTCCTCAAACATCAATCCTCAAACCTCAGCCCTCATCCTCAATCCTCAATCCTCAATCCTCAATCCTCAATCCTCAATCTTCTATCTTCAATTCCCAATACTCAATCTTCAATCCTCAATCCTCAGTCCTCAAACCTCAATTCTGAATCCTCAATCCTGAATCCTCAATCTTCAATCCTCAGCCCTCAACCATCAATGCTCAATTCTCAATGCTCAACAGAATATCCTGCATCCTCAGTTTTCAATACTCAATCCCCAATCTTCAATTTTCAAATCTCAATAAACAAACATCAATTCTCATCACTCAACCCTCAACACACAGTCCTCAATCTTCAATCCTCAATCCTCAACCCTCAATCGTCAAACCTCAATCCCCAATCCTCTATCATCAATCTTCAATCCTCAATCCTCAATCCTCAATCCTCAATCCTCAATCTTCAATCCTCAAAACTCAATCTTCAACCTTCAATCCTCAATCCTCAATCCTCAATCCTCAATCCGCAATCCTCAGTCTTCAACCCTCAATACTCAACCTTCAGTCCTCAATCCTCAATCCTGAAATCCTCAATCCTCAATATTCAACACACAACCCTCAAACTTCAATCCCCAATTCTCAACCATCAATCCTAAATCCTCATTCCTCAATCTTCAATCCTCAATCCTTAATCCTCAATCCTCAATCCTCAATCCTCAATCTTCAATCCTCAACACTCAATCTTCAATCCTCAATCCCCAAGCCTCAATCATTAATCCTCAATCTTCAATCCTCAATACCCAATCCTCAATCTTCAATCCTCAATCCTCAATCCTCAATTCTCAATCCCCAATCCGCAGTCCTCAGTCCTCAAACATCAATCCTCAACCGTCAGCCCTCATCCTCAATCCTCAATTCTTAATCCTCAATCCTCAATGCTCAATCTTCAATCTTCAATCCTCAATACTCAATCTTCAATCCTCAATCATCAGTCCTCAAACATCAATTCTGAATCCTCAATCCTGAAACCTCAATCTTCAGCC
The DNA here is from genome assembly GCF_051401765.1 of Calliopsis andreniformis. NCBI lineage: Eukaryota > Metazoa > Arthropoda > Insecta > Hymenoptera > Andrenidae > Calliopsis > Calliopsis andreniformis. The sequence continues at coordinate 3,473,877 of NW_027480466.1, read as the reverse complement.
CACAGTCCTCAACAATCAGTTGTCAATCCTCAATCCTCAATAGCATATCCTCAATTCACAGTTTTCAATACTCAATACTCAATCTGCAATCTTCCAACCTCTATCCACAAACATCAATTTTTATCACTCACCCCTCAACACTCAGTCCTCAATGTTCAATCTTCAATCCTCAATCCTCAATCCTCAATCCTCAGTCCTCAATCTTCAATCCTCAATACTCAATCTTCAATCCTCAATCCTCAATCCTCAATCCTCAATCCTCAACCCTCAATCTTCAATCCTCAATACTCACTCTTCAATCCTCAATTCTCAATCCTCAATCCTCAATCCTCATTCTTCAATCCTCAACACCCAATCCTCAATCTTCAATCCTCAATCCTCAATCCTCAATCGTCAATCCTCACTCCCCAATCTTCTATCATCAATCCTCAATCCTCAATCATCAATCCTCAATCCTCAACACTCAATCTTGAATCCTCAATCCTCAGTCTTCAATCCTCAATACTCAATCTTCAATCCTCAATCCTCAATACTCAATCCTCAATCTTCAATCCTCAATCCTCGATCCTCAATTCTCAATCCTCAATCCTCAATCCTCAGTCCTCAAACATCAATACTCAACCCTCAGTCCTCGTCCTCAATCCACAACCCTCAATCCTCAATCCTCAATCTTCAATCCTCAATCCTCAATCCTCAATCTTCAATCCTCAATTCTCAATCCTCAATCCTCAATCTTCAATCCTCAATCCTCGATCCTCAATCCTCAATCCTCAATCTTCAATCCTCAATCCTCGATCCTCAATTCTCAATCCTCAATCCTCAATCCTCAACCCTCAATCCTCAGACCTCAAACATCAATACTCGACCCTCAATACTCAATCTTCAATCCTCAATCCTCAATGCTCAATCCTCAATCCTCAATACTCAAACGTCAGTCTTCAATCCTCAACACTCAATCTTCAATCCTCGATCCCCAATCCTCAATCCTCAGTCCTCATTCTCCAATCTTCAATACCCAATCCTCAGTCTTCAATCCTCAATCCTCAACCCTCAATTCTCAATTCTCAATCCTCAGACCTCAGTCCTCAGACATCAATCCTGAACCCTCAGCCCTCATCCTCAATCCTCAATCCACAATCCTCAATCCTCAATCCTCAATCTTCAATCTTCAATCCTCAATACTCAATCATCAAACCTCAATCCTCAGTCCTCAAACCTCAATCCTCAATCCTCAATCCTCAATCATCAATCTTCAATCCTCAGTACTCAATCTTCAATCTTCAATCCTCAATCCTCAATCCTCAATCCTCAATCCGCAATCCTCAATCTTCAATTCTCAATACTCAATCTTCAATCCTCAATCCTCAATCCTGAAATCCTCAATCCTCAATATTCAACACACAACCCTCAAACTTCAATCCTCAATACTCAACCATCAATCCTCATTCTCAATACTCAAACGTCAGCCTTCAATCCTCAACACTCAATCTTCAATCCTCAATCCTCAATCTTCAATTCTCAATCTTCGATCCTCAATACTGAATCTTCAATCCTCAATCCTCAACCCTCAATCCTAATCCTCAATCCTTAATCCTCAATCTTCAATCTACAATACTCAATCTTCAATCCTCAATCCTGAATCCTCAATCCTCAATCCTCAATCCCCAATCAACAATCCTCAATCTTCAATACTCAAACCTCAATACTCAATCTGCAATCCTCAATACTCAATCCTCAATCCTCAATCGTCAATCCTCAAACCCCAATCCTCTATCATCAATACTCAATCCTCAACACTCAATCCTCAATCCTCAATCCACAATCCGCAATCCTCAATCTTCAATTCTCAATACTCAATCTTCAATCCTCAATCCTCAATCATGAAATCCTCAATCCTCAATATTCAACACACAACCCTCAAACTTCAATCCTCAATACTCAACCATCAATCCTCATTCTGAATACTCAATCGTCAGCCTTCAATCCTCAACACTCAATCTTCAATCCTCAATCCTCAATCTTCAATTCTCAATCTTCGATCCTCAATACTGAATCTTCAATCCTCAATCCTCAATCCCCTGTCCTCAAGCCTCTATCCTTAATCCTCAATCTTCAATCCTCAGTCCCCAATCCTCAATCTTCAATCCACAATCCTCAATCCTCAATCCTCAATCTTCAATCTTCAATCCTCAATACTCAATCATCAATTCTCAATCCTCATCCTCAATCTTCAGACCTCAAACATCAATACTCAACCCTCAGTCCTCGTCCTCAATCCACAACCCTCAATCCTCAATCCTCAATCTTCAATCCTCAATCCTCAATCCTCAATCATTAATCCTCAATCCTCAGTCCTCAAACCTCAATCCTGAATCCTCAATCCTGAATCCTCATTCTTCAGCCCTCAGTCCTCAACAATCAGTTGTCAATCCTCAATCCTCAATAGAATATCATAAATTCACAGTTTTCAGCACTCAATACTCAATCTGCAATCTTCAAATCTCTATCCACAAACATCAATTCTCATCACTCAAACCTCAACACTCAGGCCCCAATCCTCAATCTTCAATCCTCAATCCTCAATCTTCAATCCTCAATCCTCAATCCTCAATCTTCAACCCTCAATTCTCAATCCTCAATCCTCAATCTTCAATCCTCAATCCTCGATCCTCAATCCTCAATCCTCAATCTTCAATCCTCAATCCTCGATCCTCAATTCTCAATCCTCAATCCTCAATCCTCAACCCTCAATCCTCAGACCTCAAACATCAATACTCGACCCTCAATACTCAATCTTCAATCCTCAATCCTCAATGCTCAATCCTCAATCCTCAATACTCAAACGTCAGTCTTCAATCCTCAACACTCAATCTTCAATCCTCGATCCCCAATCCTCAATCCTCAGTCCTCATTCTCCAATCTTCAATACCCAATCCTCAGTCTTCAATCCTCAATCCTCAACCCTCAATTCTCAATTCTCAATCCTCAGTCCTCAGTCCTCAGACATCAATCCTGAACCCTCAGCCCTCATCCTCAATCCTCAATCCACAATCCTCAATCCTCAATCCTCAATCTTCAATCTTCAATCCTCAATACTCAATCATCAAACCTCAATCCTCAGTCCTCAAACCTCAATCCTCAATCCTCAATCCTCAATCATCAATCTTCAATCCTCAGTACTCAATCTTCAATCTTCAATCCTCAATCCTCAATCCTCAATCCTCAATCCGCAATCCTCAATCTTCAATTCTCAATACTCAATCTTCAATCCTCAATCCTCAATCCTCAATCCTGAAATCCTCAATCCTCAATATTCAACACACAACCCTCAAACCTCAATCCTCAATCCTCAATCCTCATTTCTCATACCTCAATCCTCAACCCTCAGTCCCCATCCTCGATTCTCAATTCTGAATCCCCAACCATCAATCCTCAATATTCAATCCTCAATAATCAATCTCCAATCCTAGATCCTCAATCCTCAAACCTCAATCTTCAACCCTCAATAATCAATCTCCAATCCTAGATCCTCAATCCTCAATCCTCAATCCTCAATCCTCAATCCTCATTCTTCAATCCTCAATACCCAATCCTCAATGTTCAATACTCAATCATCAATCCTCAATTCTCAATCCTCAATGCTCAGTCCTCAGTCGTCAAACCTCAATCCCCGACACTCAGCCCTCATCCTCAATCCTCAGTCCTCAATCCTCAGTCCTCAGTCCTCAAACCTCAATCCTCAACCCTCAGACATCATCCTCAATCCTCAATCCTCAATCCTCAGGCATCAATACTCAATGGTCAATACTCAATCCTCAATCCTCAATCCTCAATCCTCAATCCTCAACCCTCAATCCTCATTCCTCAAACCTCAATCCCCAACCCTCAGTCCTCATACTCAATTCTCAGTCCTCAATCCTCAATACTCAATTCTCAATCCTCAGTCCTCAAACATCAATCCTGAATCCTCAATCCCGAATACTCAATCTTCAGCCCTCAGTCCTCAACAATCAGTTGTCAATCCTCAATCCTCAATAGAATATCATCAATTCACAGATTTCAATACTCAATGCTCAATCTGCAATCTTCATGTCTCTGTCCTCATTCCTCAATCCTCATTCTTCAATCATCAATACCCAATCCTCAATCCTCAATCCTCAATCCTCAATCTTCAATCCTCAATACTCAATCTACAATTCTCAATCCTCAATCCTCAATCCTCAATCCTCAATCTTCAATCCTCAATCCTCAATCCTCAATCTTCAATCCTCAATACTCAATCTGCAATCCTCAATCCTCAAACCTCAATCCTCAATCCTCATTCTTCAATCCTCAATACCCAATCCTCAATCTTCAATCCTCTATGCTCAATCCTCAATCCTCAGTCCTCAGTCCTCAATCCTCAATCCTCAATCCTCAAACCTCAATCCTCAACCGTCAGTCCTCATCCTCCATTCTCAATCCTCAATCCTCAACGCTCAATCTTCAATCGCCAATACTCAATCTTCAATCCTCAATCCTCAATCCTCAATTCACAATCCTCAACCCTCAGGCATCAATACTCAATCTTCAATACTCAATCCTCAATCCTCAATCCTCAATCCTCAATCCTCAATATTCAACACTCAACCCTCAACCATCAATCCTCAATACTCAACCATGAATCCTCAGTTCTCAATACTCAATAGAACATCCTGAATTCTCATGGTTCAATACTCAATTCAGAATACTCAATAATCAAATCTCAAACCTCAAGCATCAATTCTCAACACTCAATCCTCAACACTCAGTCCTCTCTCTTCAATCATACATCCTCAACCCTGAAACCTCAAGTGTCAATCCCCAATACCCAATCCGTAATCCTCAATCCTCAATCCTCAATCCTTAATCCTCAGTACTCAATCTTCAATCCTCAAACCTCAATCCTCAATCCTCAATCCTCGTTCCTAAAACCTCAATCCTCAACCCTCCGTCCTCATCCTCAATTCTCAATACTCAATCCGCAATCCTCAAACCTCAATCTTCAATCTTCAGTCCCCAATACTCCATCTTCAATCGTCAATACTCATTCCTCAATCCTCAATCCTCAATCCTCAATCATCAATCCCCAATCCTCAATTCTCAATCCTCAATCCTCAATGTTCAACCCTCAATAGAATATCCTGAATTCGCATGGTTCAATACTCAATCCACAATATTCAATAATCAAATCTCAATCCTCTATCTTCAATCCTCAATACTCAATTTCAATCCTCAGTCCTCAGTCGTCAAACCTCAATCCCCGACCCTCAGCCCTCATCCTCAATCCTCAGACCTCAATCCTCAGTCCTCAGTCCACAAACCTCAATCCTCAACCCGCATACATCATCCTCAATCCTCAGACCTCAATCCTCAATCCTCAGTCTTCAATCCTCAATACTCAATCTTCAATCCTCAATCCTCAGTCCTCAAACCTCAATTCTGAATCCTCAATCTTCGATCCTCAATCCTCAATACTCAATTTCAATCCTCAATCCTGAATTCTCAATCCTCAATACTCAATCCTCAATCGTCAATCCTCAATCCCCAATCCTCAATCTTCAATCCTCAATCCTCAATCCTCAGTACTCAATCCTCAATCCTTAATCTTCAATCCTCAATACTCAATCTACAATTCTCAATCCTCAATCCTCAATCCTCAATCCTCAATCCTCAATCTTCAATCCTCAATCCTCAATCCTCAATCTTCAATCCTCAATACTCAATCTGCAATCCTCAATCCTCAAACCTCAATCCTCAATCCTCATTCTTCAATCCTCAGTACCCAATCCTCAATCTTCAATCCTTAATACTCAACCTTCAATCCTCAATCCTCAATCCTCAATCCTCAGTCCTCAATCCTCAGTCATAAATCCTCAATCTTCAATACTCAATCGTCAATCCTCAGTCCTCAATCCTCAATCCTCAATTCTCGTTCCTCAAACCTCAATCCTCAACCCTCAGTCCTCATGCTCAATTCTCAATTCTCAATCCTCAATCCTCAACCCTCAATCTTCAATCCCCAATAATCAATCTCCAATCCTAGATCCTCAATCCCCAATCCTCAATCCTTAATCCTCAACCTTCAATCCTCAATACTCAATCTTGAATCCTCAATCCTCACTCCTCAAACCTCAATTCTGAATCCTCAGTACTCAAACTTCAATCCTCAATCCTCAGTCCTCAGTACTAAACCATCAATCCTCAACTCTCAATACTCAATAGAATATCCTGAATTCTCAGGATTCAACACACAAACCTCAACCCTCAACCCTCAGCCCTCATCCTCCATCCTCAATACTCAGTCCTCAATCCTCAATCTTCAATCCTCAATACTCAACCTTCAATCCTCAATCCTCAATCCTCAATCCTCAATCCTCAATCCTCAGGCATCAATACTCAATCTTCAATACTCAATCCTCAATCCTCAATCCTCAATCCTCAATCCTCAACCCTCAATCCTCATTCCTCAAACCTCAATCCTCAACGCTCAGTCCTCATTCTCGATTCTCAATTCTCAATTCTCAATCCTCAATCCTCAATATTCAATCCTCAATAATCAATCTCCAATCCTAGATCCTCAATCCCCAATCTTCAATCCTCATTCCTCAATCCTCAATCCTTAATCCTGAATCGTCAATCTTCAATCCTCAATACTCAATCTTCAATCCTCAATCCTCAATCCTCAATCCTCAATCCTCATTCTTTAATCCTCAATACCCAATGCACAATCTTCAATCCTCAATCCACAATCCTCAATTCTCAATCCTCAATCCTCAGTCCTCAGTCCTCAAACCTCAATCCTCAACCCTCAGCCCTCATCCTCCAGCCTCAATCCTCAATCATCAATCCTCAATCTTCAATCCTCAACATTCAATCTTGAATCCTCAATCCTCAATCCTCAATCCTCAATCCTCAATCATCAGTGATCCATACTGAATCTTCAATACTCAATCCTCAATCCTCAATCCTCAATCCTCAATCCTCAATCCTCAATCCTCATTTCTCAAACCTCAATCCTCAACCCTCGGCCCTCATCCTCGATTCTCAATTCTGAATCCTCAATCATCAATCCTCAATATTCAATCCTCAATAATCAATCTCCAATCCTAGATCCTCAATCCTCAATCCTCAATCCTCAATCTTCAACCCTCAATAATCAATCTCCAATCCTAGATCCTCAATCCTCAATCCTCAATCCTCAATCCTCAATCCTCAATCCTCAATCCTCATCCTTCAATCCTCAATACCCAATCCTCAATGTTCAATACTCAATCATCAATCCTCAATTCTCAATCCTCAATGCTCAGTCCTCAGTCGTCAAACCTCAATCCCCGACACTCAGCCCTCATCCTCAATCCTCAGTCCTCAATCCTCAGTCCTCAGTCCTCAAACCTCAATCCTCATCCCTCAGACATCATCCTCAATCCTCAATCCTCAATCCTCAGGCATCAATACTCAATGGTCAATACTCAATCCTCAATCCTCAGTCCTCAAACCTCAATCCTCAACCCTCAGCCCTCATCCTCCAGCCTCAATCCTCAATCCTCAATCCTCAACCCTCAATCATCTGTGATCCATACTGAATCTTCAACACTCAATACTCAATCCTCAATCCTCAATCCTCAATACTCAGCCATCAATCCTCAATCTTCAATCCTCAATAATCAATCTTCAATCCTCAATCCTCAATCCTCAATCCTCAATCCTCAACCCTCAATCTTCAATCCTCAATACTCAGTCTTCAATCCTCAATCCTCAATACTCAATCCTCAATCCTCAATGCTCAATCGCCATTCTTCAATCCTCAACACTCAATCTTCAATCCTCTATCCCCAATCCTCAATCCCCAATCCTCATTCTTCAATCCTCAATACCCAATCCTCAATCTTCAAACCTCAATCCTCAATCCTCAATTCTCAATCCTCAACCCTCAGTCCTCAGTCCTCAAACATCAATCCTCAAACCTCAGCCCTCATCCTCAATCCTCAGTCCTCAATCCTCAATCCTCAATCCTCAATCTTCTACCTTCAATTCCCAATACTCAATCTTCAATCCTCAATCCTCAGTCCTCAAACCTCAATTCTGAATCCTCAATCCTGAATCCTCAATCTTCAATCCTCAGCCCTCAACCATCAATGCTCAATTCTCAATGCTCAACAGAATATCCTGCATCCTCAGTTTTCAATACTCAATCCCCAATCTTCAATTTTCAAATCTCAATAAACAAACATCAATTCTCATCACTCAACCCTCAACACACAGTCCTCAATCTTCAATCCTCAATCCTCAACCCTCAATCGTCAAACCTCAATCCCCAATCCTCTATCATCAATCTTCAATCCTCAATCCTCAATCCTCAATCCTCAATCCTCAATCTTCAATCCTCAAAACTCAATCTTCAACCTTCAATCCTCAATCCTCAATCCTCAATCCTCAATCCGCAATCCTCAGTCTTCAACCCTCAATACTCAACCTTCAGTCCTCAATCCTCAATCCTGAAATCCTCAATCCTCAATATTCAACACACAACCCTCAAACTTCAATCCCCAATTCTCAACCATCAATCCTAAATCCTCATTCCTCAATCTTCAATCCTCAATCCTTAATCCTCAATCCTCAATCCTCAATCCTCAATCTTCAATCCTCAACACTCAATCTTCAATCCTCAATCCCCAAGCCTCAATCATTAATCCTCAATCTTCAATCCTCAATACCCAATCCTCAATCTTCAATCCTCAATCCTCAATCCTCAATTCTCAATCCCCAATCCGCAGTCCTCAGTCCTCAAACATCAATCCTCAACCGTCAGCCCTCATCCTCAATCCTCAATTCTTAATCCTCAATCCTCAATGCTCAATCTTCAATCTTCAATCCTCAATACTCAATCTTCAATCCTCAATCATCAGTCCTCAAACATCAATTCTGAATCCTCAATCCTGAAACCTCAATCTTCAGCCCACAGTCCTCAACAATCAGTTGTCAATCCTCAATCCTCAATAGCATATCCTCAATTCACAGTTTTCAATACTCAATACTCAATCTGCAATCTTCCAACCTCTATCCACAAACATCAATTTTTATCACTCACCCCTCAACACTCAGTCCTCAATGTTCAATCTTCAATCCTCAATCCTCAATCCTCAATCCTCAGTCCTCAATCTTCAATCCTCAATACTCAATCTTCAATCCTCAATCCTCAATCCTCAATCCTCAATCCTCAACCCTCAATCTTCAATCCTCAATACTCACTCTTCAATCCTCAATTCTCAATCCTCAATCCTCAATCCTCATTCTTCAATCCTCAACACCCAATCCTCAATCTTCAATCCTCAATCCTCAATCCTCAATCGTCAATCCTCACTCCCCAATCTTCTATCATCAATCCTCAATCCTCAATCATCAATCCTCAATCCTCAACACTCAATCTTGAATCCTCAATCCTCAGTCTTCAATCCTCAATACTCAATCTTCAATCCTCAATCCTCAATACTCAATCCTCAATCCTCAATCCTCAATCCTCAATCCGCAATCCTCAATCTTCAATTCTCAATACTCAATCTTCAATCCTCAATCCTCAATCCTGAAATCCTCAATCCTCAATATTCAACACACAACCCTCAAACTTCAATCCTCAATACTCAACCATCAATCCTCATTCTCAATACTCAAGCGTCAGCCTTCAATCCTCAACACTCAATCTTCAATCCTCAATCCTCAATCTTCAATTCTCAATCTTCGATCCTCAATACTGAATCTTCAATCCTCAATCCTCAACCCTCAATCCTAATCCTCAATCCTTAATCCTCAATCTTCAATCTACAATACTCAATCTTCAATCCTCAATCCTGAATCCTCAATCCTCAATCCTCAATCCCCAATCAACAATCCTCAATCTTCAATACTCAAACCTCAATACTCAATCTGCAATCCTCAATACTCAATCCTCAATCCTCAATCGTCAATCCTCAAACCCCAATCCTCTATCATCAATACTCAATCCTCAACACTCAATCCTCAATCCTCAATCCACAATCCGCAATCCTCAATCTTCAATTCTCAATACTCAATCTTCAATCCTCAATCCTCAATCATGAAATCCTCAATCCTCAATATTCAACACACAACCCTCAAACTTCAATCCTCAATACTCAACCATCAATCCTCATTCTGAATACTCAATCGTCAGCCTTCAATCCTCAACACTCAATCTTCAATCCTCAATCCTCAATCTTCAATTCTCAATCTTCGATCCTCAATACTGAATCTTCAATCCTCAATCCTCAATCCCCTATCCTCAAGCCTCTATCCTTAATCCTCAATCTTCAATCCTCAGTCCCCAATCCTCAGTCTTCAATCCACAATCGTCAATCCTCAATCCTCAATCTTCAATCTTCAATCCTCAATACTCAATCATCAATTCTCAATCCTCATCCTCAATCTTCAGACCTCAAACATCAATACTCAACCCTCAGTCCTCGTCCTCAATCCACAACCCTCAATCCTCAATCCTCAATCTTCAATCCTCAATCCTCAATCCTCAATCTTCAATCCTCAATTCTCAATCCTCAATCCTCAATCTTCAATCCTCAATCCTCGATCCTCAATCCTCAATCCTCAATCTTCAATCCTCAATCCTCGATCCTCAATTCCCAATCCTCAATCCTCAATCCTCAACCCTCAATCCTCAGACCTCAAACATCAATACTCGACCCTCAATACTCAATCTTCAATCCTCAATCCTCAATGCTCAATCCTCAATCCTCAATACTCAAACGTCAGTCTTCAATCCTCAACACTCAATCTTCACTCCTCGATCCCCAATCCTCAATCCTCAGTCCTCATTCTCCAATCTTCAATACCCAATCCTCAGTCTTCAATCCTCAATCCTCAACCCTCAATTCTCAATTCTCAATCCTCAGTCCTCAGTCCTCAGACATCAATCCTGAACCCTCAGCCCTCATCCTCAATCCTCAATCCACAATCCTCAATCCTCAATCCTCAATCTTCAATCTTCAATCCTCAATACTCAATCATCAAACCTCAATCCTCAGTCCTCAAACCTCAATCCTCAATCCTCAATCCTCAATCATCAATCTTCAATCCTCAGTACTCAATCTTCAATCTTCAATCCTCAATCCTCAATCCTCAATCCTCAATCCGCAATCCTCAATCTTCAATTCTCAATACTCAATCTTCAATCCTCAATCCTCAATCCTGAAATCCTCAATCCTCAATATTCAACACACAACCCTCAAACTTCAATCCTCAATACTCAACCATCAATCCTCATTCTCAATACTCAAACGTCAGCCTTCAATCCTCAACACTCAATCTTCAATCCTCAATCCTCAATCTTCAATTCTCAATCTTCGATCCTCAATACTGAATCTTCAATCCTCAATCCTCAACCCTCAATCCTAATCCTCAATCCTTAATCCTCAATCTTCAATCTACAATACTCAATCTTCAATCCTCAATCCTGAATCCTCAATCCTCAATCCTCAATCCCCAATCAACAATCCTCAATCTTCAATACTCAAACCTCAATACTCAATCTGCAATCCTCAATACTCAATCCTCAATCCTCAATCGTCAATCCTCAAACCCCAATCCTCTATCATCAATACTCAATCCTCAACACTCAATCCTCAATCCTCAATCCACAATCCGCAATCCTCAATCTTCAATTCTCAATACTCAATCTTCAATCCTCAATCCTCAATCATGAAATCCTCAATCCTCAATATTCAACACACAACCCTCAAACTTCAATCCTCAATACTCAACCATCAATCCTCATTCTGAATACTCAATCGTCAGCCTTCAATCCTCAACACTCAATCTTCAATCCTCAATCCTCAATCTTCAATTCTCAATCTTCGATCCTCAATACTGAATCTTCAATCCTCAATCCTCAATCCCCTATCCTCAAGCCTCTATCCTTAATCCTCAATCTTCAATCCTCAGTCCCCAATCCTCAGTCTTCAATCCACAATCCTCAATCCTCAATCCTCAATCTTCAATCTTCAATCCTCAATACTCAATCATCAATTCTCAATCCTCATCCTCAATCTTCAGACCTCAAACATCAATACTCAACCCTCAGTCCTCGTCCTCAATCCACAACCCTCAATCCTCAATCCTCAATCTTCAATCCTCAATCCTCAATCCTCAATCATTAATCCTCAATCCTCAGTCCTCAAACCTCAATCCTGAATCCTCAATCCTGAATCCTCATTCTTCAGCCCTCAGTCCTCAACAATCAGTTGTCAATCCTCAATCCTCAATAGAATATCATAAATTCACAGTTTTCAGCACTCAATACTCAATCTGCAATCTTCAAATCTCTATCCACAAACATCAATTCTCATCACTCAAACCTCAACACTCAGGCCCCAATCCTCAATCTTCAATCCTCAATCCTCAATCCTCAATCCTCAATCCTCAACCTTCAATCCTCAATACTCAATATTGAATCCTCTATCCTCAATCCTCAATCCTCAATCCTCAATACCCATTCTTCAATCCTCAATACCCAATCCTCAATCTTGAACCCTCAATCCTCAATCCGCAATCCTCAATCTTCAATCCTCAATACTCAATCTTCAATCCTTAATCCTCAATCTTCAATCCGCAACCCTCAATTCTCAATCTTCGATCCTCAATACTGAATCTTCTATCCTCAATCCTCAATCCTCAATCTTCAATCCTCAACCCTTAATCCTCAATCTTCAACCCTCAGTCCCCAATCCTCAATCTACAATCCTCAATCCTCAATCCTCATACTCAATACTCAATCCTTAATCCTCAAACTTCAATCCTCAGTCCCCAATCCTCAATCTTCAATCCTCAATCCTCAATCCTCATACTCAATCCTCAATCTTCAATCATCAATCCTCAATACTCAATCTTCAATCCTCAATCCCGAATCCTCAATTTTCAATCCTCAATCCTCAACCCTCAGTCCTCATCCTCAATTCTCAATTCTCAAACCTTAATTCTCAACCCCCAATCTTCAATCCTCAATAATCAATCTCCAATCCTAGATCCCCAATGCCCAATCCTCAATCCTTAGTACTCAATCTTCAATTCTCAATCCCCGATCCTCAATCTTAAATCCTCAATGCTCAATCCTCAATCCTCAGTCCTCAATCCTCAATCCTCAATCCGCAGTCCTCAATCTTCAATCCTCAATACTCAATCTTCAATCCTAAATCCTCAATCCTGAAATCCTCAATCCTCAATATTCAACACACAACCCTCAACCTTCAATCCTCAATACTCAACCCTCAATCCTCTATTCTCAATACTCAATCATCAGTCTTCAATCCTCAACACTCAATCTTCATACCTCAATCCTCAATCTTCAATCCTCAATACTCAATCTTCAATCCTCAACCCTCAATCCTCAATCCTCAATCCTCAATCTTCAATCCTCAATCCTCGATCCTCAATTCTCAATCCTCAATCCTCAATCTTCAACCCTCAATCCTCAGACCTCAAACATCAATACTCAACCCTCAATACTCAATATTCAATCCTCAATCCTCAATGCTCAATCCTCAATCCTCAATACTCAAACGTCAGTCTTCAATCCTCAACACTCAATCTTCCATCCTCAATCACCAATCCTCAATCCTCAATCCTCATTCTCCAATCTTCAATACCCAATCCTCAGTCTTGAATCCACAATCCTCAATCCTCAATTCTCAATTCTCAATCCTCAGTCCTCAGTCCTCAGACATCAATACTGAACCCTCAGACCTCATCCTCAATCCTCAATCCACAATCCTCAATCCTCAATCCTCAATCTTCAATCTTCAATCCTCAATACTCAATCATCATTCCTCAATCCTCAGTCCTCAAACCTCAATCCTCAATCCTCAATCCTCAATCATCAATCTTCAATCCTCAATACTCAATCTTCAATATTCAATCCTCAATCCTCAATCCTCAATCCTCAATCCGCAATCCTCAATCTTCAATCCTCAATACTCAATCTTCAATCCTCAATCCTCAATCCTGAAATCCTCAATCCTCAATATTCAACACACAACCGTGAAACTTCAATCCTCAATACTCAACCATCAATCCTCATTCTCAATACTCAATCGTCAGCCTTCAATCCTCAACACTCAATCTTCAATCCTCAATCCTCAATCTTCAATTCTCAATCTTCGATCCTCAATACTGAATCGTCAATCATCAATCCTCAACCCTCAATCCTAATCCTCAATCCTTAATCCTCAATCTTCAATCCTCAATACTCAATCTTCAATCCTCAATCCTGAATCCTCAATCCTCAATCCTCAATCCCCAATCAACAATCCTCAATCTTCAATACTCAAACCTCAATACTCAATCTGCAATCCTCAATACTCAATCCTCAATCCTCAATCGTCAATCCTCAAACCCCAATCCTCTATCATCAATACTCAATCCTCAATACTCAATCCTCAATCCTCAATACTCAACACACAACCCTCAACCATCAATCCTCAATACTCAACCATCAATACTCAATTCTCAATACTCAATGGAATATCCTGAATTCTCAGTTTTCAATACCCAATCCTCAATCCTCAATATTCAAGTCTCCATCCACAAACATCTATTCTCATCACTCAACCCTCAACCCTCAGTCCTCATCCTCTATCCTCAATCGTCAATCCTCAAACCCCAATCCTCTATCATCAATACTCAATCCTCAATACTCAATCCTCAATCCTCAATCCTCAATCCCCAGTCCTCAATCTTCAATCCTCAATGCTCAATCGTCAATCCTCAATCCTCAGTCCACAATCCTCAATCCTCAAACCTCAATCCTCAACCGTCAGTCCTCGTCATCAATCCACAACCCTCAATCCTCAACCCTCAACCTTCAATCATCAATACTCAATCTTCAATCCTCAATCCTCAATCCTCAATCCGCAATCCTCAATCCTCAATATTCAACACAAAACCCACAACCATCAATTCTCAATACTCAACCATCAGTCCTCAATTCTCAATACTCAATAGAATATCCTGAATACTCATGGTTCAGTACTCAATCCACAATATTCAATAATCAAATCTCAATCCTCAAACCTCATTTCTCAACACTCAATCCTCAACCCTCAGTCCTCAAGAGTCAATCCTCCATCCTGAATACTCAAACCTCAATTCTCAGTCCTCAAACCTCAATCCCGAATCCTCAACTTTGAATCCTCAATCTTCAATCCTCAATCCTCAATCCTCAATCCTCAATCCTCAACCTTCAATCCTCAATACTCAATATTGAATCCTCTATCCTCAATCCTCAATCCTCAATCCTCAATACCCATTCTTCAATCCTCAATACCCAATCCTCAATCTTGAACCCTCAATCCTCAATCCGCAATCCTCAATCTTCAATCCTCAATACTCAATCTTCAATCCTTAATCCTCAATCTTCAATCCGCAACCCTCAATTCTCAATCTTCGATCCTCAATACTGAATCTTCTATCCTCTATCCTCAATCCTCAATCTTCAATCCTCAACCCTTAATCCTCAATCTTCAACCCTCAGTCCCCAATCCTCAATCTACAATCCTCAATCCTCAATCCTCATACTCAATACTCAATCCTCAATCTTCAATACTCAATCCTTAATCCTCAATCTTCAATCCTCAGTCCCCAATCCTCAATCTTCAATCCTCAATCCTCAATCCTCATACTCAATCCTCAATCTTCAATCATCAGTCCTCAATACTCAATCTTCAATCCTCAATCCCGAATCCTCAATTTTCAATCCTCATTCCTCAACCCTCAGTCCTCATCCTCAATTCTCAATCCTCAAACCTCAATTCTCAACCCCCAATCTTCACTCCTCAATAATCAATCTTCAATCCTAGATCCCCAATGCCCAATCCTCAATCCTTAATACTCAATCTTCAATTCTCAGTCCCCGGTCCTCAATCTTAAATCCTCAATGCTCAATCCTCAATCTTCAATCCTCAATCACCAATCCTCAATCCTCAATCCTCATTCTCCAATCTTCAATACCCAATCCTCAGTCTTGAATCCACAATCCTCAATCCTCAATTCTCAATTCTCAATCCTCAGTCCTCAGTCCTCAGACATCAATCCTGAACCCTCAGACCTCATCCTCAATCCTCAATCCACAATCCTCAATCCTCAATCCTCAACCTTCAATCTTCAATCCTCAATACTCAATCATCAATCCTCAATCCTCAGTCCTCAAACCTCAATCCTCAATCCTCAATCCTCAATCATCAATCTTCAATCCTCAATACTCAATCTTCAATACTCAATCCTCAATACTCAATCCTCAATCCTCAATACTCAACACACAACCCTCAACCATCAATCCTCAATACTCAACCATCAATACTCAATTCTCAATACTCAATAGAATATCCTGAATTCTCAGTTTTCAATACCCAATCATCAATCCTCAATATTCAAGTCTCCATCCACAAACATCTATTCTCATCACTCAACCCTCAACCCTCAGTCCTCATCCTCTATCCTCAATCGTCAATCCTCAAACCCCAATCCTCTATCATCAATACTCAATCCTCAATACTCAATCCTCAATCCTCAATCCTCAATCCCCAGTCCTCAATCTTCAATCCTCAATGCTCAATCGTCAATCCTCAATCCTCAGTCCACAATCCTCAATCCTCAAACCTCAATCCTCAACCGTCAGTCCTCGTCATCAATCCACAACCCTCAATCCTCAATCCTCAACCTTCAATCATCAATACTCAATCTTCAATCCTCAATCCTCAATCCTCAATCCGCAATCCTCAATCCTCAATATTCAACACAAAACCCACAACCATCAATTCTCAATACTCAACCATCAGTCCTCAATTCTCAATACTCAATAGAATATCCTGAATACTCATGGTTCAGTACTCAATCCACAATATTCAATAATCAAATCTCAATCCTCAAACCTCATTTCTCAACACTCAATCCTCAACCCTCAGTCCTCAAGAGTCAATCCTCCATCCTGAATACTCAAACCTCAATTCCCAGTCCTCAAACCTCAATCCCGAATCCTCAACTTTGAATCCTCAATCTTCAGCCCTCGGTCCTCAACAATCAATTGTCAATCCACAATCCTCAATAGAATACCCTGAATTCACAGCATTCAATACTCAATCACCATTCCTCAAACTTCAAGTCTCAATCCACATACATCAACTCTCATCATTCAACCCTCAACACTCAGTCCTCAATCTTCAATACCCAATCCTCAATCCTCAATCTTCAATCCTCAATACACAATCTTCAATCCTCAATCCTCAATTCTCAGTCCTCAATACTCAATCCTCAATCGTCAATCCTCAATCCCCAATCCTCAATCTTCAATCCTCAGTCCTCAATCCTCAATCTTCAATCCTCAATCCTCAATCCTCAATCATTAATCCTCAATCCTCAGTCCTCAAACCTCAATCCTGAATCCTCAATCCTGAATCCTCATTCTTCAGCCCTCAGTCCTCAACAATCAGTTGTCAATCCTCAATCCTCAATAGAATATCATAAATTCACAGCTTTCAGCACTCAATACTCAATCTGCAATCTTCAAATCTCTATCCACAAACATCAATTCTCATCACTCAACCCTCAACACTCAGGCCCCAATCCTCAATCTTCAATCCTCAATCCTCAATCCTCAATCCTCAATCCTCAACCTTCAATCCTCAATATTCAATATTGGATCCTCTATCCTCAATCCTCAATCCTCAATCCTCAATACCCATTCTTCAATCCTCAATACCCAATCCTCAATCTTGAACCCTCAATCCTCAATCCGCAATCCTCAATCTTCAATCCTCAATACTCAATCATCAATCCTTAATCCTCAATCTTCAATCCGCAACCCTCAATTCTCAATCTTCGATCCTCAATACTGAATCTTCTATCCTCAATCCTCAATCCTCAATCTTCAATCCTCAACCCTTAATCCTCAATCTTCAACCCTCAGTCCCCAATCCTCAATCTACAATCCTCAATCCTCAATCCTCATACTCAATACTCAATCCTCAATCTTCAATACTCAATCCTTAATCCTCAATCTTCAATCCTCAGTCCCCAATCCTCAATCTTCAATCCTCAATCCTCAATCCTCATACTCAATCCTCAATCTTGAATCATCAATCCTCAATACTCAATCTTCAATCCTCAATCCCGAATCCTCAATTTTCAATCCTCAATCCTCAACCCTCAGTCCTCATCCTCAATTCTCAATTCTCAAACCTCAATTCTCAACCCCCAATCTTCAATCCTCAATAATCAATCTCCAATCCTAGATCCCCAATGCCCAATCCTCAATCCTTAATACTCAATCTTCAATTCTCAATCCCCGGTCCTCAATCTTAAATCCTCAATGCTCAATCCTCAATCCTCAGTCCTCAATCCTCAATCCTCAATCCGCAGTCCTCAATCCTCAATCTTCAATACTCAAACCTCAATACTCAATCTGCAATCCTCAATACTCCATCCTCAATCCTCAATCGTCAATCCTCAAACCCCAATCCTCTATCATCAATACTCAATCCTCAACACTCAATCCTCAATCCTCAATCCTCAATCTTCAATCCTCAGTAATCAAACTTCTGTCTGCAATCCTCAATCCTCAATCCTCAATCCTCAATCCACAATCCGCAATCTTCAATCCTCCATACTCAATCTTCAATCCTCAATCCTCAATCCTAAAATCCTCAATCCTCAATATTCAACACACAACCCTCAACCACCAATCCTCAATACTCAACCATCAATGCTCAATTCTCAATACTCAATAGAATATCCTGAATTCTCAGTTTTCAATACCCAATCCTCAATGCTCAATATTCAAGTCTCCATCCACAAACATCTATTCTCATCACTCAACCCTCAACCCTCAGTCCTCATCCTCCATCCTCAATCCTCAATCCTCAATCCTCAATCTTCAATCCTCAATAATCAACCTAAAATCCTAGATCCTCAATCCCCAATCATCAATCCTTAATCCTCAATCTTCAATCCTCAATCCCCAGTCCTCAATCTTCAATCCTCAATGCTCAATCGGCAATCCTCAATCCTCAGTCCACAATCCTCAATCCTCAAACCTCAATCCTCAACCGTCAGTCCTCGTCATCAATCCACAACCCTCAATCCTCAATCCTCAACCTTCAATCATCAATACTCAATCATCAATCCTCAATCCTCAATCCTCAATCCGCAATCCTCAATCCTCAATATTCAACACAAAACCCTCAACCATCAATTCTCAATGCTCAACCATCAGTCCTCAATTCTCAATACTCAATAGAATATCCTGAATACTCATGGTTCAGTACGCAATCCACAATATTCAATAATCAAATCTCAATCCTCAAACCTCATTCCTCAACACTCAATCCTCAACCCTCAGTCCTCTCTCTTCAATCCTCCATCCTCAATCCTCAATCCTCAAGAGTCAATCCTCCATCCTGAATACTCAAACCTCAATTCTCAGTCCTCAAACCTCAATCCCGAATCCTCAACTTTGAATCCTCAATCTTCAGCCCTCGGTCCTCAACAATCAATTGTCAATCCTCAATCCTCAATAGAATACCCTCAATTCACAGCATTCAATACTCAATCACCATTCCTCAAACTTCAAATCTCAATCCACATACATCAACTCTCATCATTCAACCCTCAACACTCAGTCCTCAATCTTCAATACCCAATCCTCAATCCTCAATCTTCAATCCTCAATACACAATCTGCAATCCTCAATCCTCAATTCTCAGTCCTCAATACTCAATCCTCAATCGTCAATCCTCAATCCCCAATCCTCAATCTTCAATCCTCAATCATCAATCCTCAATCCTCAATCCTCAATCTTCAATCCTCAATACTCAACCTTCTATCCTCAATCCTCAAACCTCAATCCTCAATCCTCAATCATTAATCCTCAATCCTCAGTCCTCAAACCTCAATCCTGAATCCTCAATCCTGAATCCTCATTCTTCAGCACTCAGTCCTCAACAATCAGTTGTCAATCCTCAATCCTCAATAGAATATCGTAAATTCACAGTTTTCAGCACTCAATACTCAATCTGCAATCTTCAAATCTCTATCCACAAACATCAATTCTCATCACTCAACCCTCAACACTCAGGCCCCAATCCTCAATCTTCAATCCTCAATCCTCAATCCTCAATCCTCAATCCTCAACCTTCAATCCTCAATACTCAATATTGAATCCTCTATCCTCAATCCTCAATCCTCAATCATCAATACCCATTCTTCAATCCTCAATACCCAATCCTCAATCTTGAACCCTCAATCCTCAATCCGCAATCCTCAATCTTCAATCCTCAATACTCAATCTTCAATCCTTAATCCTCAATCTTCAATCCGCAACCCTCAATTCTCAATCTTCGATCCTCAATACTGAATCTTCTATCCTCAATCCTCAATCCTCAATCTTCAATCCTCAACCCTTAATCCTCAATCTTCAACCCTCAGTCCCCAATCCTCAATCTACAATCCTCAATCCTCAATCCTCATACTCAATACTCAATCCTCAATCTTCTCTACTCAATCCTTAATCCTCAATCTTCAATCCTCAGTCCCCAATCCTCAATCTTCAATCCTCAACCCTCAATCCTCATACTCAATCCTCAATCTTCAATCATCAATCCTCAATACTCAATCTTCAATCCTCAATCCCGAATCCTCAATTTTCAATCCTCAATCCTCAACCCTCAGTCCTCATCCTCAATTCTCAATTCTCAAACCTCAATTCTCAACCCCCAATCTTCAGTCCTCAATAATCAATCTCCAATCCTAGATCCCCAATGCCCAATCCTCAATCCTTAATCCTCAATCTTCAATCCTCAATCCCCGGTCCTCAATCTTAAATCCTCAATGCTCAATCCTCAATCCTCAAACCTCAGTCCTCAATCCTCAATCCTCAATCCGCAGTCCTCAATCTTCAATCCTCAATACTCAATCTTCAATCCTAAATCCTCAATCCTGAAATCCTCAATCCTCAATATTCAACACACAACCCTCAACCTTCAATCCTCAATACTCAACCCTCAATCCTCAATTCTCAATACTCAATCATCAGTCTTCAATCCTCAACACTCAATCTTCATTCCTCAATCCTCAATCTTCAATCCTCAATACTCAATCTTCAATCCTCAACCCTCAATCCTCAATCCTCAATCCTCAATCTTCAATCCTCAATCCTCGATCCTCAATTCTCAATCCTCAATCCTCAATCCTCAACCCTCAATCCTCAGACCTCAAACATCAATACTCAACCCTCAATACCCAATATTCAATCCTCAATCCTCAATGCTCAATCCTCAATCCTCAATACTCAAACGTCAGTTTTCAATCCTCAACACTCAATCTTCAATCCACAATCACCAATCCTCAATCCTCAATCCTCATTCTCCAATCTTCAATGCCCAATCCTCAGTCTTGAATCCTCAATCCTCAATCCTCAATTCTCAATTCTCAATCCTCCGTCCTCAGTCCTCAGACATCAATCCTGAACCCTCAGACCTCATCCTCAATCCTCAATCCACAATCCTCAATCCTCAATCCTCAATCTTCAATCTTCAATCCTCAATACTCAATCATCAATCCTCAATCCCCAGTCCTCAAACCTCAATCCTCAATCCTCAATCCTCAATCATCAATCTTCAATCCTCAATACTCAATCTTCAATCTTCAATCCTCAATCCTCAATCCTCAATCCTCAATCCGCAATCCTCAATCTTCAATCCTCAATTCTCAATCTTCAATCCTCAATCCTCAATCCTGAAATCCTCAATCCTCAATATTCAACACACAACCGTCAAACTTCAATCCTCAATACTCAACCATCAATCCTCATTCTCAATACTAAATCGTCAGCCTTCAATCCTCAACACTCAATCTTCAATCCTCAATCCTCAATCTTCAATTCTCAATCTTCGATCCTCAATACTGAATCTTCAATCCTCAATCCTCAACCCTCAATCCTAATCCTCAATCCTTAATCCTCAATCTTCAATCCTCAATACTCAATCTTCAATCCTCAATCCTGAATCCTCAATCCTCAATCCTCAATCCCCAATCAACAATCCTCAATCTTCAATACT
Organism: Calliopsis andreniformis; assembly: GCF_051401765.1. Lineage (NCBI taxonomy): Eukaryota > Metazoa > Arthropoda > Insecta > Hymenoptera > Andrenidae > Calliopsis > Calliopsis andreniformis. The sequence continues at coordinate 3,451,729 of NW_027480466.1, read as the reverse complement.
CAAACCTCAATACTCAATCTGCAATCCTCAATACTCAATCCTCAATCCTCAATCGTCAATCCTCAAACCCCAATCCTCTATCATCAATACTCAATCCTCAATACTCAATCCTCAATCCTCAATACTCAACACACAACCCTCAACCATCAATCCTCAATACTCAACCATCAATACTCAATTCTCAATACTCAATAGAATATCCTGAATTCTCAGTTTTCAATACCCAATCCTCAATCCTCAATATTCAAGTCTCCATCCACAAACATCTATTCTCATCACTCAACCCTCAACCCTCAGTCCTCATCCTCTATCCTCAATCGTCAATCCTCAAACCCCAATCCTCTATCATCAATACTCAATCCTCAATACTCAATCCTCAATCCTCAATCCTCAATCCCCAGTCCTCAATCTTCAATCCTCAATGCTCAATCGTCAATCCTCAATCCTCAGTCCACAATCCTCAATCCTCAAACCTCAATCCTCAACCGTCAGTCCTCGTCATCAATCCACAACCCTCAATCCTCAATCCTCAACCTTCAATCATCAATACTCAATCTTCAATCCTCAATCCTCAATCCTCAATCCGCAATCCTCAATCCTCAATCCTCAATCTTCAGACCTCAAACATCAATACTCAACCCTCAGTCCTCGTCCTCAATCCACAACCCTCAATCCTCAATCCTCAATCTTCAATCCTCAATCCTCAATCCTCAATCATTAATCCTCAATCCTCAGTCCTCAAACCACAATCCTGAATCCTCAATCCTGAATCCTCATTCTTTAGCCCTCAGTCCTCAACAATCAGTTGTCAATCCTCAATCCTCAATAGAATATCATAAATTCACAGTTTTCAGCACTCAATACTCAATCTGCAATCTTCAAATCTCTATCCACAAACATCAATTCTCATCACTCAACCCTCAACACTCAGGCCCCAATCCTCAATCTTCAATCCTCAATCCTCAATCCTCAATCCTCAATCCTCAACCTTCAATCCTCAATACTCAATATTGAATCCTCTATCCTCTATCCTCAATCCTCAATACTCAATACCCATTCTTCAATCCTCAATACCCAATCCTCAATCTTCAACCCTCAATCCTCAATCCGCAATCCTCAATCTTCAATCCTCAATACTCAATCTTCAATCCTTAATCCTCAATCTTCAATCCGCAACCCTCAATTCTCAATCTTCGATCCTCAATACTGAATCTTCTATCCTCAATCCTCAATCCTCAGTCTTCAATCCTCAACCCTTAATCCTCAACCTTCAACCCTCAGTCCCCAATCCTCAATCTACAATCCTCAATCCTCAATCCTCATACTCAATACTCAATCCTCAATCTTCAATACTCAATCCTTAATCCTCAATCTTCAATCCTCAGTCCCCAATCCTCAATCTTCAATCCTCAATCCTCAATCCTCGTACTCAATCCTCAATCTTCAATCATCAATCCTCAATACTCAATCTTCAATCCTCAATCCCGAATCCTCAATTTTCAATCCTCAATCCTCAACCCTCAGTCCTCATCCTCAATTCTCAATTCTCAAACCTCAAATCTCAACCCCCAATATTCAATCCTCAATAATCAATCTCCAATCCTAGATCCCCAATGCCCAAACCTCAATCCTTAATCCTCAATCTTCAATCCTCAATCCCCGGTCCTCAATCTTAAATCCTCAATGCTCAATCCTCAATCCTCAATCCTCAGTCCTCAATCCTCAATCCTCAATCCGCAGTCCTCAATCTTCAATCCTCAATACTCAATCTTCAATCCTAAATCCTCAATCCTGAAATCCTCAATCCTCAATATTCAACACACAACCCTCAACCTTCAATCCTCAATACTCAACCCTCAATCCTCAATTCTCAATACTCAATCATCAGTCTTCAATCCTCAACACTCAATCTTCATTCCTCAATCCTCAATCTTCAATCCTCAATACTCAATCTTCAATCCTCAACCCTGAATCCTCAATCCTCAATCCTCAATATTCAATCCTCAATCCTCGATCCTCAATTCTCAATCCTCAATCCTCAATCCTCAACCCTCAATCCTCAGACCTCAAACATCAATACTCAACCCTCAATACTCAATATTCAATCCTCAATCCTCAATGCTCAATCCTCAATCCTCAATACTCAAACGTCAGTCTTCAATCCTCAACACTCAATCTTCAATCCTCAATCCCCAATCTTCAATCCTCAATCCTAATTCTCCAATCTTCAATACCCAATCCTCAGTCTTGAATCCTCAATCCTCAATCCTCAATTCTCAATTCTCAAACCTCAGTCCTCAGTCCTCAGACATCAATCCTGAACCCTCAGACCTCATCCTCAATCCTCAATCCACAATCCTCAATCCTCAATCCTCAATCTTCAATCTTCAATCCTCAATACTCAATCATCAATCCTCAATCCTCAGTCCTCAAACCTCAATCCTCAATCCTCAATCCTCAATCATCAATCTTCAATCCTCAATACTCAATCTTCAATCTTCAATCCACAATCACCAATCCTCAATCCTCAATCCTCATTCTCCAATCTTCAATGCCCAATCCTCAGTCTTGAATCCTCAATCCTCAATCCTCAATTCTCAATTCTCAATCCTCCGTCCTCAGTCCTCAGACATCAATCCTGAACCCTCAGACCTCATCCTCAATCCTCAATCCACAATCCTCAATCCTCAATCCTCAATCTTCAATCTTCAATCCTCAATACTCGATCATCAATCCTCAATCCTCAGTCCTCAAACCTCAATCCTCAATCCTCAATCCTCAATCATCAATCTTCAATCCTCAATACTCAATCTTCAATCTTCAATCCTCAATCCTCAATCCTCAATCCTCAATCCGCAATCCTCAATCTTCAATCCTCAATTCTCAATCTTCAATCCTCAATCCTCAATCCTGAAATCCTCAATCCTCAATATTCAACACACAACCGTCAAACTTCAATCCTCAATACTCAACCATCAATCCTCATTCTCAATACTAAATCGTCAGCCTTCAATCCTCAACACTCAATCTTCAATCCTCAATCCTCAATCTTCAATTCTCAATCTTCGATCCTCAATACTGAATCTTCAATCCTCAATCCTCAACCCTCAATCCTAATCCTCAATCCTTAATCCTCAATCTTCAATCCTCAATACTCAATCTTCAATCCTCAATCCTGAATCCTCAATCCTCAATCCTCAATCCCCAATCAACAATCCTCAATCTTCAATACTCAAACCTCAATACTCAATCTGCAATCCTCAATACTCAATCCTCAATCCTCAATCGTCAATCCTCAAACCCCAATCCTCTATCATCAATACTCAATCCTCAATACTCAATCCTCAATCCTCAATACTCAACACACAACCCTCAACCATCAATCCTCAATACTCAACCATCAATACTCAATTCTCAATACTCAATAGAATATCCTGAATTCTCAGTTTTCAATACCCAATCCTCAATCCTCAATATTCAAGTCTCCATCCACAAACATCTATTCTCATCACTCAACCCTCAACCCTCAGTCCTCATCCTCTATCCTCAATCGTCAATCCTCAAACCCCAATCCTCTATCATCAATACTCAATCCTCAATACTCAATCCTCAATCCTCAATCCTCAATCCCCAGTCCTCAATCTTCAATCCTCAATGCTCAATCGTCAATCCTCAATCCTCAGTCCACAATCCTCAATCCTCAAACCTCAATCCTCAACCGTCAGTCCTCGTCATCAATCCACAACCCTCAATCCTCAATCCTCAACCTTCAATCATCAATACTCAATCTTCAATCCTCAATCCTCAATCCTCAATCCGCAATCCTCAATCCTCAATCCTCAATCTTCAGACCTCAAACATCAATACTCAACCCTCAGTCCTCGTCCTCAATCCACAACCCTCAATCCTCAATCCTCAATCTTCAATCCTCAATCCTCAATCCTCAATCATTAATCCTCAATCCTCAGTCCTCAAACCACAATCCTGAATCCTCAATCCTGAATCCTCATTCTTCAGCCCTCAGTCCTCAACAATCAGTTGTCAATCCTCAATCCTCAATAGAATATCATAAATTCACAGTTTTCAGCACTCAATACTCAATCTGCAATCTTCAAATCTCTATCCACAAACATCAATTCTCATCACTCAACCCTCAACACTCAGGCCCCAATCCTCAATCTTCAATCCTCAATCCTCAATCCTCAATCCTCAATCCTCAACCTTCAATCCTCAATACTCAATATTGAATCCTCTATCCTCTATCCTCAATCCTCAATACTCAATACCCATTCTTCAATCCTCAATACCCAATCCTCAATCTTCAACCCTCAATCCTCAATCCGCAATCCTCAATCTTCAATCCTCAATACTCAATCTTCAATCCTTAATCCTCAATCTTCAATCCGCAACCCTCAATTCTCAATCTTCGATCCTCAATACTGAATCTTCTATCCTCAATCCTCAATCCTCAGTCTTCAATCCTCAACCCTTAATCCTCAATCTTCAACCCTCAGTCCCCAATCCTCAATCTACAATCTTCAATCCTCAATCCTCATACTCAATACTCAATCCTCAATCTTCAATACTCAATCCTTAATCCTCAATCTTCAATCCTCAGTCCCCAATCCTCAATCTTCAATCCTCAATCCTCAATCCTCGTACTCAATCCTCAATCTTCAATCATCAATCCTCAATACTCAATCTTCAATCCTCAATCCCGAATCCTCAATTTTCAATCCTCAATCCTCAACCCTCAGTCCTCATCCTCAATTCTAAATTCTCAAACCTCAAATCTCAACCCCCAATATTCAATCCTCAATAATCAATCTCCAATCCTAGATCCCCAATGCCCAAACCTCAATCCTTAATCCTCAATCTTCAATCCTCAATCCCCGGTCCTCAATCTTAAATCCTCAATGCTCAATCCTCAATCCTCAATCCTCAGTCCTCAATCCTCAATCCTCAATCCGCAGTCCTCAATCTTCAATCCTCAATACTCAATCTTCAATCCTAAATCCTCAATCCTGAAATCCTCAATCCTCAATATTCAACACACAACCCTCAACCTTCAATCCTCAATACTCAACCCTCAATCCTCAATTCTCAATACTCAATCATCAGTCTTCAATCCTCAACACTCAATCTTCATTCCTCAATCCTCAATCTTCAATCCTCAATACTCAATCTTCAATCCTCAACCCTGAATCCTCAATCCTCAATCCTCAATATTCAATCCTCAATCCTCGATCCTCAATTCTCAATCCTCAATCCTCAATCCTCAACCCTCAATCCTCAGACCTCAAACATCAATACTCAACCCTCAATACTCAATATTCAATCCTCAATCCTCAATGCTCAATCCTCAATCCTCAATACTCAAACGTCAGTCTTCAATCCTCAACACTCAATCTTCAATCCTCAATCCCCAATCTTCAATCCTCAATCCTAATTCTCCAATCTTCAATACCCAATCCTCAGTCTTGAATCCTCAATCCTCAATCCTCAATTCTCAATTCTCAAACCTCAGTCCTCAGTCCTCAGACCTCAATCCTGAACCCTCAGACCTCATCCTCAATCCTCAATCCACAATCCTCAATCCTCAATCCTCAATCTTCAATCTTCAATCCTCAATACTCAATCATCAATCCTCAATCCTCAGTCCTCAAACCTCAATCCTCAATCCTCAATCCTCAATCATCAATCTTCAATCCTCAATACTCAATCTTCAATCTTCAATCCTCAATCCTCAATCCTCAATCCTCAATCCGCAATCCTCAATCTTCAATCCTCAATACTCAATCTTCAATCCTCAATCCTCAATCCTGAAATCCTCAATCCTCAATATTCAACACACAACCCTCAAACTTCAATCCTCAATACTCAACCATCAATCCTCATTCTCAATACTCAATCGTCAGCCTTCAATCCTCAACACTCAATCTTCAATCCTCAATCCTCAATCTTCAATTCTCAATCTTCGATCCTCAATACTGAATCTTCAATCTTCAATCCTCAATCCCCTATCCTCAATCCTCAATCCTTAATCCTCAATCTTCGATCCTCAGTCCCCAATCCTCAATCTTCAATCCTCAACCCTCAATCCTAATCCTCAATCCTTAATCCTCAATCTTCAATCCTCAATACTCAATCTTCAATCCTCAATCCTGAATCCTCAATCCTCAATCCTCAATCCCCAATCAACAATCCTCAATCTTCAATACTCAAACCTCAATACTCAATCTGCAATCCTCAATACTCAATCCTCAATCCACAATCCTCAATCCTCAATCTTCAATCCTCAGTACTCAATCTTCTGTCTGCAATCCTCAATCCTCAATCCTGAATCCTCAATCCACAATCCGCAATCTTCAATCCTCCATACTCAATCTTCAATCCTCAATCCTCAATCCTAAAATCCTCAATCCTCAATATTCAACACACAACCCTCAACCACCAATCCTCAATACTCAACCATCAATGCTCAATTCTCAATACTCAATAGAATATCCTGAATTCTCAGTTTTCAATACCCAATCCTCAATTCTCAATATTCAAGTCTCCATCCACAAACATCTATTCTCATCACTCAACCCTCAACCCTCAGTCGTCATCCTCCATCCTCAATCCTCAATCCTCAATCCTCAATCCGTAATCCTCAATATTCAATCCTCAATACTCAATCTTGAATCCTCAATCCTCAATCCTGAAATCCTCAACCCTCAATATTCAACACACAACCCTCAAACATCAATCCTCAATACTCAACCATCAATCCTCAATTCTCAATACTCAATAGAATATCATGAATTCTCAGTTTTCGATACTCAATCCTCAATCTTCAATCTTCAAGTCTCCATCCACAAACATCTATTCTCATCACTCAGCCCTCAACACTCCGTCCGCAATCTTCAATCCTCAAACCTCAATCCTCAATCTTCAATCCTCTATACTCAATCTTGAATCCTCAATCTTCAATCCTCAATCCTCAATCCTCAACCCTCAATCCTCAGTCATAAATCCTCAATCTTCAACACTCAATCCTCAATCCTCAATCCTCAATCCTCAATCCTCAATCCTCAATCCTGAATCCTCATTCCTCAAACCTCAATCCTCAAACCTCAGTCCTCATCCTCAATTCTCAATTCTCAATCCTCAATCCTCAATCCTCAATCTTCAATCCTCAATAATCAATCTCCTATCCTAGATCCTCAATCCCCAATACTCAATCCTTAATACTCAATCTTCAATCCTCAATCCCCAGTCCTCAATCTTCAATCCTCAATGCTCAATACTCAATCCTCAATCCTCAATCCTCAATCTTCAATCCTCAATACTCAATCTTCAATCCTCAATCCTCAATCCTCAATCCTCAATCCTCAATACTCAATCGTCAGTCTTCAATCCTCAACACTCAATCTTCAATCCTCAATCCCCAATCCTCAACCCCCAATCCTCACTCTTCAATCCTCAATACCCAATCCTTAATCTTCAATCCTCAATCCTCAATCCTCAATTCTCAATCCTCAATCCTCAGTCCTCAGTCCTCAAACATCAATCCGCAACCCTCAGCCCTCATCCTCAATCCTCAATCCTCAATCCTCAATCCTCAATCCTCAATCTTCTATCTTCAATCCTCAATACTCAACCTTCAGTCCTCAATCCTCAGTCCTGAAACCTCAATTCTGAATCCTCAATCTTCAATCCCCAGACCTCAACCATCAATGCTCAATCCTCAATACTCAACAGAATATCCTGAATTCTCAGTTTTCAATACTAAATCCCCAAGCTTCAATCTTCAAATCTCAATCCACAGACATCAATTCTCATCTCTCAACCCTCAACACTCAGTCCTCAATCTTCAATCCTCAATCCTCAATCCTCAGACGTCAATCCTCAATACTGAATCTTCAATCCTCAATCCACAATCCGCAATCCTCAATCCTTAATCCTTAGTCCTCAATCGTCAATCCTCAGTCCCCAATCCGAAATCTTCAATCCTCAATCCTCAATCCGCATCCTCAATCCTCAATCCTCAATCTTCAATCCTCAATACTCAATCTTCAATCTTCAAACTTGAATCCTCAAGCCTCAATCCTCAATCCTCAATCAACAATACTCAATCTTCAATAATCAATCCTCAATCCTCTATCCTCAATCCTCAATCCTCAATACTCAATGCTCAATCCTCAATACTCAACGTTCAACCCTCAATACCCAATCCTCAATCTCCAATCCTCAATCCTCAGTCCTCAATCCTCAATCCTCAATCCTCAATCCTCCGTCCTCAAACCTCAATCCTGAATCCTCAATCCTTAATCCTCATTCTTCAGCCCTCAGTCCTCAACAATCAGTTGTCAATCCTCAATCCTCAATAGAACATCATCAATTCACAGTTTTCAAAACTCAATACTCAATCTGCAATCTTCAAATCTCTATCCACAAACATCAATTCTCATCACTCAACCCTCAACACTCATTCCCCAATCGTCAATCTTCTATCCTCAATCCTCAATCCTCAATCCTCAATCCTCAATCTTCAATCCTCAATACTCAATCTTCAATCCTCAATCCTCAACCCTCAATCCTCAATCCTCAATACTCAATCATCAATCCTCAATCCTCAGTCCTCAAACCTCAATCCTCAATCCTCAATCCTCAATCATCAATCTTCAATCCTCAATACTCAATCTTCAATCTTCAATCCTCAGTCCTCAATCCTCAATCCTCAATCCGCAATCCTCAATCTTCAATCCTCAATACTCAATCTTCAATCCTCAATCCTCAATCCTGAAATCCTCAATCCTCAATATTCAACACACAACCCTCAAACTTCAATCCTCAATACTCAACCATCAATCCTCATTCTCAATACTCAATCGTCAGCCTTCAATCCTCAACACTCAATCTTCAATCCTCAATCCTCAATCTTCAATTCTCAATCTTGGATCCTCAATACTGAATCTTCAATCTTCAATCCTCAATCCCCTATCCTCAATCCTCAATCCTTAATCCTCAATCTTCAATCCTCAGTCCCCAATCCTCAATCTTCAATCCTCAACCCTCAATCCTAATCCTCAATCCTTAATCCTCAATCTTCAATCCTCAATACTCAATCTTCAATCCTCAATCCTGAATCCTCAATCCTCAATCCTCAATCCTCAATCCCCAATCAACAATCCTCAATCGTCAATACTCAAACCTCAATACTCAATCTGCAATCCTCAATACTCAATCCTCAATCCTCAATCCTCAATCCTCAATCTTCAATCCTCAGTACTCAATCTTCTGTCTGCAATCCTCAATCCTCAATCCTGAATCCTCAATCCACAATCCGCAATCTTCAATCCTCCATACTCAATCTTCAATCCTCAATCCTCAATCCTAAAATCCTCAATCCTCAATATTCAACACACAACCCTCAACCACCAATCCTCAATACTCAACCATCAATGCTCAATTCTCAATACTCAATAGAATATCCTGAATTCTCAGTTTTCAATACCCAATCCTCAATTCTCAATATTCAAGTCTCCATCCACAAACATCTATTCTCATCACTCAACCCTCAACCCTCAGTCGTCATCCTCCATCCTCAATCCTCAATCCTCAATCCTCAATCCGTAATCCTCAATATTCAATCCTCAATACTCAATCTTGAATCCTCAATCCTCAATCCTGAAATCCTCAACCCTCAATATTCAACACACAACCCTCAAACATCAATCCTCAATACTCAACCATCAATCCTCAATTCTCAATACTCAATAGAATATCATGAATTCTCAGTTTTCGATACTCAATCCTCAATCTTCAATCTTCAAGTCTCCATCCACAAACATCTATTCTCATCACTCAGCCCTCAACACTCCGTCCGCAATCTTCAATCCTCAAACCTCAATCCTCAATCTTCAATCCTCTATACTCAATCTTGAATCCTCAATCCTCAATCCTCAATCCTCAATCCTCAACCCTCAATCCTCAGTCATCAATCCTCAATCTTCAACACTCAATCCTCAATCCTCAATCCTCAATCCTCAATCCTGAATCCTCATTCCTCAAACCTCAATCCTCAAACCTCAGTCCTCATCCTCAATTCTCAATTCTCAATCCTCAATCCTCAATCCTCAATCTTCAATCCTCAATAATCAATCTCCTATCCTGGATCCTCAATCCCCAATACTCAATCATCAATCCTCAATCCTCAGTCCTCAAACCTCAATCCTCAATCCTCAATCCTCAATCATCAATCTTCAATCCTCAATACTCAATCTTCAATCTTCAATCCTCAGTCCTCAATCCTCAATCCTCAATCCGCAATCCTCAATCTTCAATCCTCAATACTCAATCTTCAATCCTCAATCCTCAATCCTGAAATCCTCAATCCTCAATATTCAACGCACAACCCTCAAACTTCAATCCTCAATACTCAACCATCAATCCTCATTCTCAATACTCAATCGTCAGCCTTCAATCCTCAACACTCAATCTTCAATCCTCAATCCTCAATCTTCAATTCTCAATCTTCGATCCTCAATACTGAATCTTCAATCTTCAATCCTCAATCCCCTATCCTCAATCCTCAATCCTTAATCCTCAATCTTCAATCCTCAGTCCCCAATCCTCAATCTTCAATCCTCAACCCTCAATCCTAATCCTCAATCCTTAATCCTCAATCTTCAATCCTCAATACTCAATCTTCAATCCTCAATCCTGAATCCTCAATCCTCAATCCTCAATCCTCAATCCCCAATCAACAATCCTCAATCGTCAATACTCAAACCTCAATACTCAATCTGCAATCCTCAATACTCAATCCTCAATCCTCAATCCTCAATCCTCAATCTTCAATCCTCAGTACTCAATCTTCTGTCTGCAATCCTCAATCCTCAATCCTGAATCCTCAATCCACAATCCGCAATCTTCAATCCTCCATACTCAATCTTCAATCCTCAATCCTCAATCCTAAAATCCTCAATCCTCAATATTCAACACACAACCCTCAACCACCAATCCTCAATACTCAACCATCAATGCTCAATTCTCAATACTCAATAGAATATCCTGAATTCTCAGTTTTCAATACCCAATCCTCAATTCTCAATATTCAAGTCTCCATCCACAAACATCTATTCTCATCACTCAACCCTCAACCCTCAGTCGTCATCCTCCATCCTCAATCCTCAATCCTCAATCCACAATCCGTAATCCTCAATATTCAATCCTCAATACTCAATCTTGAATCCTCAATCCTCAATCCTGAAATCCTCAACCCTCAATATTCAACACACAACCCTCAAACATCAATCCTCAATACTCAACCATCAATCCTCAATTCTCAATACTCAATAGAATATCATGAATTCTCAGTTTTCGATACTCAATCCTCAATCTTCAATCTTCAAGTCTCCATCCACAAACATCTATTCTCATCACTCAGCCCTCAACACTCCGTCCGCAATCTTCAATCCTCAAACCTCAATCCTCAATCTTCAATCCTCTATACTCAATCTTGAATCCTCAATCCTCAATCCTCAATCCTCAATCCTCAACCCTCAATCCTCAGTCATCAATCCTCAATCTTCAACACTCAATCCTCAATCCTCAATCCTCAATCCTCAATCCTGAATCCTCATTCCTCAAACCTCAATCCTCAAACCTCAGTCCTCATCCTCAATTCTCAATTCTCAATCCTCAATCCTCAATCCTCAATCTTCAATCCTCAATAATCAATCTCCTATCCTGGATCCTCAATCCCCAATACTCAATCCTTAATACTCAATCTTCAATCCTCAATCCCCAGTCCTCAATCTTCAATCCTCAATGCTCAATACTCAATCCTCAATCCTCAATCCTCAATCTTCAATCCTCAATACTCAATCTTCAATCCTCAATCCTCAATCCTCAATCCTCAATCCTCAATACTCAATCGTCAGTCTTCAATCCTCAACACTCAATCTTCAATCCTCAATCCCCAATCCTCAACCCCCAATCCTCATTCTTCAATCCTCAATACCCAATCCTCAATCTTCAATCCTCAATCCTCAATCCTCAATTCTCAATCCTCAATCCTCTGTCCTCAGTCCTCAAACATCAATCCGCAACCCTCAGCCCTCATCCTCAATCCTCAATCCTCAATCCTCAATCCTCAATCCTCAATCTTCTATCTTCAATCCTCAATACTCAACCTTCAGTCCTCAATCCTCAGTCCTGAAACCTCAATTCTGAATCCTCAATCTTCAATCCCCAGACCTCAACCATCAATGCTCAATCCTCAATACTCAACAGAATATCCTGAATTCTCAGTTTTCAATACTAAATCCCCAAGCTTCAATCTTCAAATCTCAATCCACAGACATCAATTCTCATCTCTCAACCCTCAACACTCAGTCCTCAATCTTCAATCCTCAATCCTCAATCCTCAGTCGTCAATCCTCAATACTGAATCTTCAATCCTCAATCCACAATCCGCAATCCTCAATCCTTAATCCTTAGTCCTCAATCTTCAATCCTCAGTCCCCAATCCGAAATCTTCAATCCTCAATCCTCAATCCGCATCCTCAATCCTCAATCCTCAATCTTCAATCCTCAATACTCAATCTTCAATCTTCAAACTTGAATCCTCAAGCCTCAATCCTCAATCCTCAATCAACAATACTCAATCTTCATTAATCAATCCTCTATCCTCAATTCTCAATCCTCAATACTTAATGCTCAATCCTCAATACTCAACGTTCAACCCTCAATACCCAATACTCAATCTCCAATCCTCAATCCTCAGTCCTCAATCCTCAATCCTCAATCCTCAATCCTCCGTCCTCAAACCTCAATCCTGAATCCTCAATCCTTAATCCTCATTCTTCAGCCCTCAGTCCTCAACAATCAGTTGTCAATCCTCAATCCTCAATAGAACATCATCAATTCACAGTTTTCAAAACTCAATACTCAATCTGCAATCTTCAAATCTCTATCCACAAACATCAATTCTCATCACTCAACCCTCAACACTCAGTCCCCAATCGTCAATCTTCTATCCTCAATCCTCAATCCTCAATCCTCAATCCTCAATCTTCAATCCTCAATACTCAATCTTCAATCCTCAATCCTCAACCCTCAATCCTCAATCCTCAATACTCAATCGTCAGTCTTCAATCCTCAACACTCAATCTTCAATCCTCAATCCCCAATCCTCAATCCTCAATCCTCATTCTTCAATCCTCAATACCCAATCCTCAATCTTCAATCCTCAATCCTCAATCCTCAACTATCAATCCTCAGTCCTCAGTCCTCAGTCCTCAAACATCAATCCTCAACCCTCAGCCCTCATCCTCAATCCTCAATCCACAATCCTCAATCCTCAATCCTCAATCTTCAATCTTCAATCCTCAATACTCAATCATCAATCCTCAATCCTCAGTCCTCAAACCCCAATTCTGAATCCTCAATCCTGAATCCTCAATCTTCAGCCCTCAGTAATCAACAATCAGTTGTCAATCCCCAATCCTCAATAGAATATCCTCAATTCACAGCTTTCAATACACAATACTCAATCTGCAATCTTCAAATCCCTATCCACAAACGTCAATTCTCAACACTCAACCCTCAACACTCAGTCCCCAATCCTTAATCTTCAATCCTCAACACTCAATATTCAATCCTCTATCCTCAATCCTCAATCCTCAATCCTCAATACCCATTCTTCAAGCCTCAATACCCAATCCTCAATCTTCAACCCTCAATCCTTAATCCTCAATCTTCAATCCTCAGTCCCCAATCCTCAATCTTCAATCCTCAACCCTCAGTCCTCATCCTCAATTCTCAATTCTCAATCCTCAATTCTCAACCCCCAATCTTCAATCCTCAACAATCCATCTCCAATCCTAGATCCCCAATGCCCAATCCTCAATCCTTAAGACTCAATCTTCAATCCTCAATCCCCGGTCCTCAATCTTAAAGCCTCAATGCTAAATCCTCAATCCTCAACCCTCAGTCCTCAATCCTCAATCCTCAATCCGCAGTCCTCAATCCTCAATCCTCAATACTCAATATTTAATCCTAAATACTCAATCCTGAAATCCTCAATCCTCAATATTCAACACACGACCCTCAACCTTCAATCCTCAATACTCAACCCTCAATCCTCAATCCTCAACCCTCAGACCTCAATCGTCAATACTCAACCCTCAGTCCTCGTCCGCAATCCACAACCCTCAATCCTCAATCCTCAATCTTCAATTCTCAATACTCAATCCTCAATACTCAATCCTCAATCCTCAGTCCTCAAATCTCAATCCTGTATCCTCAATCCTGAATCCTCAACCTTCAGCCCTCAGTCCTCAACAATCAGTTGTCAATCCTCAATCCTCAATAGAATATCATCAATTCACAGATTTCAATACTCAATACTCAATCTGCAATCTTCAAATCTCTATCCACAAACATCAATACTCATCACTCAACCCTCAACACTCAGTCTTCAGTCCTCAATCCTCAGTGCTCAATCCTCAATCCTCATTCTTCAATCCTCAATACCCAATCCTCAATCTTCAATCCTCAATCCTCAATCCTCAATTGTCAATCCTCAATCCTCAATCCTCAATCCTCAGATCTCAAACAGCAATACTCAACCCTCAGTCCTCGTCCTCAATACGCAACCATCAATCCTCAATCCTCAACCTTCAATCATCAATATTCAATCTTCTTTCCTCAATCCTCAATCCTCAATCCACAACCCTCAATCCTCAATGTTCAATCCGCAATACCCAATCCTCAATCTTCAATCGTCGATCCTCAATCCTCAATCCTGAATCCTCAATCTTCAATCCTCAATACTCAATCTTCAATCCTCAATCCTCAATGCTCAATGCTCAACCCTCAATCCTCAATCCTCAATCTTCAGTCATCAATACTCAACCTGCAATCCTCAATCCTCAGTCCTCACTCCTCGATCCTCAGTCTTCAATCCTCAATACCGAATACACAATCTTCAATCCTCAATCCTCAATCCTCAATTCTCAATCCTTAATCTTCAATCCTCAGACTTCAAACATCAATACTCAGCCCTCAGTCCTCGTCCTCAATCCACAACCCTCTATCCTCAATCCTCAATCTACAATCATCAATATTCATTCTTCAATCCTCAATCCTCAATCCTCAATCCTCAATCCTCATTCTTCAATCCTCAACACCCAATCCTCAATCTTCAATCGTCAATCCTCAATCCTCAATTCTCAATCCTCAATCCTCAAGCCTCAGATCTCAATCGTCAATACTCAACCCTCAGTCCTCGTCCGCAATCCACAACCCTCAATCCTCAATCCTCAATCTTCAATTCTCAATCCTCAATCCTCAATACTCAATCCTCAATCCTCAGTCCTCAAACCTCAATCCTGTATCCTCAATCCTGAAACCTCAACCTTCAGCCCTCAGTCCTCAACAATCAGTTGTCAATCCTCAATCCTCAATAGAATATCATCAATTCACAGTTTTCAATACTCAATACTCAATCTGCAATCTTCAAATCTATATCCACAAATTTCAATACTCATCACTCAACCCTCAACACTCAGTCTTCAGTCCTCAATCCTCAGTGCTCATTCCTCAATCCTCATTCTTCAGTCCTCAATACCCAATCCTCAATCTTCAATCCTCAATCCTCAATCCTCAATTGTCAATCCTCAATCCTCAATCCTCAATCCTCAGATCTCAAACAGCAATACTCGTCCCTCAGTCCTCGTCCTCAATCCGCAACCATCAATCCTCAATCCTCAACCTTCAATCATCAATATTCAATCTTCTGTCCTCAATCCTCAATCCTCAATCCTCAACCCTCAATCCTCAATGTTCAATCCGCAATCCTCAATCCTCAATCGTCAATCTCAAATCCTGTATACTCAATCTTCAATCCTCCATCCTCAATCCTCAATCCTCAATCCTGAATCGTCAACCTTCATTCCTCAATACTCAGTCTTCAATCCTCCATCCTCAATCCTCAATCCTCAATCCTCAATCCTCAATCCTCAGACCTCAATCGTCAATCTTCAATCCTCAATACTCAATCTTCAATCCTCGATCCTCCAACCTCAATCCTCAATCCTCATTCTTCAATCCACAATGCCCAATCCTCAATCTTCAATCCTCAGTCCTCAATCCTGAATCCTCAATCCTCAATCCTCAATCCACAATCTTCAATCCTCAGTCCCAAATCCTCAATCTTCAATACTCAATCCTCAATCCTCAATCTTCAATGCTCAATACTCAATTTTCAATCCTCAATCCTCAATCCTCAATCCATAATCCTCATTCTTCGATCCTCAATACCCAATCCTCAATCTTCAATCGTCAATCCTCAATCCTCAATTCTCAATCCTCAATACTCAACCCTCAATCGTCAGGCTTCAATCCTCAATACTCAATATTCAATCCTCAATCCTCAATCCTCATTCCTCAATCCTCATTCTTCAATCCTCAATCCTCAATCCTCAATCCTCAATCTTCAATCCTCAGTCCCAAATCCTCAATCTTCAACACTCAATCCTCAATCCTCAATTTCAATGCACAATACTCAGTTTTCAATCCTCAATCCTCAATCCTCAATCCTCAATCCTCATTCTTCAATCCTCAATACCCAATCCTCAAACTTCAATGATCAATCCTCAATCCTCAATTCTCAATCCTCAATCCTCAACCCTCAGACCTCAAACATCAATACGCAACCCTCAGTCCTCGTCCGCAATCCACAACCCTCAATCCTCAATCCTCAATCTTCAATTCTCAATCCTCAATCCTCAATCCTCAATCCTCAATCCTCAGTCCTCAAACCTCAATCCTGTATCCTCAATCCTGAAACCTCAACCTTCAGCCCTCAGTCCTCAACAATCAGTTGTCAATCCTCAATCCTCAATAGAATATCATCAATTCACAGTTTTCAATACTCAATACTCAATCTGCAATCTTCAAATCTCTATCCACAAATTTCAATACTCATCACTCAACCCTCAACACTCAGTCTTCAGTCCTCAATCCTCAGTGCTCATTCCTCAATCCTCATTCTTCAGTCCTCAATACCCAATCCTCAATCTTCAATCCTCAATCCTCAATCCTCAATTGTCAATCCTCAATCCTCAATCCTCAATCCTCAGATCTCAAACAGCAATACTCATCCCTCAGTCCTCGTCCTCAATCCGCAACCATCAATCCTCAATCCTCAACCTTCAATTATCAATATTCAATCTTCTGTCCTCAATCCTCAATCCTCAATCCTCAACCCTCAATCCTCAATGTTCAATCCGCAATCCTCAATCCTCAATCGTCAATCTCAAATCCTGTATACTCAATCTTCAATCCTCCATCCTCAATCCTCAATCCTCAATCCTGAATCGTCTACCTTCATTCCTCAATACTCAGTCTTCAATCCTCCATCCTCAATCCTCAATCCTCAATCCTCAATCCTCAATCCTCAGACCTCAATCGTCAATCTTCAATCCTCAATACTCAATCTTCAATCCTCGATCCTCCAACCTCAATCCTCAATCCTCATTCTTCAATCCACAATGCCCAATCCTCAATCTTCAATCCTCAGTCCTCAATCCTGAATCCTCAATCCTCAATCCTCAATCCACAATCTTCAATCCTCAGTCCCAAATCCTCAATCTTCAATACTCAATCCTCAATCCTCAATCTTCAATGCTCAATACTCAATTTTCAATCCTCAATCCTCAATCCTCAATCCACAATCCTCATTCTTCGATCCTCAATACCCAATCCTCAATCTTCAATCGTCAATCCTCAATCCTCAATTCTCAATCCTCAATACTCAACCCTCAATCGTCAGGCTTCAATCCTCAATACTCAATATTCAATCCTCAATCCTCAATCCTCATTCCTCAATCCTCATTCTTCAATCCTCAATCCTCAATCCTCAATCCTCAATCTTCAATCCTCAGTCCCAAATCCTCAATCTTCAACACTCAATCCTCAATCCTCAATTTCAATGCACAATACTCAGTTTTCAATCCTCAATCCTCAATCCTCAATCCTCAATCCTCAATCCTCATTCTTCAATCCTCAATACCCAATCCTCAAACTTCAATGATCAATCCTCAATCCTCAATTCTCAATCCTCAATCCTCAACCCTCAGACCTCAAACATCAATACGCAACCCTCAGTCCTCGTCCGCAATCCACAACCCTCAATCCTCAATCCTCAATCTTCAATTCTCAATCCTCAATCCTCAATCCTCAATCCTCAATCCTCAGTCCTCAAACCTCAATCCTGTATCCTCAATCCTGAATCCTCAATCTTCAGCCCTCAGTCCTCAACAATCAGTTGTCAATCCTCAATCCTCAATAGGATATCATCAATTCACAGTTTTCAATACTTAATACTCAATCTGCAATCTTCAAATCTCTATCCACAAACATCAATACTCATCACTCAACCCTCAACACTCAGTCTTCAGTCCTCAATCCTCAGTACTCAATCCTCAATCCTCATTCTTCAATCCTCAATACCTAATCCTCAATCTTCAATCCTCAATCCTCAATCCTCAATCCTCAATCCTCAATCCTCAGTCCTCAAACCTCAATCCTGAATCCTCAATCCTGAATCCTCAATCTTCAGCCCTCAGTCCTCAACAATCAGTTGTCAATCGTCAATCCTCAATAGAATATCATCAGTTCACAGTTTTCAATACTCAATACACAATCTGCAATCTTCAAATCTCTATCCACAAACATCAATTCTCATCACTCATCCCTCAACACTCAGTCATGAATCCTCAATCAACAATCCACAATCCTCAATCCTCATTCTTCAATCCTCAATACCCAATCTTCAGTCTTCAATCCTCAATCCTCAATCCTCAATTCTCAATCCTCAATCCTGAATCCTCAGACCTCAAACAGCAAAACTCGCCCCTCAGTCCTCGTCCTCAATACACAACCATCAATCCTCAATCCTCAATATTCAATCATCAATATTCAACATTCAGCACTCAATCCTCAATCCTCAATACTCAATCCTCAATTCTCAATGTCAAATCCGCAATAACCTATTCTCAATCTTCAATCCTCAATCCTCAATCCTCAATCCTCAATCCTCGACCCTCAATCCTCAATCGTCAGGCTTCAATCCTCAATCCTCAATCCTCATTCTTCAATCCTCAATCCTCAATCCTCAATCCTCAATCTTCAATCCTCAGTCCCAAATCCTCAATCTTCAACACTCAATCCTCAATCCTCAATTTCAATGCTCAATACTCAGTTTTCAATCCTCAATCCTCAATCCTCAATCCTCAATCCTCATTCTTCAATCCTCAATACCCAATCCTCAATCTTCAATGATCAATCCTCAATCCTCAATTCTCAATCCTCAATCCTCAACCCTGAGACCTCAAACATCAATACTCAACCCTCAGTCCTCGTCCGCAATCCACAACCCTCAATCCTCAATCCTCAATCTTCAATTCTCAATCCTCAATCCTCAATCCTCAATCCTCAATCCTCTGTCCTCAACCCTCAATCCTGTATCCTCAATCCTGAATCCTCAATCTTCAGCCCTCAGTCCTCAACAATCAGTTGTCAATCCTCAATCCTCAATAGAATATCATCAATTCACAGTTTTCAATACTTAATACTCAATCTGCAATCTGCAAATCTCTATCCACAAACATCAATACTCATCACTCAACCCTCAACACTCAGTCTTCAGTCCTCAATCCTCAGTACTCAATCCTCAGTACTCAATCCTCAATCCTCATTCTTCAATCCTCAATACCCAATCCTCAATCTTCAATCCTCAATCCCCAATCCTCAATCCTCAATCCTCAATCCTCAGTCCTCAAACCTCAATCCTGAATCCTCAATCCTGAATCCTCAATCTTCAGCCCTCAGTCCTCAACAATCAGTTGTCAATCCTCAATCCTCAATAGAATATCATCAGTTCACAGTTTTCAATACTCAATACACAATCTGCAATCTTCAAATCTCTATCCACAAACATCAATCCTCATCACTCATCCCTCAACACTCAGTCATGAATCCTCAATCAACAATCCTCAATCCTCAATCCTCATCCTTCAATCCTCAATACCCAATCTTCAGTCTTCAATACTCAATCCTCAATCCTCAATTCTCAATCCTCAATCCTGAATCCTCAGACATCAAACAGCAAAACTCGCCCCTCAGTCCTCGTCCTCAATACACAACCATCAATCCTCAATCCTCAATATTCAATCATCAATATTCAACATTCAGCACTCAATCCTCAATCCTCAATCCTCAATCCTCAATTCTCAATGTCAAATCCGCAATAACCTATTCTCAATCTTCAATCCTCAATCCTCAATCCTCAATCCTCAATCCTCGACCCTCAATCTTCAATCCTCAATACCCAACCTTCAATCCTCAATTCTCAATCCTCAATCCTCAATCCTCAATCCTCATTCTTCAATCCTCAACACCCAATCGTCAATCTTCAATCCTCAAGCCTCAATCCGCAATTCTCAATCCTCAATCCTCTATCCTCAATCGTCAGCCTTCAATCCTCAATACTCAACCTTTAATCCTCAATACTCAATCCTCAATCCTCATTCTTCAATCCTCAATACCCAATCCTCAATCTTCAATCCTCAATCCTCAATCCTCAATCCTCAATTCTCAATCCGCAATCCGCAGTCCTCAGTCCTCAAACCTCACTCCTCAACCCTCAGCCCTCATCCTCAATCCTCAACCGACAGTCCGCAATCCTCAAACTTCGATCCTCAATACTCAATCTTCAATCCTCAATCCTCAGTCCTCAAACCTCAATTCTGAATCCTCAATCCTGTGTCCTCAATCTTCAGCCCTCAGTCCTCAACAATCAGTAGGCAATCCTCAATCCTCAATAGAATATCCTATATTCACAGTTTTCAACACTCAATGCTCAATCTGCAATCTTCAAACCTCTATCCACAAGCATCAATTCTCATCACTCAACCCTCAACACTCAGTCCTCAATGTTCAATCCTCAATCCTCAATTCTCAATCTTCAATCCTCAATACTGAATCTTCAATCATCAATCCTCAATGCTCAATCCTCAATCCTCAATCCTCAATCCTCAATCGTTAGTCCCCAGTCCTCAATCTTCAATCCTCAATCCTCAATCCTCAATCCTCAATCCTCAATCGTCAATCTCCAATCCTGTATACTCAATCTTCAATCCTCCATCCTCAATCCTCAATCCTCAATCCTGAATCCTCAACCTTCATTCCTCAATACTCAGTCTTCAATCCTCCATCCTGAATCCTCAATCCTCAATCCTCAATCCTCAATCCTCAATTCTCAATCCTCAATACTCAACCCTCAATCGTCAGGCTTCAATCCTCAATACTCAATATTCAATCCTCAATCCTCAATCCTCATTCCTCAATCCTCATTCTTCAATCCTCAATCCTCAATCCTCAATCCTCAATCTTCAATCCTCAGTCCCAAATCCTCAATCTTCAACACTCAATCCTCAATCCTCAATTTCAATGCACAATACTCAGTTTTCAATCCTCAATCCTCAATCCTCAATCCTCAATCCTCATTCTTCAATCCTCAATACCCAATCCTCAAACTTCAATGATCAATCCTCAATCCTCAATTCTCAATCCTCAATCCTCAACCCTCAGACCTCAAACATCAATACGCAACCGTCAGTCCTCGTCCGCAATCCACAACCCTCAATCCTCAATCCTCAATCTTCAATTCTCAATCCTCAATCCTCAATCCTCAATCCTCAATCCTCAGTCCTCAAACCTCAATCCTGTATCCTCAATCCTGAATCCTCAATCTTCAGCTCTCAGTCCTCAACAATCAGTTGTCAATCCTCAATCCTCAATAGGATATCATCAATTCACAGTTTTCAATACTTAATACTCAATCTGCAATCTTCAAATCTCTATCCACAAACATCAATACTCATCACTCAACCCTCAACACTCAGTCTTCAGTCCTCAATCCTCAGTACTCAATCCTCAATCCTCATTCTTCAATCCTCAATACCTAATCCTCAATCTTCAATCCTCAATCCTCAATCCTCAATCCTCAATCCTCAATCCTCAGTCCTCAAACCTCAATCCTGAATCCTCAATCCTGAATCCTCAATCTTCAGCCCTCAGTCCTCAACAATCAGTTGTCAATCCTCAATCCTCAATAGAATATCATCAGTTCACAGTTTTCAATACTCAATACACAATCTGCAATCTTCAAATCTCTATCCACAAACATCAATTCTCATCACTCATCCCTCAACACTCAGTCATGAATCCTCAATCAACAATCCACAATCCTCAATCCTCATTCTTCAATCCTCAATACCCAATCTTCAGTCTTCAATCCTCAATCCTCAATCCTCAATTCTCAATCCTCAATCCTGAATCCTCAGACCTCAAACAGCAAAACTCGCCCCTCAGTCCTCGTCCTCAATACACAACCATCAATCCTCAATCCTCAATATTCAATCATCAATATTCAACATTCAGCACTCAATCCTCAATCCTCAATACTCAATCCTCAATTCTCAATGTCAAATCCGCAATAACCTATTCTCAATCTTCAATCCTCAATCCTCAATCCTCAATCCTCGACCTTCAATCTTCAATCCTCAATACCCAACCTTCAATCCTCAATTCTCAATCCTCAATCCTCAATCCTCAATCCTCATTCTTCAATCCTCAACACCCAATCGTCAATCCTCAATCCTCAGTCCTCAAACATCAATTCTGAATCCTCAATCCTGAGTCCTCAATCTTCAGCCATCAGACCTCAACAATCAGTAGTCAATGTTCTATCCTCAATCCTCAATTCTCAATCTTCAATCCTCAATACTGAACATTGAATCATCAATCCTCAATCCTCAATCCTCAATCCTCAATCCTCAATCCTCAATCCTCAGTCCCCAGTCCTCAATCTTCTATCCTCAATACTCAATCCTCAATCCTCAATCCTCAATCCGCAATCTTCAATCCTCAATACTCAATCTTCAATCCTCAATGCTCAATCCTCAATCCTCAATCGTCAATCCTCAATCATCAATCCTCAATCTTCAATACTCAATCCTCAATACCCAATCCTCAACCTTCAATCCGCAATCATCAATCCTCAATCCTCAATCCTCAATCTTCAATCCTTAATACTCAATCTTCAATCCTCAATACTCAATCCTCAACCCACAATCCTCAATCCTCAATCTTCAATCATTAATATTCAATCCTCAATCCTCAATACTCAATCCCCAATCCTCAATATTCAACGCACAACCCTCAAGCGTCAATCCTCAATCCTCAATCCTCAACCCTCAATCCTCTGTCCTCAAGCCCCCATCCCGAATCCTCAATCCTGAATCCACAATCTTCAGCCATCAGTCCTCAACAATCTATTGTCAATCCTCAATCCTCGATAGAATATCCTGAATTCACAGTTTTCGAAACTCAATCCTCAATTCTCAATGTTCAATCCTCAATACCCAATCCTCAATCTTCAATCCTCAATCCTCAATCCTCAATCCTCAATCCTCAACCCTCAATCCTCAGACCTCAAACAGCAATACTCATCCCTCAGTCCTCGTCCTCAATCCACAACCGTCAATCCTCAATCCTCAATCCTCAAACCTCAATCCTCAACCGTCAGTCCTCGTCCTCAAACCTCAACCCTCAATCCTCAATCCTCAACCTTCAATCATCAATACTGAATCTTCAATCGTCAATCCTCAATCCTCCATCCTCAATCCCCAATCCTCAATATTCAACGCACAACCCTCAAGCATCTATCCTCAATACTCAGCCATCAATCCTCAATTCTCAATACTCAATAGAATATCCTGAATCCTCATGGTTCAATATTCAATCCACAATATTCAATAATCAAATCTCAATCCTCAAACATCAATCCCCAAGACTCAATCCACAACCCTCAGTCCTCTCTCTTCACTCCTCCATCCTCAATCCTCAATCCTCAAGCGTCAATCCTCAATCCTCAATCCTCAATCCTCAATCCTCTGTCCTCAAACCTCCATCCCGAATCCTCAATCCTGAATCCTCAATCTTCAGCCATCAGTCCTCAACAATCAATTGTCAATCCTCAATCCTCAATAGAATATCCTGAATTCACAGTTTTCGATACTCAATCCTCAATTCTCAATGTTCAATCTGCAATACCCAATCCTCAATCTTCAGTCCTAAATCCTCAATCCTCAATCCGCAATCCTCGATCCTCAATCTTCAATCATCAATATTCAATCTTCAATCCTCAATCCTCAATCCTCAATACTCAATCCTCAATCCTCAGTCCTCAAACCTCAATCCTGAATCCTCAATCCTGAATCCTCAATCTTCAGATCTCAGTCCTCAAAAATCAATTGTCAATCCTCAATCCTCAATAGAATATCCTCGATTCACAGTTTTCAATACTCAACCCCATTCTTCAATCTTCAAATCTCAATCCACAAACATCAATCCTCATCACTCCACCATTAACACTCAGCCCTCAATCTTCAATCCTCAATCCTCAATCCTCAATATTCAATCCTCAATCACCAATCCTCAATTCCCAATCCTCAATCCTCAATCCTCAGACTTCAAACATCAATACGCAGCCCTCAGTCCTCGTCCTCAATCCACAACCCTCAATCCTCAATCCTCAATCTTCAATCATTAGTATTCAATCTTCAATCCTCAATCCTCAATCCTCAATCCTCAACCCTCAATCCTCAATCCTCAATTCCCAATACCCAATCCTCAATCCTCAGTCCTCAAACCTCAATCCTGAATCCTCAATCATGAATCCTCAATCTTCAGCCCTGAGTCCTCAACAATCAGTTGTCAATCCTCAATCCTCGATAGAATATCCTCAAATCACAGCTTCCAATACTGAATACTCAATCCGCAATCTTCAGATCTCTATCCGCAAACATCAATCCTCATCACTCAACCCTCAACACTCAGTCTTCAAACCTCAATCCTCAATCCTCAATCCTCAATCCTCATTCTTCAATCCTCAACACCCAATCCTCAATCTTCAATCCTCAAGCCTCAATCCGCAATTCTCAATCCTCAATCCTCAATCCTCAGACCTCAAACATCAATACTCAACCCTCAGTCCTCGTACACAATCCGCAACCCTCAATCCTCGATCCTCAATCTTCAACCATCAATATTCAACCTTCAATCCTCAATCGTCAATCCTCAATACTCAATCCTCAATACTCAATGTTCAATCCTCAATACCCAATCCTCAATCTTCAATCCTCAATCCTCAATCCTCAATCCTCAATCCTCAACCCTCAATTCTCAATCCTCATTCTTCAATCCTCAATGCCCAATCCTCAATCTTCAATCCTCAATACTCAATCCTGAATCCTCAATCCTCAATCCGCAATCCTCAGTCTTCAATCTTCAATACTCAATCCTGAATCCTCAATCCTCAATCCTCAATCCTCAGTCTTCAATCTTCAATTCTCAATACTCAATCTTCAATCCTCAATCCTCAATCCTCAATCCACAATCCTCATTCTTCAATTCTCAATGCCCAATCCTCAATCTTCAACCCTCAATCCTCAGTCCTCAATCCTCAATCCTCAATCCTAATCCTCAATCTTCAATCCTCAGTCCCAAATCTTCAATCTTCAATACTCAATCCTCAATCCTCAATCTTCAATCCTCAATACTCAATCTTCAACCCTCAATCCTCAATCCTCAATCCTCAATCCTCATTCTTCAATCCTCAATACCCAATCCTCAATCTTCAATCATCAATCCTCAATCCTCAATCATCAATCCTCAATCCTCAATCCCCAATCCTCAGTCCCCAGTCCTCAATCTTCTATCCTCAATACTCAATCCTCAATCCTCAATCCTCAATCCGCAATCTTCAATCCTGAATACTCAATCTTCAATCCTCAATACTCAATCTTCAACCTTCAATCCTCAATCCTCGGTCCTCAATCCTCAATCGTCAATCTCCAATCCTGAATACTCAATCTTCAATCCTCAATCCTCAATCCTCAATCCTCAATCCTCAATCCTCAACCTTCATTCCTCAATACTCAGTCTTCAATCCTCCACCCTCAACCCTCAATCCTCAATCCTCAATCCTCAATCGTCAGGCTTCAATCCTCAATACTCAATATTCAATCCTCCATCCTCAAATTTCATTCCTCAATCCTCATTCTTCAATCCTCAATCCTCAACCCTCAACCGTCAATACTGTATCCTCAATCGTCTGTCTTCTATCCTCAATACTCAACCTTTAATCCTCAATACCCAATCCTCAATCCTCATTCTTCAGACCTCAATACCCAATCCTCGATCTTCAATCCTCAATCATCAATCCTCAATTCTCAATCCTCAATCCTCAATCCTCAGACCTCAAACAGCAATACTCATCCCTCAGTCCTCGTCCTCAATCCACAGCCGTCAATCCTCAATCCTCAATCCTCAAACCTCAATCCTCAACCGTCAGTCCTCGTCCTCAAACCTCAACCCTCAATCCTCAATCCTCAACCTTCAATCATCAATACTGAATCTTCAATCGTCAATCCTCAATCCTCCATCCTCAATCCCCAATCCTCAATATTCAACGCACAACCCTCAAGCATCTATCTTCAATACTCAACCATCAATCCTCAATTCTCAATACTCAATAGAATATCCTGAATTCTCATGGTTCAATATTCAATCTACAATATTCAATAATCAAGTCTCAATCCTCAAACATCAATCCTCAAGACTCAATCCACAACCCTCAGTCCTCTCTCTTCACTCCTCCATCCTCAATCCTCAATCCTCAAGCGTCAATCCTCAATCCTCAATCCTCAACCCTCAATCCTCTGTCCTCAAACCTCCATCCCGAGTCCTCAATCCTGAATCCTCAATCTTCAGCCATCAGTCCTCAACAATCAATTGTCAATCCTCAATCCTCAATACAATATCCTGAATTCACAGTTTTCGATACTCAATCCTCAATTCTCAATGTTCAATCCGCAATACCCAATCCTCAATCTTCAGTCCTCAATCCTCAATCCTCAATCCTCAATCCTCGATCCTCAATCTTCAATCATCAATATTCAATCTTCAATCCTCAATCCTCAATCCTCAATACTCAATCCTCAATCCTCGTTCCTCAAACCTCAATCCTGAATCCTCAATTCTGAATCCTCAATCTTCAGATCTCAGTCCTCAAAAATCAATTGTCAATCCTCAATCCTCAATAGAATATCCTCGATTCACAGTTTTCAATACTCAATCCCCATTCTTCAATCTTCAAATCTCAATCCACAAACATCAATCCTCATCACTCCACCATTAACACTCAGTCCTCAATCTTCAATCCTCAATCCTCAATCCTCAATATTCAATCCGCAATCATCAATCCTCAATCCTCAATCCTCAATCTTCAATCCTTAATACTCAATCTTCAATCCTCAATACTCAATCCTCAACCCACAATCCTCAATCCTCAATCTTCAATCATTAATATTCAATCCTCAATCCTCAATACTCAATCCCCAATCCTCAATATTCAACGCACAACCCTCAAGCGTCAATCCTCAATCCTCAATCCTCAACCCTCAATCCTCTGTCCTCAAGCCCCCATCCCGAATCCTCAATCCTGAATCCACAATCTTCAGCCATCAGTCCTCAACAATCTATTGTCAATCCTCAATCCTCGATAGAATATCCTGAATTCACAGTTTTCGAAACTCAATCCTCAATTCTCAATGTTCAATCCTCAATACCCAATCCTCAATCTTCAATCCTCAATCCTCAATCCTCAATCCTCAATCCTCAACCCTCAATCCTCAGACCTCAAACAGCAATACTCATCCCTCAGTCCTCGTCCTCAATCCACAACCGTCAATCCTCAATCCTCAATCCTCAAACCTCAATCCTCAACCGTCAGTCCTCGTCCTCAAACCTCAACCCTCAATCCTCAATCCTCAACCTTCAATCATCAATACTGAATCTTCAATCGTCAATCCTCAATCCTCCATCCTCAATCCCCAATCCTCAATATTCAACGCACAACCCTCAAGCATCTATCTTCAATACTCAACCATCAATCCTCAATTCTCAATACTCAATAGAATATCCTGAATTCTCATGGTTCAATATTCAATCTACAATATTCAATAATCAAGTCTCAATCCTCAAACATCAATCCTCAAGACTCAATCCACAACCCTCAGTCCTCTCTCTTCACTCCTCCATCCTCAATCCTCAAACCTCAATCCTCAACCGTCAGTCCTCGTCCTCAAACCTCAACCCTCAATCCTCAATCCTCAACCTTCAATCATCAATACTGAATCTTCAATCGTCAATCCTCAATCCTCCATCCTCAATCCCCAATCCTCAATATTCAACGCACAACCCTCAAGCATCTATCTTCAATACTCAACCATCAATCCTCAATTCTCAATACTCAATAGAATATCCTGAATTCTCATGGTTCAATATTCAATCTACAATATTCAATAATCAAGTCTCAATCCTCAAACATCAATCCTCAAGACTCAATCCACAACCCTCAGTCCTCTCTCTTCACTCCTCCATCCTCAATCCTCAATCCTCAAGCGTCAATCCTCAATCCTCAATCCTCAACCCTCAATCCTCTGTCCTCAAACCTCCATCCCGAGTCCTCAATCCTGAATCCTCAATCTTCAGCCATCAGTCCTCAACAATCAATTGTCAATCCTCAATCCTCAATACAATATCCTGAATTCACAGTTTTCGATACTCAATCCTCAATTCTCAATGTTCAATCCGCAATACCCAATCCTCAATCTTCAGTCCTCAATCCTCAATCCTCAATCCTCAATCCTCGATCCTCAATCTTCAATCATCAATATTCAATCTTCAATCCTCAATCCTCAATCCTCAATACTCAATCCTCAATCCTCGTTCCTCAAACCTCAATCCTGAATCCTCAATTCTGAATCCTCAATCTTCAGATCTCAGTCCTCAAAAATCAATTGTCAATCCTCAATCCTCAATAGAATATCCTCGATTCACAGTTTTCAATACTCAATCCCCATTCTTCAATCTTCAAATCTCAATCCACAAACATCAATCCTCATCACTCCACCATTAACACTCAGTCCTCAATCTTCAATCCTCAATCCTCAATCCTCAATATTCAATCCGCAATCATCAATCCTCAATCCTCAATCCTCAATCTTCAATCCTTAATACTCAATCTTCAATCCTCAATACTCAATCCTCAACCCACAATCCTCAATCCTCAATCTTCAATCATTAATATTCAATCCTCAATCCTCAATACTCAATCCCCAATCCTCAATATTCAACGCACAACCCTCAAGCGTCAATCCTCAATCCTCAATCCTCAACCCTCAATCCTCTGTCCTCAAGCCCCCATCCCGAATCCTCAATCCTGAATCCACAATCTTCAGCCATCAGTCCTCAACAATCTATTGTCAATCCTCAATCCTCGATAGAATATCCTGAATTCACAGTTTTCGAAACTCAATCCTCAATTCTCAATGTTCAATCCTCAATACCCAATCCTCAATCTTCAATCCTCAATCCTCAATCCTCAATCCTCAATCCTCAACCCTCAATCCTCAGACCTCAAACAGCAATACTCATCCCTCAGTCCTCGTCCTCAATCCACAACCGTCAATCCTCAATCCTCAATCCTCAAACCTCAATCCTCAACCGTCAGTCCTCGTCCTCAAACCTCAACCCTCAATCCTCAATCCTCAACCTTCAATCATCAATACTGAATCTTCAATCGTCAATCCTCAATCCTCCATCCTCAATCCCCAATCCTCAATATTCAACGCACAACCCTCAAGCATCTATCCTCAATACTCAGCCATCAATCCTCAATTCTCAATACTCAATAGAATATCCTGAATCCTCATGGTTCAATATTCAATCCACAATATTCAATAATCAAATCTCAATCCTCAAACATCAATCCCCAAGACTCAATCCACAACCCTCAGTCCTCTCTCTTCACTCCTCCATCCTCAATCCTCAATCCTCAAGCGTCAATCCTCAATCCTCAATCCTCAATCCTCAATCCTCTGTCCTCAAACCTCCATCCCGAATCCTCAATCCTGAATCCTCAATCTTCAGCCATCAGTCCTCAACAATCAATTGTCAATCCTCAATCCTCAATAGAATATCCTGAATTCACAGTTTTCGATACTCAATCCTCAATTCTCAATGTTCAATCTGCAATACCCAATCCTCAATCTTCAGTCCTAAATCCTCAATCCTCAATCCGCAATCCTCGATCCTCAATCTTCAATCATCAATATTCAATCTTCAATCCTCAATCCTCAATCCTCAATACTCAATCCTCAATCCTCAGTCCTCAAACCTCAATCCTGAATCCTCAATCCTGAATCCTCAATCTTCAGATCTCAGTCCTCAAAAATCAATTGTCAATCCTCAATCCTCAATAGAATATCCTCGATTCACAGTTTTCAATACTCAACCCCATTCTTCAATCTTCAAATCTCAATCCACAAACATCAATCCTCATCACTCCACCATTAACACTCAGCCCTCAATCTTCAATCCTCAATCCTCAATCCTCAATATTCAATCCTCAATCACCAATCCTCAATTCCCAATCCTCAATCCTCAATCCTCAGACTTCAAACATCAATACGCAGCCCTCAGTCCTCGTCCTCAATCCACAACCCTCAATCCTCAATCCTCAATCTTCAATCATTAGTATTCAATCTTCAATCCTCAATCCTCAATCCTCAATCCTCAACCCTCAATCCTCAATCCTCAATTCCCAATACCCAATCCTCAATCCTCAGTCCTCAAACCTCAATCCTGAATCCTCAATCATGAATCCTCAATCTTCAGCCCTGAGTCCTCAACAATCAGTTGTCAATCCTCAATCCTCGATAGAATATCCTCAAATCACAGCTTCCAATACTGAATACTCAATCCGCAATCTTCAGATCTCTATCCGCAAACATCAATCCTCATCACTCAACCCTCAACACTCAGTCTTCAAACCTCAATCCTCAATCCTCAATCCTCAATCCTCATTCTTCAATCCTCAACACCCAATCCTCAATCTTCAATCCTCAAGCCTCAATCCGCAATTCTCAATCCTCAATCCTCAATCCTCAGACCTCAAACATCAATACTCAACCCTCAGTCCTCGTACACAATCCGCAACCCTCAATCCTCGATCCTCAATCTTCAACCATCAATATTCAACCTTCAATCCTCAATCGTCAATCCTCAATACTCAATCCTCAATACTCAATGTTCAATCCTCAATACCCAATCCTCAATCTTCAATCCTCAATCCTCAATCCTCAATCCTCAATCCTCAACCCTCAATTCTCAATCCTCATTCTTCAATCCTCAATGCCCAATCCTCAATCTTCAATCCTCAATACTCAATCCTGAATCCTCAATCCTCAATCCGCAATCCTCAGTCTTCAATCTTCAATACTCAATCCTGAATCCTCAATCCTCAATCCTCAATCCTCAGTCTTCAATCTTCAATTCTCAATACTCAATCTTCAATCCTCAATCCTCAATCCTCAATCCACAATCCTCATTCTTCAATTCTCAATGCCCAATCCTCAATCTTCAACCCTCAATCCTCAGTCCTCAATCCTCAATCCTCAATCCTAATCCTCAATCTTCAATCCTCAGTCCCAAATCTTCAATCTTCAATACTCAATCCTCAATCCTCAATCTTCAATCCTCAATACTCAATCTTCAACCCTCAATCCTCAATCCTCAATCCTCAATCCTCATTCTTCAATCCTCAATACCCAATCCTCAATCTTCAATCATCAATCCTCAATCCTCAATCATCAATCCTCAATCCTCAATCCCCAATCCTCAGTCCCCAGTCCTCAATCTTCTATCCTCAATACTCAATCCTCAATCCTCAATCCTCAATCCGCAATCTTCAATCCTGAATACTCAATCTTCAATCCTCAATACTCAATCTTCAACCTTCAATCCTCAATCCTCGGTCCTCAATCCTCAATCGTCAATCTCCAATCCTGAATACTCAATCTTCAATCCTCAATCCTCAATCCTCAATCCTCAATCCTCAATCCTCAACCTTCATTCCTCAATACTCAGTCTTCAATCCTCCACCCTCAACCCTCAATCCTCAATCCTCAATCCTCAATCGTCAGGCTTCAATCCTCAATACTCAATATTCAATCCTCCATCCTCAAATTTCATTCCTCAATCCTCATTCTTCAATCCTCAATCCTCAACCCTCAACCGTCAATACTGTATCCTCAATCGTCTGTCTTCTATCCTCAATACTCAACCTTTAATCCTCAATACCCAATCCTCAATCCTCATTCTTCAGACCTCAATACCCAATCCTCGATCTTCAATCCTCAATCATCAATCCTCAATTCTCAATCCTCAATCCTCAATCCTCAGACCTCAAACAGCAATACTCATCCCTCAGTCCTCGTCCTCAATCCACAGCCGTCAATCCTCAATCCTCAATCCTCAAACCTCAATCCTCAACCGTCAGTCCTCGTCCTCAAACCTCAACCCTCAATCCTCAATCCTCAACCTTCAATCATCAATACTGAATCTTCAATCGTCAATCCTCAATCCTCCATCCTCAATCCCCAATCCTCAATATTCAACGCACAACCCTCAAGCATCTATCTTCAATACTCAACCATCAATCCTCAATTCTCAATACTCAATAGAATATCCTGAATTCTCATGGTTCAATATTCAATCTACAATATTCAATAATCAAGTCTCAATCCTCAAACATCAATCCTCAAGACTCAATCCACAACCCTCAGTCCTCTCTCTTCACTCCTCCATCCTCAATCCTCAATCCTCAAGCGTCAATCCTCAATCCTCAATCCTCAACCCTCAATCCTCTGTCCTCAAACCTCCATCCCGAGTCCTCAATCCTGAATCCTCAATCTTCAGCCATCAGTCCTCAACAATCAATTGTCAATCCTCAATCCTCAATACAATATCCTGAATTCACAGTTTTCGATACTCAATCCTCAATTCTCAATGTTCAATCCGCAATACCCAATCCTCAATCTTCAGTCCTCAATCCTCAATCCTCAATCCTCAATCCTCGATCCTCAATCTTCAATCATCAATATTCAATCTTCAATCCTCAATCCTCAATCCTCAATACTCAATCCTCAATCCTCGTTCCTCAAACCTCAATCCTGAATCCTCAATTCTGAATCCTCAATCTTCAGATCTCAGTCCTCAAAAATCAATTGTCAATCCTCAATCCTCAATAGAATATCCTCGATTCACAGTTTTCAATACTCAATCCCCATTCTTCAATCTTCAAATCTCAATCCACAAACATCAATCCTCATCACTCCACCATTAACACTCAGTCCTCAATCTTCAATCCTCAATCCTCAATCCTCAATATTCAATCCTCAATCATCAATCCTCAATTCTCAATCCTCAATCCTCAATCCTCAGGCTTCAAACATCAATACTCAGCCCTCAGTCCTCGTCCTCAATCCACAACCCTCGATCCTCAATCCTCAATCTTCAACCATTGGTATTCAATCTTCAATCCTCAATCCTCAATCCTCAATCCTCAACCCTCAATTCTCAATCCTCAATCCCCAATACCCAATCCTCAATCCTCAGTCCTCAAACCTCAATCCTGAATCCTCAATCATGAATCCTCAATCTTCAGCCCTGAGTCCTCAACAATCAGTTGTCAATCCTCAATCCTCAATAGAATATCCTCAATTCACAGTTTCCAATACTGAATACTCAATCCGCAATCTTCAGATCTCTATCCGCAAACATCAATTCTCATCACTCAACCCTCAACACTCAGTCTTCAAACCACAATACTCAATCCTCAATCCTCAATCCTCATTCTTCAATCCTCAACACCCAATCCTCAATCTTCAATCCTCAAGCCTCAATCCGCAATTCTCAATCCTCAATCCTCAATCCTCAGACCTCAAACATCAATACTCAACCCTCAGTCCTCGTACACAATCCGCAACCCTCAATCGTCGATCCTCAATCTTCAACCATCAATATTCAACCTTCAATCCTCAATCCTCAATCCTCAATACTCAATCCTCAATACTCAATGTTCAATCCTCAATACCCAATCCTCAATCTTCAATCCTCAATCCTCAATCCTCAATCCTCAATCCTCAACCCTCAATCCTCAGTCCTCAAACATCAATTCTGAATCCTCAGTCCTGTATTCACAATCTTCAGCCCTCAGTCCTCAACAATCAGTTGTCAATCCTCAATCCTCAATAGAATATCCTCAATTCACATGTTTCAATACTCAATAATCAACCTGCAATCTTCAAATCTCTATCCACAAACGTCAATTCTTATCACTCAACCCTCAACACTCAGTCCCCAATCCTCAATCTTCAATCCTCAATCCTCAATCCCCAATCCTCAATCCTCAATCTTCAATCCTCAATACTCAATCTTCAATCCTCAATCCTCAATCCTCGGTCCTCAATCCTCAATCGTCAATCTCCAATCCTGAATACTCAATCTTCAATCCTCAATCCTCAATCCTCAATCTTCAGCCCTCAGTCCTCAACAATCAGTTGTCAATCCTCAATCCTCAATAGAATATCATCAATTCACAGTTTTCAATACTTAATACTCAATCTGCAATATGCAAATCTCTATCCACAAACATCAATACTCATCACTCAACCCTCAACACTCAGTCTTCAGTCCTCAATCCTGAGTACTCAATCCTCAGTACTCAATCCTGAATCCTCAATCCTCAATCCTCAATCCTCAGTCTTCAATCTTCAATTCTCAATACTCAATCTTCAATCCTCAATCCTCAATCCTCAATCCACAATCCTCATTCTTCAATTCTCAATGCCCAATCCTCAATCTTCAACCCTCAATCCTCAGTCCTCAATCCTCAATCCTCAATCCTAATCCTCAATCTTCAATCCTCAGTCCCAAATCTTCAATCTTCAATACTCAATCCTCAATCCTCAATCTTCAATCCTCAATACTCAATCTTCAACCCTCAATCCTCAATCCTCAATCCTCAATCCTCATTCTTCAATCCTCAATACCCAATCCTCAATCTTCAATCATCAATCCTCAAGCCTCAATCATCAATCCTCAATCCTCAATCCCCAATCCTCAGTCCCCAGTCCTCAATCTTCTATCCTCAATACTCAATCCTCAATCCTCAATCCTCAATCCGCAATCTTCAATCCTGAATACTCAATCTTCAATCCTAAAATACTCAATCTTCAACCTTCAATCCTCAATCCTCGGTCCTCAATCCTCAATCGTCAATCTCCAATCCTGAATACTCAATCTTCAATCCTCAATCCTCAATCCTCAATCCTCAATCCTCAACCTTCATTCCTCAATACTCAGTCTTCAATCCTCCACCCTCAACCCTCAATCCTCAATCCTCAATCCTCAATCGTCAGGCTTCAATCCTCAATACTCAATATTCAATCCTCTATCCTCAAATTTCATTCCTCAATCCTCATTCTTCAATCCTCAATCCTCAACCCTCAACCGTCAATACTGTATCCTCAATCGTCTGTCTTCTATCCTCAATACTCAACCTTTAATCCTCAATACCCAATCCTCAATCCTCATTCTTCAGACCTCAATACCCAATCCTCGATCTTCAATCCTCAATCATCAATCCTCAATTCTCAATCCTCACTCCTCAATCCTCATACCTCAAACAGCAATACTCATCCCTCAGTCCTCGTCCTCAATCCACAGCCGTCAATCCTCAATCCTCAATCCTCAAACCTCAATCCTCAACCGTCAGTCCTCGTCCTCAAACCTCAACCCTCAATCCTCAATCCTCAACCTTCAATCATCAATACTGAATCTTCAATCGTCAATCCTCAATCCTCCATCCTCAATCCCCAATCCTCAATATTCAACGCACAACCCTCAAGCATCTATCCTCAATACTCAACCATCAATCCTCAATTCTCAATACTCAATAGAATATCCTGAATTCTCATGGTTCAATATTCAATCCACAATATTCAATAATCAAGTCTCAATCCTCAAACATCAATCCTCAAGACTCAATCCACAACCCTCAGTCCTCTCTCTTCACTCCTCCATCCTCAATCCTCAATCCTCAAGCGTCAATCCTCAATCCTCAATCCTCAACCCTCAATCCTCTGTCCTCAAACCTCCATCCCGAGTCCTCAATCCTGAATCCTCAATCTTCAGCCATCAGTCCTCAACAATCAATTGTCAATCCTCAATCCTCAATAGAATATCCTGAATTCACAGTTTTCGATACTCAATCCTCAATTCTCAATGTTCAATCCGCAATACCCAATCCTCAATCTTCAGTCCTCAATCCTCAATCCTCAATCCTCAATCCTCGATCCTCAATCCTCAATCGTCAGGCTTCAATCCTCAATCCTCAATCCTCATTCTTCAATCCTCAATCCTCAATCCTCAATCCTCATTCTTCAATCCTCAATACCCAATCCTCAATCTTCAATGATCAATCCTCAATCCTCAATTCTCAATCCTCAATCCTCAACCCTCAGACCTCAAACATCAATACTCAACCCTCAGTCCTCGTCCGCAATCCACAACCCTCAATCCTCAATCCTCAATCTTCAATTCTCAATCCTCAATCCTCAATCCTCAATCTTCAGTCCTCAGTCCTCAACAATCAGTTGTCAATCCTCAATCCTCAATAGAATATCATCAATTCACAGTTTTCAATACTTAATACTCAATCTGCAATCTGCAAATCTCTATCCACAAACATCAATACTCATCACTCAACCCTCAACACTCAGTCTTCAGTCCTCAATCCTCAGTACTCAATCCTCAGTACTCAATCCTCAATCCTCATTCTTCAATCCTCAATACCCAATCCTCAATCTTCAATCCTCAGTCCTCAATCCTCAATCCTCAATCCTCAATCATCAGTCCTCAAACCTCAATCCTGAATCCTCAATCCTGAATCCTCAATCTTCAGCCCTCAGTCCTCAACAATCAGTTGTCAATCCTCAATCCTCAATAGAATATCATCAGTTCACAGTTTTCAATACTCAATACACAATCTGCAATCTTCAAATCTCTATCCACAAACATCAATTCTCATCACTCATCCCTCAACACTCAGTCATGAATCCTTAGTCAACAATCCTCAATCCTCAATCCTCATCCTTCAATCCTCAATACCCAATCTTCAGTCTTCAATCCTCAATCCTCAATCCTCAATTCTCAATCCTCAATCCTGAATCCTCAGACCTCAAACAGCAAAACTCGCCCCTCAGTCCTCGTCCTCAATACACAACCATCAATCCTCAATCCTCAATATTCAATCATCAATATTCAACATTCAGCACTCAATCCTCAACCCTCAATCCTCAATCCTCAATTCTCAATGTCAAATCCGCAATAACCTATTCTCAATCTTCAATCCTCAATCCTCAATCCTCAATCCTCAATCCTCAATCCTCGACCCTCAATCTTCAATCCTCAATACCCAACCTTCAATCCTCAATTCTCAATCCTCAATCCTCAATCCTCAATCCTCATTCTTCAATCCTCAACACCCAATCGTCAATCTTCAATCCTCTAGCCTCAATCCGCAATTCTCAATCCTCAATCCTCTATCCTCAATCGTCAGCCTTCAATCCTCAATACTCTACCTTTAATCCTCAATACTCAATCCTCAATCCTCATTCTTCAATCCTCAATACCCAATCCTCAATCTTCAATCCTCAATCCTCAATCCTCAATCCTCAATTCTCAATCCGCAATCCGCAGTCCTCAGTCCTCAAACCTCAATCCTCAACCCTCAGCCCTCATCCTAAATCCTCAATCGACAGTCCGCAATCCTCAAACTTCGATCCTCAATACTCAATCTTCAATCCTCAATCCTCAGTCCTCAAACCCCAATTCTGAATCCTCAATCCTGTGACCTCAATCTTCAGCCCTCAGTCCTCAACAATCAGTAGGCAATCCTCAATCCTCAATAGAATATCCTATATTCACAGTTTTCAACACTCAATGCTCAATCTGCAATCTTCAAACCTCTATCCACAAACATCAATTCTCATCACTCAACCCTCAACACTCAGTCCTCAATGTTCAATCCTCAATCCTCAATTCTCAATCTTCAATCCTCAATACTGAATCTTCAATCATCAATCCTCAATGCTCAATCCTCAATCCTCAATCCTCAATCCTCAATCGCCAGTCCCCAGTCCTCAATCTTCAATCCTCAATCCTCAACCCTCAATCCTGAATCCTCAATCGTCAATCTCTAATCCTGTATACTCAATCTTCAATCCTCCATCCTCAATCCTCAATCCTCAATCCTGAATCCTCAACCTTCATTCCTCAATACTCTATCCTCAACCCTCAATCCTGAATCCTCAATCTTCAATCCTCAATACTCAATCTGCAATCCTCAATCCTCAGTCCTCATTCCTCAATCCTCATTCATCAATCCTCAATACCGAATCCTCAATCTTCAATCCTCAATCCTCAATCCTCAACCCTCAATCCTCAATCCTCAATCCTCAATACCCAATCCTCAATCCTCAGTACTCAAACCTCAATCCTGAATCCTCAATACTGAATCCTCAATCTTCAGCACTGAGTCCTCAACAATCAGTTGTCAATACTCAATCCTCAATAGAATATCCTCAATTCACAGTTTTCGATACTCAATACTCAATCTGCAATCTTCAGATCTCTATCCACAAACATCAATTCTCATCACTCAACCCTCAATACTCAGTCCTCAATCCTGAATCTTCAATCCTCAATCCTCAATCCTCAATCCTCAACCTTAATCTTCAATCCTCAATACTCAATCTTCAATCCTCCATACTCAACCTTTAATCCTCAATACTCAATCCTCAATCCTCATTCTTCGGTCCTCAATACCCAATCCCCAATATTCAATCCTCAATCCTCAATCCTCAATTCTCAATCCGCAATCCGCAGTCCTCAGTCCTCAAACCTCAATCCTCAACCCTCAGCCCTCATCCTCAATCCTCAATCGACAATCCGCAATCCTCAATCTTCAATCCTCAATACTCAATCTTCAATCCTCAATCCTCAGTCCTCAAACCTGAATTCTGTATCCTCATCCTGTGTCCTCAATCTTCAGCCCCCAGTCCTCAACAATCAGTAGTCAATCCTCAATCCTCAATAGAATAACCTCAATTCACAGTTTTCAACACTCAATACTCAATTTGCAATCTTCAAACCTCTATCCACAAACATCAATTCTCATCACTCAACCCTCAATACTCAGTCCTCAATCCTCAATCTTCAATCCTCAATCCTCAATCCTCAATCCTCAATCTTAATCTTCAATCCTCAATACTCAATCTTCATTCCTCAATCCTCAATCCTCAATACCCAATCCTCAATCTTCAATCCTCGATACTCAGTCTTCAATCCTCAACCCTCAATCCTTAATCCTCAATCCTCAGCCCTCAATCCTCAGTCCTCAAACCTCAATCCGGAATCCTCAATCCTCCATCCTCAATCCTCAATCCTCAACCCACAATCCTCAATCCTCGATCTTCAATCCTCAATACTCAATCTGCAATCCCCAATCCTCAGTCCTCACACCTCAATCCTCATTCTTTAATCCTCAATACCGAATCCTCAATCTTCAATCCTCAATCCTCAATCCACAATTCTCAATCCTCAATCCTCAATCCTCAGACTTCAAACATCAATACACAGGCCTCAGTCCTCGTCCTCAATCCACAACCCCCAATCCTCAATCCTCAATCTTCAATCATTAATATTCAATCCTCAATCCTCAATACTCAATCCTCAATCCTCAATATTCAACGCACAACACTCAACCATCAATCCTCATGACTCAACCATCAATCCTCAATTCTCAATACTCAAGAGAATATCCTGAATACTCATGGTTCAATACTCAATCCACGAAATTCAATAATCAAATCTCAATCCTCAAACATCATTTCTCAACACTCAATCCTCAATACTCAGTCCTATCTCTTCAATCCTCCATCCTCAATCCTCAATCCTCAAGCGTCAATCCTCAATCCTCTATCATCAAACCTCAATCCTCAGTCCTCAAACCTCAATCCTGAATGCTCAATCCTGAATACTCAATCTTCAGCCCTCAGTCCTCAACAATCAGTTGTCAATCCTCAATCCTCAATAGAATATCATCAATTCACAGTTTTCAATACTCAATACTCAATCTGCAATCTTCAAATCTCTATCCACAGGCACCAATTCTCATCACTCAACCCTCAACACTCAGTCTTCAATCTTCATTCATCAATCCTCAATCCTCAATCCTCATTCTTCAATCCTCAATACCCAATCCTCAATCTTCAATCCACAATCCCTAATCTTCAAATCTCAATCCTCAACCGTCAGTCCTCGTCCTCAAACCTCAACCCTCAATCCTCAATCCTCAACCTTCAATCATCAATACTGAATCTTCAAACCTCAATCCTCAATCCTCCATCCTCAATCCCCAATCCTCAATATTCAACGCACAACCCTCAAGCATCAATCCTCAATATTCAATCCTCAATCCTCAATCCTCAATCCTCAGTCCTCAAACCTCAATCGTGAATCCTCAATCCTGAATCCACAATCTTCAGCACTCAGTCCTCTACAATCAGTTGTGAATACTCAATCCTCAATAGAATATCATCAATACAAAGTTTTCATTACTCAATGCTCAATCTGCAATCTTCAAATCTCTATCCACAATCATTAATTCTTATCACTCAACGCTCAACACTCAGTCCCCAATCCTCAATATTCAATCCTCAAACCTCAATCCTCAATCCTCAATACTCAATCCTCAATCCTCATTCTTCAATCCTCAACCGTCAGTCCTCGTCCTCAAACCTCAACCCTCAATCCTCAATCCTCAACCTTCAATCATCAATACTGAATCTTCAAACCTCAATCCTCAATCCTCCATCCTCAATCCCCAATCCTCAATATTCAGCGCACAACCCTCAAGCATCAATCCTCAATATTCAATCCTCAATCCTCAATCCTCAATCCTCAGTCCTCAAACCTCAATCGTGAATCCTCAATCCTGAATCCACAATCTTCAGCACTCAGTCCTCTACAATCAGTTGTGAATACTCAATCCTCAATAGAATATCATCAATACAAAGTTTTCTTTACTCAATGCTCAATCTGCAATCTTCAAATCTCTATCCACAATCATTAATTCTTATCACTCAACGCTCAACACTCAGTCCCCAATCCTCAATATTCAATCCTCAAACCTCAATCCTCAATCCTCAATACTCAATCCTCAATCCTCATTCTTCAATCCTCAACCGTCAGTCCTCGTCCTCAAACCTCAACCCTCAATCCTCAATCCTCAACCTTCAATCATCAATACTGAATCTTCAAACCTCAATCCTCAATCCTCCATCCTCAATCCCCAATCCTCAATATTCAGCGCACAACCCTCAAGCATCAATCCTCAATATTCAATCCTCAATCCTCAATCCTCAATCCTCAGTCCTCAAACCTCAATCGTGAATCCTCAATCCTGAATCCACAATCTTCAGCACTCAGTCCTCTACAATCAGTTGTGAATACTCAATCCTCAATAGAATATCATCAATACAAAGTTTTCTTTACTCAATGCTCAATCTGCAATCTTCAAATCTCTATCCACAATCATTAATTCTTATCACTCAACGCTCAACACTCAGTCCCCAATCCTCAATATTCAATCCTCAATCCTCATTCTTCAATCCTCAATACCCAATCCTCAATCCTCAATCCTCAATCCTCAATTCTCAATTCTCAATCCTCAAACCACAATCCTCAATCCTCAATACTCAATCCTCAATCCTCATTCTTCAATCCTCAATACCCAATCCTCACTCTTCAATCCTCAATCCTCAATCCTCAACCCTCAATCCTCTGTCCTCAAGCCCCCATCCCGAATCCTCAATCCTGAATCCACAATCTTCAGCCATCAGTCCTCAACAATCTATTGTCAATCCTCAATCCTCGATAGAATATCCTGAATTCACAGTTTTCGAAACTCAATCCTCAATTCTCAATGTTCAATCCTCAATACCCAATCCTCAATCTTCAATCCTCAATCCTCAATCCTCAATCCTCAATCCTCAACCCTCAATCCTCAGACCTCAAACAGCAATACTCATCCCTCAGTCCTCGTCCTCAATCCACAACCGTCAATCCTCAATCCTCAATCCTCAAACC
This sequence comes from Calliopsis andreniformis, assembly GCF_051401765.1. NCBI lineage: Eukaryota > Metazoa > Arthropoda > Insecta > Hymenoptera > Andrenidae > Calliopsis > Calliopsis andreniformis. The sequence goes on along the minus strand of NW_027480466.1, from coordinate 3,409,483 downwards.
TCAATCCTCAACCGTCAGTCCTCGTCCTCAAACCTCAACCCTCAATCCTCAATCCTCAACCTTCAATCATCAATACTGAATCTTCAATCGTCAATCCTCAATCCTCCATCCTCAATCCCCAATCCTCAATATTCAACGCACAACCCTCAAGCATCTATCCTCAATACTCAGCCATCAATCCTCAATTCTCAATACTCAATAGAATATCCTGAATCCTCATGGTTCAATATTCAATCCACAATATTCAATAATCAAATCTCAATCCTCAAACATCAATCCCCAAGACTCAATCCACAACCCTCAGTCCTCTCTCTTCACTCCTCCATCCTCAATCCTCAATCCTCAAGCGTCAATCCTCAATCCTCAATCCTCAATCCTCAATCCTCTGTCCTCAAACCTCCATCCCGAATCCTCAATCCTGAATCCTCAATCTTCAGCCATCAGTCCTCAACAATCAATTGTCAATCCTCAATCCTCAATAGAATATCCTGAATTCACAGTTTTCGATACTCAATCCTCAATTCTCAATGTTCAATCTGCAATACCCAATCCTCAATCTTCAGTCCTAAATCCTCAATCCTCAATCCGCAATCCTCGATCCTCAATCTTCAATCATCAATATTCAATCTTCAATCCTCAATCCTCAATCCTCAATACTCAATCCTCAATCCTCAGTCCTCAAACCTCAATCCTGAATCCTCAATCCTGAATCCTCAATCTTCAGATCTCAGTCCTCAAAAATCAATTGTCAATCCTCAATCCTCAATAGAATATCCTCGATTCACAGTTTTCAATACTCAACCCCATTCTTCAATCTTCAAATCTCAATCCACAAACATCAATCCTCATCACTCCACCATTAACACTCAGCCCTCAATCTTCAATCCTCAATCCTCAATCCTCAATATTCAATCCTCAATCACCAATCCTCAATTCCCAATCCTCAATCCTCAATCCTCAGACTTCAAACATCAATACGCAGCCCTCAGTCCTCGTCCTCAATCCACAACCCTCAATCCTCAATCCTCAATCTTCAATCATTAGTATTCAATCTTCAATCCTCAATCCTCAATCCTCAATCCTCAACCCTCAATCCTCAATCCTCAATTCCCAATACCCAATCCTCAATCCTCAGTCCTCAAACCTCAATCCTGAATCCTCAATCATGAATCCTCAATCTTCAGCCCTGAGTCCTCAACAATCAGTTGTCAATCCTCAATCCTCGATAGAATATCCTCAAATCACAGCTTCCAATACTGAATACTCAATCCGCAATCTTCAGATCTCTATCCGCAAACATCAATCCTCATCACTCAACCCTCAACACTCAGTCTTCAAACCTCAATCCTCAATCCTCAATCCTCAATCCTCATTCTTCAATCCTCAACACCCAATCCTCAATCTTCAATCCTCAAGCCTCAATCCGCAATTCTCAATCCTCAATCCTCAATCCTCAGACCTCAAACATCAATACTCAACCCTCAGTCCTCGTACACAATCCGCAACCCTCAATCCTCGATCCTCAATCTTCAACCATCAATATTCAACCTTCAATCCTCAATCCTCAATCCTCAATACTCAATCCTCAATACTCAATGTTCAATCCTCAATACCCAATCCTCAATCTTCAATCCTCAATCCTCAATCCTCAATCCTCAATCCTCAACCCTCAATTCTCAATCCTCATTCTTCAATCCTCAATGCCCAATCCTCAATCTTCAATCCTCAATACTCAATCCTGAATCCTCAATCCTCAATCCGCAATCCTCAGTCTTCAATCTTCAATACTCAATCCTGAATCCTCAATCCTCAATCCTCAATCCTCAGTCTTCAATCTTCAATTCTCAATACTCAATCTTCAATCCTCAATCCTCAATCCTCAATCCACAATCCTCATTCTTCAATTCTCAATGCCCAATCCTCAATCTTCAACCCTCAATCCTCAGTCCTCAATCCTCAATCCTCAATCCTAATCCTCAATCTTCAATCCTCAGTCCCAAATCTTCAATCTTCAATACTCAATCCTCAATCCTCAATCTTCAATCCTCAATACTCAATCTTCAACCATCAATCCTCAATCCTCAATCCTCAATCCTCATTCTTCAATCCTCAATACCCAATCCTCAATCTTCAATCATCAATCCTCAATCCTCAATCATCAATCCTCAATCCTCAATCCCCAATCCTCAGTCCCCAGTCCTCAATCTTCTATCCTCAATACTCAATCCTCAATCCTCAATCCTCAATCCGCAATCTTCAATCCTGAATACTCAATCTTCAATCCTCAATACTCAATCTTCAACCTTCAATCCTCAATCCTCGGTCCTCAATCCTCAATCGTCAATCTCCAATCCTGAATACTCAATCTTCAATCCTCAATCCTCAATCCTCAATCCTCAATCCTCAACCTTCATTCCTCAATACTCAGTCTTCAATCCTCCACCCTCAACCCTCAATCCTCAATCCTCAATCCTCAATCGTCAGGCTTCAATCCTCAATACTCAATATTCAATCCTCCATCCTCAAATTTCATTCCTCAATCCTCATTCTTCAATCCTCAATCCTCAACCCTCAACCGTCAATACTGTATCCTCAATCGTCTGTCTTCTATCCTCAATACTCAACCTTTAATCCTCAATACCCAATCCTCAATCCTCATTCTTCAGACCTCAATACCCAATCCTCGATCTTCAATCCTCAATCATCAATCCTCAATTCTCAATCCTCAATCCTCAATCCTCAGACCTCAAACAGCAATACTCATCCCTCAGTCCTCGTCCTCAATCCACAGCCGTCAATCCTCAATCCTCAATCCTCAAACCTCAATCCTCAACCGTCAGTCCTCGTCCTCAAACCTCAACCCTCAATCCTCAATCCTGAACCTTCAATCATCAATACTGAATCTTCAATCGTCAATCCTCAATCCTCCATCCTCAATCCCCAATCCTCAATATTCAACGCACAACCCTCAAGCATCTATCTTCAATACTCAACCATCAATCCTCAATTCTCAATACTCAATAGAATATCCTGAATTCTCATGGTTAAATATTCAATCTACAATATTCAATAATCAAGTCTCAATCCTCAAACATCAATCCTCAAGACTCAATCCACAACCCTCAGTCCTCTCTCTTCACTCCTCCATCCTCAATCCTCAATCCTCAAGCGTCAATCCTCAATCCTCAATCCTCAACCCTCAATCCTCTGTCCTCAAACCTCCATCCCGAGTCCTCAATCCTGAATCCTCAATCTTCAGCCATCAGTCCTCAACAATCAATTGTCAATCCTCAATCCTCAATACAATATCCTGAATTCACAGTTTTCGATACTCAATCCTCAATTCTCAATGTTCAATCCGCAATACCCAATCCTCAATCTTCAGTCCTCAATCCTCAATCCTCAATCCTCAATCCTCGATCCTCAATCTTCAATCATCAATATTCAATCTTCAATCCTCAATCCTCAATCCTCAATACTCAATCCTCAATCCTCGTTCCTCAAACCTCAATCCTGAATCCTCAATCCTGAATCCTCAATCTTCAGATCTCAGTCCTCAAAAATCAATTGTCAATCCTCAATCCTCAATAGAATATCCTCGATTCACAGTTTTCAATACTCAATCCCCATTCTTCAATCTTCAAATCTCAATCCACAAACATCAATCCTCATCACTCCACCATTAACACTCAGTCCTCAATCTTCAATCCTCAATCCTCAATCCTCAATATTCAATCCTCAATCATCAATCCTCAATTCTCAATCCTCAATCCTCAATCCTCAGACTTCAAACATCAATACTCAGCCCTCAGTCCTCGTCCTCAATCCACAACCCTCGATCCTCAATCCTCAATCTTCAACCATTGGTATTCAATCTTCAATCCTCAATCCTCAATCCTCAATCCTCAACCCTCAATTCTCAATCCTCAATCCCCAATACCCAATCCTCAATCCTCAGTCCTCAAACCTCAATCCTGAATCCTCAATCATGAATCCTCAATCTTCAGCCCTGAGTCCTCAACAATCAGTTGTCAATCCTCAATCCTCAATAGAATATCCTCAATTCACAGTTTCCAATACTGAATACTCAATCCGCAATCTTCAGATCTCTATCCGCAAACATCAATTCTCATCACTCAACCCTCAACACTCAGTCTTCAAACCACAATACTCAATCCTCAATCCTCAATCCTCATTCTTCAATCCTCAACACCCAATCCTCAATCTTCAATCCTCAAGCCTCAATCCGCAATTCTCAATCCTCAATCCTCAATCCTCAGACCTCAAACATCAATACTCAACCCTCAGTCCTCGTACACAATCCGCAACCCTCAATCGTCGATCCTCAATCTTCAACCATCAATATTCAACCTTCAATCCTCAATCCTCAATCCTCAATACTCAATCCTCAATACTCAATGTTCAATCCTCAATACCCAATCCTCAATCTTCAATCCTCAATCCTCAATCCTCAATCCTCAATCCTCAACCCTCAATCCTCAGTCCTCAAACATCAATTCTGAATCCTCAGTCCTGTATTCACAATCTTCAGCCCTCAGTCCTCAACAATCAGTTGTCAATCCTCAATCCTCAATAGAATATCCTCAATTCACATGTTTCAATACTCAATAATCAACCTGCAATCTTCAAATCTCTATCCACAAACGTCAATTCTTATCACTCAACCCTCAACACTCAGTCCCCAATCCTCAATCTTCAATCCTCAATCCTCAATCCCCAATCCTCAATCCTCAATCTTCAATCCTCAATACTCAATCTTCAATCCTCAATCCTCAATCCTCGGTCCTCAATCCTCAATCGTCAATCTCCAATCCTGAATACTCAATCTTCAATCCTCAATCCTCAATCCTCAATCTTCAGCCCTCAGTCCTCAACAATCAGTTGTCAATCCTCAATCCTCAATAGAATATCATCAATTCACAGTTTTCAATACTTAATACTCAATCTGCAATATGCAAATCTCTATCCACAAACATCAATACTCATCACTCAACCCTCAACACTCAGTCTTCAGTCCTCAATCCTGAGTACTCAATCCTCAGTACTCAATCCTGAATCCTCAATCCTCAATCCTCAATCCTCAGTCTTCAATCTTCAATTCTCAATACTCAATCTTCAATCCTCAATCCTCAATCCTCAATCCACAATCCTCATTCTTCAATTCTCAATGCCCAATCCTCAATCTTCAACCCTCAATCCTCAGTCCTCAATCCTCAATCCTCAATCCTAATCCTCAATCTTCAATCCTCAGTCCCAAATCTTCAATCTTCAATACTCAATCCTCAATCCTCAATCTTCAATCCTCAATACTCAATCTTCAACCCTCAATCCTCAATCCTCAATCCTCAATCCTCATTCTTCAATCCTCAATACCCAATCCTCAATCTTCAATCATCAATCCTCAAGCCTCAATCATCAATCCTCAATCCTCAATCCCCAATCCTCAGTCCCCAGTCCTCAATCTTCTATCCTCAATACTCAATCCTCAATCCTCAATCCTCAATCCGCAATCTTCAATCCTGAATACTCAATCTTCAATCCTAAAATACTCAATCTTCAACCTTCAATCCTCAATCCTCGGTCCTCAATCCTCAATCGTCAATCTCCAATCCTGAATACTCAATCTTCAATCCTCAATCCTCAATCCTCAATCCTCAATCCTCAACCTTCATTCCTCAATACTCAGTCTTCAATCCTCCACCCTCAACCCTCAATCCTCAATCCTCAATCCTCAATCGTCAGGCTTCAATCCTCAATACTCAATATTCAATCCTCTATCCTCAAATTTCATTCCTCAATCCTCATTCTTCAATCCTCAATCCTCAACCCTCAACCGTCAATACTGTATCCTCAATCGTCTGTCTTCTATCCTCAATACTCAACCTTTAATCCTCAATACCCAATCCTCAATCCTCATTCTTCAGACCTCAATACCCAATCCTCGATCTTCAATCCTCAATCATCAATCCTCAATTCTCAATCCTCACTCCTCAATCCTCAGACCTCAAACAGCAATACTCATCCCTCAGTCCTCGTCCTCAATCCACAGCCGTCAATCCTCAATCCTCAATCCTCAAACCTCAATCCTCAACCGTCAGTCCTCGTCCTCAAACCTCAACCCTCAATCCTCAATCCTCAACCTTCAATCATCAATACTGAATCTTCAATCGTCAATCCTCAATCCTCCATCCTCAATCCCCAATCCTCAATATTCAACGCACAACCCTCAAGCATCTATCCTCAATACTCAACCATCAATCCTCAATTCTCAATACTCAATAGAATATCCTGAATTCTCATGGTTCAATATTCAATCCACAATATTCAATAATCAAGTCTCAATCCTCAAACATCAATCCTCAAGACTCAATCCACAACCCTCAGTCCTCTCTCTTCACTCCTCCATCCTCAATCCTCAATCCTCAAGCGTCAATCCTCAATCCTCAATCCTCAACCCTCAATCCTCTGTCCTCAAACCTCCATCCCGAGTCCTCAATCCTGAATCCTCAATCTTCAGCCATCAGTCCTCAACAATCAATTGTCAATCCTCAATCCTCAATAGAATATCCTGAATTCACAGTTTTCGATACTCAATCCTCAATTCTCAATGTTCAATCCGCAATACCCAATCCTCAATCTTCAGTCCTCAATCCTCAATCCTCAATCCTCAATCCTCGATCCTCAATCCTCAATCGTCAGGCTTCAATCCTCAATCCTCAATCCTCATTCTTCAATCCTCAATCCTCAATCCTCAATCCTCAATCTTCAATCCTCAGTCCCAAATCCTCAATCTTCAACACTCAATCCTCAATCCTCAATTTCAATGCTCAATACTCAGTTTTCAATCCTCAATCCTCAATCCTCAATCCTCAATCCTCATTCTTCAATCCTCAATACCCAATCCTCAATCTTCAATGATCAATCCTCAATCCTCAATTCTCAATCCTCAATCCTCAACCCTCAGACCTCAAACATCAATACTCAACCCTCAGTCCTCGTCCGCAATCCACAACCCTCAATCCTCAATCCTCAATCTTCAATTCTCAATCCTCAATCCTCAATCCTCAATCTTCAGTCCTCAGTCCTCAACAATCAGTTGTCAATCCTCAATCCTCAATAGAATATCATCAATTCACAGTTTTCAATACTTAATACTCAATCTGCAATCTGCAAATCTCTATCCACAAACATCAATACTCATCACTCAACCCTCAACACTCAGTCTTCAGTCCTCAATCCTCAGTACTCAATCCTCAGTACTCAATCCTCAATCCTCATTCTTCAATCCTCAATACCCAATCCTCAATCTTCAATCCTCAATCCTCAATCCTCAATCCTCAATCCTCAATCATCAGTCCTCAAACCTCAATCCTGAATCCTCAATCCTGAATCCTCAATCTTCAGCCCTCAGTCCTCAACAATCAGTTGTCAATCCTCAATCCTCAATAGAATATCATCAGTTCACAGTTTTCAATACTCAATACACAATCTGCAATCTTCAAATCTCTATCCACAAACATCAATTCTCATCACTCATCCCTCAACACTCAGTCATGAATCCTCAGTCAACAATCCTCAATCCTCAATCCTCATCCTTCAATCCTCAATACCCAATCTTCAGTCTTCAATCCTCAATCCTCAATCCTCAATTCTCAATCCTCAATCCTGAATCCTCAGACCTCAAACAGCAAAACTCGCCCCTCAGTCCTCGTCCTCAATACACAACCATCAATCCTCAATCCTCAATATTCAATCATCAATATTCAACATTCAGCACTCAATCCTCAACCCTCAATCCTCAATCCTCAATTCTCAATGTCAAATCCGCAATAACCTATTCTCAATCTTCAATCCTCAATCCTCAATCCTCAATCCTCAATCCTCAATCCTCGACCCTCAATCTTCAATCCTCAATACCCAACCTTCAATCCTCAATTCTCAATCCTCAATCCTCAATCCTCAATCCTCATTCTTCAATCCTCAACACCCAATCGTCAATCTTCAATCCTCTAGCCTCAATCCGCAATTCTCAATCCTCAATCCTCTATCCTCAATCGTCAGCCTTCAATCCTCAATACTCTACCTTTAATCCTCAATACTCAATCCTCAATCCTCATTCTTCAATCCTCAATACCCAATCCTCAATCTTCAATCCTCAATCCTCAATCCTCAATCCTCAATTCTCAATCCGCAATCCGCAGTCCTCAGTCCTCAAACCTCAATCCTCAACCCTCAGCCCTCATCCTAAATCCTCAATCGACAGTCCGCAATCCTCAAACTTCGATCCTCAATACTCAATCTTCAATCCTCAATCCTCAGTCCTCAAACCCCAATTCTGAATCCTCAATCCTGTGACCTCAATCTTCAGCCCTCAGTCCTCAACAATCAGTAGGCAATCCTCAATCCTCAATAGAATATCCTATATTCACAGTTTTCAACACTCAATGCTCAATCTGCAATCTTCAAACCTCTATCCACAAACATCAATTCTCATCACTCAACCCTCAACACTCAGTCCTCAATGTTCAATCCTCAATCCTCAATTCTCAATCTTCAATCCTCAATACTGAATCTTCAATCATCAATCCTCAATGCTCAATCCTCAATCCTCAATCCTCAATCCTCAATCGCCAGTCCCCAGTCCTCAATCTTCAATCCTCAATCCTCAACCCTCAATCCTGAATCCTCAATCGTCAATCTCTAATCCTGTATACTCAATCTTCAATCCTCCATCCTCAATCCTCAATCCTCAATCCTGAATCCTCAACCTTCATTCCTCAATACTCTATCCTCAACCCTCAATCCTGAATCCTCAATCTTCAATCCTCAATACTCAATCTGCAATCCTCAATCCTCAGTCCTCATTCCTCAATCCTCATTCATCAATCCTCAATACCGAATCCTCAATCTTCAATCCTCAATCCTCAATCCTCAACCCTCAATCCTCAATCCTCAATCCTCAATACCCAATCCTCAATCCTCAGTACTCAAACCTCAATCCTGAATCCTCAATACTGAATCCTCAATCTTCAGCACTGAGTCCTCAACAATCAGTTGTCAATACTCAATCCTCAATAGAATATCCTCAATTCACAGTTTTCGATACTCAATACTCAATCTGCAATCTTCAGATCTCTATCCACAAACATCAATTCTCATCACTCAACCCTCAATACTCAGTCCTCAATCCTGAATCTTCAATCCTCAATCCTCAATCCTCAATCCTCAACCTTAATCTTCAATCCTCAATACTCAATCTTCAATCCTCCATACTCAACCTTTAATCCTCAATACTCAATCCTCAATCCTCATTCTTCGGTCCTCAATACCCAATCCCCAATATTCAATCCTCAATCCTCAATCCTCAATTCTCAATCCGCAATCCGCAGTCGTCAGTCCTCAAACCTCAATCCTCAACCCTCAGCCCTCATCCTCAATCCTCAATCGACAATCCGCAATCCTCAATCTTCAATCCTCAATACTCAATCTTCAATCCTCAATCCTCAGTCCTCAAACCTGAATTCTGTATCCTCATCCTGTGTCCTCAATCTTCAGCCCCCAGTCCTCAACAATCAGTAGTCAATCCTCAATCCTCAATAGAATAACCTCAATTCACAGTTTTCAACACTCAATACTCAATTTGCAATCTTCAAACCTCTATCCACAAACATCAATTCTCATCACTCAACCCTCAATACTCAGTCCTCAATCCTCAATCTTCAATCCTCAATCCTCAATCCTCAATCCTCAATCTTAATCTTCAATCCTCAATACTCAATCTTCATTCCTCAATCCTCAATCCTCAATACCCAATCCTCAATCTTCAATCCTCGATACTCAGTCTTCAATCCTCAACCCTCAATCCTTAATCCTCAATCCTCAGCCCTCAATCCTCAGTCCTCAAACCTCAATCCGGAATCCTCAATCCTCCATCCTCAATCCTCAATCCTCAACCCACAATCCTCAATCCTCGATCTTCAATCCTCAATACTCAATCTGCAATCCCCAATCCTCAGTCCTCACACCTCAATCCTCATTCTTTAATCCTCAATACCGAATCCTCAATCTTCAATCCTCAATCCTCAATCCACAATTCTCAATCCTCAATCCTCAATCCTCAGACTTCAAACATCAATACACAGGCCTCAGTCCTCGTCCTCAATCCACAACCCCCAATCCTCAATCCTCAATCTTCAATCATTAATATTCAATCCTCAATCCTCAATACTCAATCCACAATCCTCAATATTCAACGCACAACACTCAACCATCAATCCTCATGACTCAACCATCAATCCTCAATTCTCAATACTCAAGAGAATATCCTGAATACTCATGGTTCAATACTCAATCCACGAAATTCAATAATCAAATCTCAATCCTCAAACATCAATTCTCAACACTCAATCCTCAATACTCAGTCCTATCTCTTCAATCCTCCATCCTCAATCCTCAATCCTCAAGCGTCAATCCTCAATCCTCTATCATCAAACCTCAATCCTCAGTCCTCAAACCTCAATCCTGAATGCTCAATCCTGAATACTCAATCTTCAGCCCTCAGTCCTCAACAATCAGTTGTCAATCCTCAATCCTCAATAGAATATCATCAATTCACAGTTTTCAATACTCAATACTCAATCTGCAATCTTCAAATCTCTATCCACAGGCACCAATTCTCATCACTCAACCCTCAACACTCAGTCTTCAATCTTCATTCATCAATCCTCAATCCTCAATCCTCATTCTTCAATCCTCAATACCCAATCCTCAATCTTCAATCCACAATCCCTAATCTTCAAATCTCAATCCTCAACCGTCAGTCCTCGTCCTCAAACCTCAACCCTCAATCCTCAATCCTCAACCTTCAATCATCAATACTGAATCTTCAAACCTCAATCCTCAATCCTCCATCCTCAATCCCCAATCCTCAATATTCAACGCACAACCCTCAAGCATCAATCCTCAATATTCAATCCTCAATCCTCAATCCTCAATCCTCAGTCCTCAAACCTCAATCGTGAATCCTCAATCCTGAATCCACAATCTTCAGCACTCAGTCCTCTACAATCAGTTGTGAATACTCAATCCTCAATAGAATATCATCAATACAAAGTTTTCATTACTCAATGCTCAATCTGCAATCTTCAAATCTCTATCCACAATCATTAATTCTTATCACTCAACGCTCAACACTCAGTCCCCAATCCTCAATATTCAATCCTCAAACCTCAATCCTCAATCCTCAATACTCAATCCTCAATCCTCATTCTTCAATCCTCAACCGTCAGTCCTCGTCCTCAAACCTCAACCCTCAATCCTCAATCCTCAACCTTCAATCATCAATACTGAATCTTCAAACCTCAATCCTCAATCCTCCATCCTCAATCCCCAATCCTCAATATTCAACGCACAACCCTCAAGCATCAATCCTCAATATTCAATCCTCAATCCTCAATCCTCAATCCTCAGTCCTCAAACCTCAATCGTGAATCCTCAATCCTGAATCCACAATCTTCAGCACTCAGTCCTCTACAATCAGTTGTGAATACTCAATCCTCAATAGAATATCATCAATACAAAGTTTTCTTTACTCAATGCTCAATCTGCAATCTTCAAATCTCTATCCACAATCATTAATTCTTATCACTCAACGCTCAACACTCAGTCCCCAATCCTCAATATTCAATCCTCAATCCTCATTCTTCAATCCTCAATACCCAATCCTCAATCCTCAATCCTCAATCCTCAATTCTCAATTCTCAATCCTCAAACCACAATCCTCAATCCTCAATACTCAATCCTCAATCCTCATTCTTCAATCCTCAATACCCAATCCTCACTCTTCAATCCTCAATCCTCAATCCTCAATTCTCAATTCGCTCTCCGCAGGCCTCAGTCCTCAAACCTCAATCCTCAACCCTCAGCCCTCATCCTCAATCTTCAATCGACAATCCGCCATCCTCAATCTTCAATCCTCAATACTCAACCTTCAATCCTCAATCACCAGTCCTCAAACCTCAATTCTGAATCCTCAATCCTGAGTCCTCAATCTTCAGCCCTCAGTCCTCAGCAATCAGTAGTCAATCCTCAGTCTTCAATAGCATATCCTCAATTCACAGTTTTCAACACTCAATACTCAATCCGCAATTTTCAAATATCTATCCACAAACATCATTTCTCATCACTCAACCCTCAACACTCAGTCCTCAATGTTCAATCCTCAATCCTCAATTCTCAATCTTCAATCCTCAATACTGAACCTTCAATCATCAATCCTCAATCCTCAAGCCTCAATCCTCAATCCTCAATCCTCAATACTCAATCTTCAATCCTCAATCTTCTATCCTCAATCCTCAATTCTCAATCTTCAATCTTCAATCCTCAATACTCAATCTTCAAACCTCAACGCTCAATCCTCAATCCTCAACCCTCAAACCTCAATCCTCAATCGTCAATCTTCAATCCCCAACCCACAATCTTCAATCCTCAATCCTCAATCCTCAAACCTCAATCCTCATTCTTCAATCCTCAATACCCAATCCTCAATCTTCAATCCTCAATCCTCAATCCTGAATCCTCAATCCTCAATTCTCAATCTTCAATCCTGATTCCCAAATCTTCAATCTTCAATCTTCAATCCTCAATACTCAATCTTCAATCCTCAATCCTCAATCCTCAATCCTCAATCCTCAATCCTCAATCCACATTCTTCAATCCTCAATACCCAATCCTCAATCTTCAATCCTCAATCCTCAGTCCTCAATCCTCAATCCTCAATCCTCAATCCTCAATCTTCAATCCTCAGTCCCAAATCCTCAATCTTCAATACTCAATCCTCAATCCTCAACCTTCAATCCTCAATACTCAATCTTCAATCCTCAATACTCAATCCTCAATCCTCAATCAACATTCTTCAATCCTCAATACCCAATCCTCAATCTTCAATCCTCAATCCTCAATCCTTGATTCTCAAACCTCAATCCTCAATCGTCAGACCTCAAACATCAATACTCAACCCTCAGTCCTCGTCCTCAATCCACAACCCTCAATCCTCATTTCTCAATCTTCAATTCTCAATCCTCAATCCTCTATCCTCAATCCTCAGCCCTCAGTCCTCGTCCTCAATCCACAACCCTCAATCCTCGATCCTCAATCTTCAATCATCAATATTCAATCCTCAACCCTCAGCCCTCACTCTCAATCCTCAATCCACAATCCTCAAACCTCAATCCTCAACCGTCAGTCGTAGTTCTCAATCCTCAACCCTCCATCCTCAATCCTCCCATCTTCAATCATCAATACTCAATCTTCAATCCTCAATCCTCAATCCTCAATGCTCAATCCTCAATCCTCAATACCCAATCCTCAACCTTCAATCCGCAATCCTCAATCCTCAATCCTCAATCTTCAATCCTCAATACTCAATCTTCAATCCTCAATCCTCAATCCTCAACCCTCAATCCTCAATCCCCAATCTTCAATCCTCAATACTCAATCTACAATCCTCAATCCTCAGTCCTCACTCCTCAATCCTCATTCTTCAATCCTCACTACCGAATCCTCAATCTTCAATCCTCAATCCTCAATCCTCAATTCTCAATCCTCAAACCTCAATCCTCAGACTTCAAACATCAATACTCATCCCTCAGTCCTCGTCCTCAACCCACAACCCTCAATCCTCAATCCTCAATCTTCAATCATTAATATTCAATCTTCAATCCTCAATCCTCAATCCTCAATCCCCAACCGTCAATCCTCAATCCTCAATCCCCAATACCCAATCCTCAATCCTCAGTCCTCAAGCCTCAATCCTGAATCCTCAATCCTGAATCGTCAATCTTCAGCCCTGAGTCCTCAACAATCAGTTGTCAATCCTCAATCCTCAATATAATATCCTCAATTCACAATTTTCAGTACTCAATACTCAATCTGGAATCTTCAGATCTCTATCCACAAACATCAATTCTCATCACTCAACCCTCAATGCTCAGTCCGCAATCCTCAATATTCAATCCTCAATCCTCGATCCTCAATCCTCAATCCTCAATCTTCAATCCTCAATACTCAATCTCCAATCCTCAACCCTCAATCCTCAATCCTCAAGCCTCAATGCTCAATCCTCAATCCTCAATACCCAATCCTCAACCTTCAATCCGCAATCCTCAATCCTCAATCCTCAATCCTCAATCTTCAATCCTCAATACTCAATCTTCAATCCTCAATCCTCAATCCTCAACCATCAATCCTCAATCCTCAATCTTCAGTCCTCAAAACTCAATCTGCAATCCTCAATCCTCAGTCCTCACTCCTCAATCATCATTCTTCAATCCTCAACACCGAATCCTCACTCTTCAATCCTCAATCCACAATCCTCAATTCTCAATCCTCAATCCTCAATCCTCAGACTTCAATTCTCAATCCTCAATCCTCAATCCCCAAACCTCAATCCTCAGTCCTCAATCCCCAATACCCAATCCTCAATCCTCAGTCCTCAAACCTCAATCCTGAATCCTCAATCCTGAATCCTCAATCTTCAGCCCTGAGTCCTCAACAATCAGTTGTCAATCCTCAATCCTCAATAGAATATCCTCAATTCACAGATTTCAATACTCAATACTCAATCTGCAATCTTCAGATCTCTATCCACAAACATCAATTCTCATCACTCAACCCTCAATACTAAGTCCCCAATCCTCAATCTTCAATCCTCAATCCTCAATCCTCAACCCTCAATCTTAATCTTCAATCCTCAATACTCAATCTTCAATCCTCAATCCTCAATCCTCAATCCTCAATCCTCAATCTTCAATCCTCAATACTCAATCTTCAATCCTCAACCCTCAATCCTCAATCTTCAATCCTCAATCCTCAACCCTCAATCTTATTCTTCAATCCTCAATACTCAATCTTCAATCCTCAATCCTCAATCCTCAATCCTCAATCCTCAATCTTCAATCCTCAATACTCAATCCTCAATCCTCAATCCTCAATCGTCAACCTTCAATCCTCAATACTCAATCTTCAATCCTTAATCCTCAATCCTCAATCCTCAATCCTCATTCTTCAATCCTCAATACCCAATCCTCAATCTTCAATCCTCAATCCTCAGTCCTCAATCCACAATCCTCAATCCTCAATCCTCAATCTTCAATCCTCAGTCCCCAATCCTCAATCTTCAATACTCACTCCACAATCCTCAATACCCAGTCCTCAATCTTCAAACCTCGATCCTCAATCCTCAACCTTCAATACTCAATCCTCAATCCTCAATCCTCAATCCTCAATGCTCAATCCTCAATCCTCAATATTCAGCACTCAACAATCAACCATCAATCCTCAATACTCAATCATCAGTCCTCAATTCTCATTACTCAAGGTAATATCCTGAATTCCCATGGTTCAATACTCAATCCACAACGTTCAATAATCAAATCTCAATCCTCAAACATCAATACTCAACACTCAACCCTCAACAGTCAGTCCTCTCTCTTCAATCCTCCATCCTCAACCCTCAATCCTCAAGCGTCAATCCTCAATCCTCAATCCTCAACCCTCAATCCTCAGTCCTCAAACCTCAATCCTGAATCCTCAATCCTGAATCCTCAATCTTCAGCCCTGAGTCCTCAACAATCAGTTGTCAATCCTCAATCATCAATAGAATATCCTCAATTCACAGTTTTCTATACTCAATACACAATCTGCTATCTTCAGATCTATGTCCACAAACATCAATTCTCACCACTCAACCCTCAATCCTCAGTCCCCAATCCTCAATCTTCAATCCTCAATCCTCAGTCCTCAATCCTCAATCTTAATCTTCAATCCTCAATACTCAATCTTCAATGCTCAATCCTGAATCCTCAATCCTCAATCCTCAATCTTCAATCCCCAATACTCAATCTTCAATCCTCAACCCTCAATCCTCAATCCTCAATCCTCAAACCTCAATACTCAATCGTCAATCTTCAATCCTCAACCCTCAATCTTCAATCCTCAATCCTCAATCCTCAATCCTCAATCCACATTCTTCAATCCTCAATACCCAATCCTCAATCTTCAATCCTCTATCCTCAATTCTGAATCCTCAATCCTCAGTCCACAATCCTCAATCTTCAATCCTCATTCCCAAATCCTCAATCCTCAATCTTCAATCGTCAATACTCAATCTTCATTCCTCAATCCTCAATCCTCAATCCTCAATCCTCATTCTTCAATCCTCAACACCCAATCCTCAATCTTCAATCCTTAAGCCTCAGTCCTCAATCCTCAATACTCAATCCTCAATCCTCAATCTTCAATCCTCAATCCTCAATCCTCAACCCTCAATCCTCAATCCCCAATCTTCAATCCTCAATACTCAATCTACAATCCTCAATCCTCAGTCCTCACTCCTCAATCCCCAATCTTCAATCCTCAATACTCAATCTACAATCCTCAATCCTCAGTCCTCACTCCTCAATCCTCAATCTTCAATCCTCAATACTCAATCTTCAATCCTCAATACCCAATCCTCAATCTTCAATCCTCTATCCTCAATTCTGAATCCTCAATCCTCAGTCCACAATCCTCAATCTTCAATCCTCATTCCCAAATCCTCAATCCTCAATCTTCAATCGTCAATACTCAATCTTCATTCCTCAACCCTCAATCCTCGATCCTCAATCTTCAATCATCAATATTCAATCCTCAACCCTCAGCCCTCACTCTCAATCCTCAATCCACAATCCTCAAACCTCAATCCTCAACCGTCAGTCGTAGTTCTCAATCCTCAACCCTCCATCCTCAATCCTCCCATCTTCAATCATCAATACTCAATCTTCAATCCTCAATCCTCAATCCTCAATGCTCAATCCTCAATCCTCAATACCCAATCCTCAACCTTCAATCCGCAATCCTCAATCCTCAATCCTCAATCTTCAATCCTCAATCCTCAAACCTCAATGCTCAATCCTCAATCCTCAATACCCAATCCTCAATCCTCAATCCCCAATCTTCAATCCTCAATACTCAATCTACAATCCTCAATCCTCAGTCCTCACTCCTCAATCCTCATTCTTCAATCCTCAATACCGAATCCTCAATCTTCAATCCTCAATCCTCAATCCTCAATCCTCAATCCTCAAACCTCAATCCTCAGACTTCAAACATCAATACTCATCCCTCAGTCCTCGTCCTCAACCCACAACCCTCAATCCTCAATCCTCAATCTTCAATCATTAATATTCAATCTTCAATCCTCAATCCTCAATCCTCTTTCCCCAACCGTCAATCCTCAATCCTCAATCCCCAATACCCAATCCTCAATCCTCAGTCCTCAAGCCTCAATCCTGAATCCTCAATCCTGAATCGTCAATCTTCAGCCCTGAGTCCTCAACAATCAGTTGTCAATCCTCAATCCTCAATATAATATCCTCAATTCACAATTTTCAGTACTCAATACTCAATCTGGAATCTTCAGATCTCTATCCACAAACATCAATTCTCATCACTCAACCCTCAATGCTCAGTCCGCAATCCTCAATATTCAATCCTCAATCCTCAATCCTCAATCCTCAATCTTAATCTTCAATCCTCAATACTCAATCTTCAATCCTCAATCCTCGATCCTCAATCCTCAATCCTCAATCTTCAATCCTCAATACTCAATCTCCAATCCTCAACCCTCAATCCTCAATCCTCAAACCTCAATGCTCAATCCTCAATCCTCAATACCCAATCCTCAACCTTCAATCCGCAATCCTCAATCCTCAATCCTCAATCCTCAATCTTCAATCCTCAATACTCAATCTTCAATCCTCAATCCTCAATCCTCAACCATCAATCCTCAATCCTCAATCTTCAGTCCTCAAAACTCAATCTGCAATCCTCAATCCTCAGTCCTCACTCCTCAATCATCATTCTTCAATCCTCAACACCGAATCCTCACTCTTCAATCCTCAATCCACAATCCTCAATTCTCAATCCTCAATCCTCAATCCTGAGACTTCAATCATCAATACTCAACCCTCAGTCCTCGTCCTCAATCCACAACACTCAATCCTCAATCTTCAATCTTCAATCATTAATATTCAATCTTCAATTCTCAATCCTCAATCCTCAATCCCCAACCCTCAATCCTCAGTCCTCAATCCCCAATACCCAATCCTCAATCCTCAGTCCTCAAACCTCAATCCTGAATCCTCAATCCTGAATCCTCAATCTTCAGCCCTGAGTCCTCAACAATCAGTTGTCAATCCTCAATCCTCAATAGAATATCCTCAATTCACAGATTTCAATACTCAATACTCAATCTGCAATCTTCAGATCTCTATCCACAAACATCAATTCTCATCACTCAACCCTCAATACTCAGTCCCCAATCCTCAATCTTCAATCCTCAATCCTCAATCCTCAACCCTCAATCTTAATCTTCAATCCTCAATACTCAATCTTCAATCCTCAATCCTCAATCCTCAATCCTCAATCCTCAATCTTCAATCCTCAATACTCAATCTTCAATCCTCAACCCTCAATCCTCAATCTTCAATCCTCAATCCTCAACCCTCAATCTTATTCTTCAATCCTCAATACTCAATCTTCAATCCTCAATCCTCAATCCTCAATCCTCAATCCTCAATCTTCAATCCTCAATACTCAATCCTCAATCCTCAATCCTCAATCGTCAACCTTCAATCCTCAATACTCAATCTTCAATCCTTAATCCTCAATCCTCAATCCTCAATCCTCATTCTTCAATGCTCAATACCCAATCCTCAATCTTCAATCCTCAATCCTCAGTCCTCAATCCACAATCCTCAATCCTCAATCCTCAATCTTCAATCCTCAGTCCCAAATCCTCAATCTTCAATACTCACTCCACAATCCTCAATACCCAGTCCTCAATCTTCAAACCTCGATCCTCAATCCTCAACTCTCAATCCTCAATCCTCAGTCCTCAGACCTCAAACCACAATCCTCAACCCTCAGCCCTCATTCTCAATCCTCAATCCTCAATCTCAAATCCTTAAGCCTCAATCCTCAAGCCTGAATCCTCAATCCTCAATCCTCAGTCCCCTAACCTCAATCCTGAAGCCTCAATCCTGAATCCTCAATCTTCAGACCTCAGACCTCAACAATCAGACGTCAATGCTCAATCGTCAATAGAATATCATCAATTCACAGATTTCAATACTCAATACTCAATCTGCAATCTTCAGATCTCTATCCACAAACATCAATTCTCATCACTCAACCCTCAAAACTCAGTCCTCAATGTTCAATACTCAATCATCAATTCTCAATCTTCAATCCTCAATACTGAATCTTCAATCATCAATACCCAATCATCAATCCTCAATCCTCAATCCTCAATCCTCAATCCTCAATCCTCAGTCCCCAGTCCTCAATCTTCTATCCTCAATACTGAATCCTCAATCCTCAATCCTCAGTCCTCAATCCGCAATCTTCAATCCTCAATACTAAATCTTCAATCATCAAACATCGACCCTCAATCCTCAATCGTGAATCCTCAATCATCAATCCTCAACCTTCAATACTCAATCCTCAATCCTCAACCTTCAATACGCAATCCTCAACCCTCAATCCTCAATCCTCAATGCTCAATCCTCAATCCTCAATATTCAGCACTCAACAATCAACCATCAATCCTCAATACTCAATCATCAGTCCTCAATTCTCATTACTCAAGGTAATATCCTGAATTCCCATGGTTCAATACTCAATCCACAACGTTCAATAATCAAATCTCAATCCTCAAACATCAATACTCAACACTCAACCCTCAACAGTCAGTCCTCTCTCTTCAATCCTCCTTCCTCAACCCTCAATCCTCAAGCGTCAATCCTCAATCCTCAATCCTCAATCCTCAATCCTCAGTCCTCAAACCTCAATCCTGAATCCTCAATCCTGAATCCTCAATCTTCAGCCCTGAGTCCTCAACAATCAGTTGTCAATCCTCAATCATCAATAGAATATCCTCAATTCACAGTTTTCTATACTCAATACACAATCTGCTATCTTCAGATCTATGTCCACAAACATCAATTCTCACCACTCAACCCTCAATCCTCAGTCCCCAATCCTCAATCTTCAATCCTCAATCCTCAGTCCTCAATCCTCAATCTTAATCTTCAATCCTCAATACTCAATCTTCAATGCTCAATCCTCAATCCTCAATCCTCAATCCTCAATCTTCAATCCCCAATACTCAATCTTCAATCCTCAACCCTCAATCCTCAATCCTCAATCCTCAATCCTCAATACTCAATCGTCAATCTTCAATCCTCAACCCTCAATCTTCAATCCTCAATCCTCAATCCTCAATCCTCAATCCACATTCTTCAATCCTCAATACCCAATCCTCAATCTTCAATCCTCTATCCTCAATTCTGAATCCTCAATCCTCAGTCCACAATCCTCAATCTTCAATCCTCATTCCCAAATCCTCAATCCTCAATCTTCAATCGTCAATACTCAATCTTCATTCCTCAATCCTCAATCCTCAATCCTCAATCCTCATTCTTCAATCCTCAATACCCAATCCTCAATCTTCAATCCTTAATCCTCAGTCCTCAATCCTCAATACTCAATCCTCAATCCTCAATCTTCAATCCTCAGTCCCAAATCCTCAATCTTCAATACTCAAGCCTCAATCCTCAATCTTCAATACTCAATACTCAATCTTCAATCCTCAATACTCAATCCTCAATCCTCAATCCTCATTCTTCAATCCTCAATACCCAATCCTCAATCTTCAATCCTCAATCCTCAATCCTCAATTCTCAAACCTCAATCCTCAATCCTCATACCTCAAACGTCAATACTCAACCCTCAGTCCTCGTCCTCAATCCACAACACTCAATCCTCATTCCTCAATCTTCAATTCTCAATCCTCAATCCTCAATCCTCAATCCTCAATCCTCATTCTTCAATCCTCAATACCCAATCCTCAATCTTCAATCCTCTATCCTCAACTCTGAATCCTCAGTCCTCAATCCACAATCCTCAATCTTCAATCCTCATTCCCAAATCCTCAATCCTCAATCTTCAATCCTCAATACTCAATCTTCATTCCTCAATCCTCAATCCTCAATCCTCAATCCTCATTCTTCAATCCTCAATACCCAACTCTCAATCTTCAATCCTTAATCCTCAGTCCTCAATCCTCAATACTCAATACTCAATCGTCAATCTTCAATCCTCAATACTCAATCTTCAATCCTCAATCCTCAATCCTCAATCCTCAATCCTCATTCTTCAATCCTCAATACCCAATCCTCAATCTTCAATCCTCAATCCTCAGTCCTCAATCCTCAATCCTCAATCCTCAATCCTCAATCTTCAATCCTCATTCCCAAATCCTCAATCTTCAATACTCAATCCTCAATCCTCAATACCCAGTCCTCAATCTTCAATCCTCAATCCTCAATCCTCACCTCTCAATCAGCAATCCTCAGTCCTCAGTCCTCAATCCTCAACCCTCAATCCTCAATCTTCAATCATCAGTCCCAAATCCTCAATCGTCAATACTCAATCCTCAATCCTCAATCTTCAATCCACAATACTCAATCTCCAATCCTCAATACTCAATCCTCAATCCTCAATCCTCATTCTTCAATCCTCAATACCCAATCCTCAATCTTCAATCCTCAATACTCAATCCTCAATCCTCAATCCTCAATCCGCATTCTTCAATCCTCAATACTAAATCTTCAATCTCCAATCCTCAATCCTCAATACTCAATCCTCAATGCTCAATCCTCAATCGTCAATCCTCAATACCCAATCCTCAACCTTCAATCCGCAATCCTCAATCCTCAATCCTCAATCCTCAATCTTCAATCCTCAATACTCAATCTTCAATCCTCAATCCTCAATCCTCAACCCTCAATCCTCAATCCTCAATCTTCAATCGTCAATACTCAATCTGCAATCCTCAGTCCTCAGTCCTCACTCCTCAATACTCATTCTTCAATCCTCAATAACGAATCCTCAATCTTCAATCCTCAATCCTCAATCCTCAATTCTCAATCCTCATTCCTCAATCCTCATACTTCAAACATCAATACTCAGCCCTCAGTCCTCGACCTCAATCCACAACCCTCAATCCTCAATCCTCAATCTTGAACCATTAATATTCAATCTTCAATCCTCAATCCTCAATCCTCAATCCCCAACCGTCAATCCTCAATCCTCAATCCCCAATGCCCAATCCTCAATCCTCAGTCGTCAAACCTCAATCCTGAATCCTCAATCCTGAATCCTCAATCTTCAGCCCTGAGTCCTCAACAATCAGTTGTCAATCCTCAATCCTCAATAGAATATCCCCAATTCACAGCTTTCAATACCCAATACTCAATCTGCAATCTTCAGATCTCTATCCACAAACATCAATTCTCATCACTCAACCCTCAATACTCAGTCCCCAATCCTCAATCTTCAATCCTCAATCCTCAATCCTCAATCCTCAATCCTCAATCTTAATCTTCAATCCTCAATACTCAATCTTCAATCCTCAATCCTCAATCCTCAATCCTCAATCCTCAATCCTCAATCCTCAATCCTCATTCTTCAATTCTCAATACCCAATCCTCAATCTTCAATCCTTAATCCTCAGTCCTCAATCCTCAATCCTCAATCCTCAATCCTCAATCCTCAGTCCTCAAACGTCAATCCTGAATCCTCAATCCTGAATCCTCAATCTTCAGCCCTCAGTCCTCAACAATCAGTCGTCAATACTCAATCCTCAATAGAATATCATCGATTCACAGTTTTCAATACTCAATACTCAATCTGCAATCTTCAAATCTCTATCCACAAACATCAATTCTCATCACTCAACCCTCAGCACTCAGTCTTCAATCCTCAATCATCAATCTTCAATCCTCAATCCTCAATCCTCAATCCTCAATCCTCGATCCTCAATCCTCAGTTCTCAAACCTCAATCTTCTATCCTCAATACTCAATCATCAATCCTCAATCCTCAATCCGCATTCTTCAATCGTCAATACTAAATCTTCAAACCTCAATCCTCAATCCTCAATCCTCAAACGTGAATCTTCAATCATCAATCCTCAATCTTCAGTACTCAAACCTCAATCCTCAATCCTCAATCCTC
The DNA here is from genome assembly GCF_051401765.1 of Calliopsis andreniformis. Lineage (NCBI taxonomy): Eukaryota > Metazoa > Arthropoda > Insecta > Hymenoptera > Andrenidae > Calliopsis > Calliopsis andreniformis. The sequence goes on along the minus strand of NW_027480466.1, from coordinate 3,386,345 downwards.
AATAATCAACCATCAATACCCAATTCTCAATACTCAACAGAATATCCTGAATTCTCAGGATTCTATACACAAACCTCAATCCTCAACCCTCAGCCCTCACTCTCAATCCTCAATCCACAATCCTCAAACCTCAATCCTCAAGCGTCAATCCTCAATCCTCAATACTCAACCTCAATCCTCAGTCCTCAAACCTCTATCCCGAATCCTCAATCCTGAATCCTCAATCTTCAGCCCACAGTCCTCAACAATCAATTGTCAATCCTCAATCCTCAATAGAATATCCTCAATTCACAGTTTTCAATACTCGATCCCCATTGTTCAATCTTCAAATCTCAATCCACAAACATCAATTCTCATCACTCAACCCTCAACACTCAGTCCTAAATCTTCAATCCTCAACCCTCAATCCTCAATCTTCAATCCTCAGTACTCAATCTTCAATCCTCAATCCTCAATCCTCAATCCTCAATCCTCAATCCTCAATCTTCAATCCTCAATACTCAATCTTCAATCCTCAATCCTCAATCCTCAATCCTCAATCGTCAATCGTCAATCTTCAATCCTCAACCCTCAATCTGCAATCCTCAATCCTCAATCGTCAATCCTCAATACTCATTCTTCAATCCTCAATACCCAATCCTCAATCTTCAATCCTCAATCCTCAATCCTGAATACTCAATCCTCAATCCTCAATCCTTAATCTTCAATCCTCAATCCTCAATCCTCAATCCTCAATCCTCTGTCCCCAAACCTCAATCCTGAATCCTCAATCCTGAATCCTCAACCTTCAGCCCTCAGTCCTCAACAATCAATTGTCAATCCTCAATCCTCAATAGAATATCCTCAATTCACAGCTTTCAATACTCAATCCCCACTCTTCAATCTTCAAATCTCAATCCACAAACATCAATTCTCATCACTCAACCCTCAACACTCAGACCTCAATCTTCAATCCTCAATCCTCAATCGGCAATCTTGAATCCTCAATACTCAATCATCAATCCTCAATCCTCAATTCTCAATCCTCAACACTCAATCCTCAATCGTCAATCGTCAATCCTCAATCCCCAATACTCAATCTTCAATCCTCTATCCTCAATCCTCAGTCCTCAATCTTCAATCCTCAATCTTCAATACTCAATACTCAATCTTCAATCCTCAATCCTCAATCCACAGTCCTCAATCCTCAATTCTCAATCCTCAATCCTCAATCTTCAATCCTCAATACTCAATCTGCAATCCTCAATCCTCGATCCCCAATCCTCAATCCTCAATCTTCAATCATCAATATTCAATCATCAGTCCTCAATCTTCAATCCTCTATCCTCAATCCTCAATGCTGAATGTTCAATCCTGAATACCCAATCCTCAATCTTCAATCCTCAATACTCAATCCTCAATCCTCAATCCTCAATCCTCAGTCCTCAATTCGCAATCCTCAATCCTCAGACCTCAAGCATTAATACCCAACCCTCAGTCCTCGTCCTCAACCTACAACCCTCAATCCTCAATCCTCAATCTTCAATCATCAATATTCAACCTTCAATCCTCAATCCCCAATCCTCAATCCTCAATCCTCAATCCTCAATCCTCAAACCTCAATACCCAATCCTCAATCCTCAATCCTCAATCCTCAATACTCAATCCTCAATCCTCAATCCTCAATCCTCAATCCTCTGTCCCCAAACCTCAATTCTGAATCCTCAATCCTGAATCCTCAATCTTCAGCCCTCAGTCCTCAACAATCAGTTGTCAATCCTCAATCCTCAATAGAATATCTCCAATTCACAGATTTCAAAACTCAATACTCAATCTGCAATCTTCAGATCTCTATCCACAAACATCAATTCACATCACTCATCCCTCGACACTCAGTCCTTTATGTTCAATCCTCAATCCTCAATTCTCAATCTTCAATCCTCAATACTGAATCTTCAATCCTCAATACTCAATCCTCAATCCACAATCCTCAATCCTCAATCCTCAATCTTCAATACTCAGTCCCCAATCCTCAATCTTCAATCCTCAATCCTCAATCCTCATCCCTCGATACTCGAACCTCAATCCTCAGTCCTCAATCCTCAAACCTCAATGTTCAATCCGCAATACCCTATCCTCAATCCTCAATACTCAATCTTCAATCCTCAATCCTCAGTTCTCAATACTCAATACTCAATCCTCAATCGTCAATCCTCAATCCCCAATCCTCAATCTTCAATCCTCTATCCTCAATCCTCAGTCCTCAATCTTCAATCCTCAATCTTCAATACTCAATACTCAATCTTCAATCCTCAATCCTCAATCCACAAACATCAATTCTCATCACTCAACCCTCAACACTCGGACCTCAATCTTCAATCCTCAATCCTCAATCCGCAATCTTGAATCCTCAATACTCAATCATCAATCCCCAATTCTCAATTCTCAATCCTCAACACTCAATCCTCAATCGTCAATCCTCAATCCCCAATCTTCAATCCTCAATCCTCAGTTCTCAATCCTCAATACTCAATCCTCAATCTTCAATCCTCAACACTCAATCTTCAATCCTCAATCCTCAATCCTCAATCCTCAATCCTCAATCCTCAATCCTCAATCTCGAATCCTCAATACTCAATCCTCAATTCTCAATCCTCAATCCTGAATCCTCAATCCTCAATCCTCAACACTCAATCCTCAGTCCAGAAACATTAATACCGAATCCTCAATCCTGAAACCTCAATCTTCAGACCTCGGTCCTCAACAATCAATTGTCAATCCTCAGTCCTCAATAGAATATCCTCAATTCACAGTTTTCAATACTCAATCCCCATTCTTCAATCTTCAAATCTCAATCCACAAACATCAATTCTCATCACTCAACCCTCAACACTCAGACCTCAATCTTCAATCCTCAATCATCAATCCGCAATCTTGAATCCTCAATACTCAATCATCAATCCTCAATCCTCAATTCTCAATCCTCAACACTCAATCCTCAATCGTCAATCCTCAATCCCCAATCCTCAATCTTCAATCCTCTATCCTCAATCCTCAGTCCTCAATCTTCAATCCTCAATCTTCAATACTCAATACTCAATCTTCAATCCTCAATCCTCAATCCTCAATCCTCAATCTCCAATCCTCAATCCTCAATCCTCAATTCTCAATCTTCAATCCTGAATACTCAATCCTCAATCCTCAACCCTCAATCCGCAGTCCAGAAACATCAATACCGAATCCTCAATCCTGAATCCTCAATCTTCAGACCTCAGTCTTCAACAATCAATTGTCAATCCTCAATCTTCAATCCTCAATCCTCAATCCTCAAACCTCAATCCTCAATCCTCAACCCTCAATCCTCAGTCCTCGAACCTCAATCCTGAATCCTCAATCCTGAATCCTCAATCTTCATCCCTCAGTCCTCAACAATCAGTTCTCAATCCTCAATTCTCAATCCTCAATCTTCAGTCCTCAATACTCAATCTGCAATCCTCTATCCTCAATCCTAAATCCTCAATCCCAATTCGTCACTCCTCAATACCCAATCCTCAATCTTGAATCCTCAATCCACAATCCTCAATTCTCTATCCTCAATCCTCAATCCTCAATCCTCAATCTTCAATCCTCAATACTCAATCTTCAATACTCAATCCTCAATCCTCAATCCTCAATCCTCAATCCTCAATCCTCAATCCCAAATCCTCAATCCTCAATCCTCAACCCTCAACCCTCAATCCTCAGTCCTGAAGCCTCAATACCGAATCCTCAATCCTCAATCCTCAATCCTCAATCCTCAATCCTCAATACCCAATCCTCAATGTTCAATCGTCAATACTCAATCCTCAATCCTCAATCCTCAATCCTAAATCCTCAATCCTTAATCCTCAATCCTCAACCCTCAATCCTCAGTCCTGAAACCTCAATCCCGAATCCTCAATCCTGAATCCGCAAACTTCAGTCCTCAGTCCTCAACAATCAATTGTAAATCCTCAATCCTCAATAGAATATCCTCAATTCACAGTTTTCAACACTCAATCCCCATTCTTCAATATTCAAGTCTCAATCCACAAACATCAATTCTCATCACTCAGCCCTCAACACTCAGTCCTCAATCTTCAATCCTCAATCCTCAATCCGCAATCTTGAATCCTCAATACTCAATCTTCAATCCTCAATTCTCAAATCTCAATCCTCAACACTCAATCCTCAATCGTCAATCCTCAATCCCCAATCCTCAATCTTCAACCCTCTATCCTCAATCCTCAATCCTCAATCTTCAATCCTCAATCTTCAATACTCAATCCTCAATCCTCAATCCTCAACCATCAATCCTCAGTCCTGAAACGTCAATACCGAATCCTCAGTCCTGAATCCTCAATCTTCAGCACTCAGTCCTCAACAATCAATTGTCAATCCTCAATCCTCAATAGAATACCCTCAATTCACAGTTTTCAATACTCAATCCCCATTCTTCAATCTTCAAATCTCAATCCGCAAGCATCAATTCTCATCACTCAACCCTCAACACTCAGTCCTCAATCTTCAATCCACAACCCTAAATCCTCAATCTTCAATCCTCAATACTCAGTCTTCAGTCCTCAATCCTCAATTCTGAATCCTCAATACTCAATCCTCAATCGTCAGTCCTCAATTCCCAATCCTCAATTTTCAATCCTCAATCCTCAATCTTCAATCCTTAATCCTCAATCCTCAATCCCCAATCCTCGATCTTCAATCCTCAATACTCAAACTTCAATCCTCAATCCTCAATCCTCAATCCTCAATCCTCAATCCTCAATCTTCAATCCTCAATACTCAATCTTCAACCCTCAATCTTCAATCCTCAATCCTCAATCCTCATTCTACAATCCTCAACACCCAATCCTCAATCTTCAATCCTCAATCCTCAATCCTCAATTCTCAATCCTCACTCCTCAATCCTCAGACCTCAAACATCAATACTCAACCCTCAGTCCTCGTCCGCAATCCACAACCCTCAATCCTCAATCCTCAATGTTCAATCCTCAATCTTCAATACTCAATACTCAATCTTCAATCCTCAATCCTCAATGCTCAGTCCTGAATCCTGAATCCCAAATCCTCAATCCTCAATCCTCAATCCTCAACCCTCAATCCTCAGTCCTGAAACATCAATACCGAATCCTCAATACTGAATCCTGAATCTTCAGCCCTCAGTCCTCAACAATCAATAGTCAATCCTCAATCCTCAATAGAATATCCTCAATACTCAATCTTCAATCCTCAATGCTCAATCCTCTATCCTCAATCCTCAATCCTGAATGTTCAATCCTCAATACCCAATCCTCAATCTTCAATCCTCAGTACTCAATCCTCAATCCTCAATCCTCGAATCCTCAGTCCTCAAACCTCAATCCTGAATCCTCAATCCTGAGATCTCAATCTTCAGCCCTCAGTCCTCAACAATCAATTGTCAGTCCTCAATCCTCAATAGAACATTCTCAATTCACAGCTTTCAATACTCAATCCCCATTCTTCAATCTTCAAATCTCAATCCGCACACATCAATTCTCATCACTCAACCCTCAACACTCAGTCCTCAATCTTCAATCCTCAATCCTCAATCTTGAATCTTGAATCCTCAATACTCAATCTTCAATCCTCAATCCTCAATTCTCTATCCTCAACACTCAATCCTCAATCGTCAATCCTCAATCCCCAATCCTCAATCTTCAATCCTCTATCCTCAATCCTCAATCCTCAATCTTCAATCCACAACCTTCAATACTCAATACTCAATCTTCAATCCTCAATCCTCAATCCTCAGTCCTCAATCCTCAAACCTCAATGTTCAATCCGCAATCCTCAATCTTCAATCCTCTATCCTCAATCCTCAGTCCTCAATCTTCAATCCTCAATCTTCAATACTCAATACTCAATCTTCAATCCTCAATCCTCAATCCTCAGTCCTCAATCCTCAATCCTCAATCCTCAATCCTCAATCTTCAATCATCAATACTCAATCTGCAATCCTGAATCCTCAATCCTCAATCCTCAATCCTAATTCGTCACTCCTCAATACCCAATCCTCAATCTTCAATCCTCAATCCTCAATCCTCAATTCTCAATCCGTAGTCCTCAATCCTCAATCCTCAATCTTCAATCCTCAATACTCAATCTTCAATACTCAATCCTCAATCCTCAATCCTCGATCCTCAATCCTCAATCCTCAATCGTCAATACTCAATTCCCAATCCTCAAGGTTCAATCCTCAACACTCAATCCTGAATGTTCAATCCTCAATACCCAATCCTCAATCTTCAATCCTCAGTACTCAATCCTCAATCCTCAATCCCCGAATCCTCAGTCCTCAAACCTCAATCCTGAATCCTCAATCCTGAAATCTCAATCTTCAGCCCTCAGTCCTCAACAATCAATTGTCGGTCCTCAATCCTCAATAGAACATCCTCGACTCACAGCTTTCAATACTCAATCCCCATTCTTCAATCTTCAAATCTCAATCCGCAAACATCAATTCTCATCACTCAACCCTCAACACTCAGTCCCCAATCTTCAAACCTCAATCCTCAATCCGCAATCTTGAATCCTCAATACTCAATCTTCAATCCTCAATCCTCAATTCTCAATCCTCAACACTCAATCCTCAATCGTCAATCCTCAATCCCCAATCCTCAATCTTCAATCCTCTATCCTCAATCCTCAATCCTGAATCCTCAATCCTCAATCATCAATACTCAATCCTCATTCCTCAGTCCTCAATATTCATTCCTCAATGCTCAATCTGCAATCTTCAATCCTCAATCCTCAATCCTCAATCCTAATTCGTCACTCCTCAATACTCACACTTCAATACTCAATCCTCAATCCTCAATCCTCAATCCTCAATCCTCAATCCTCAATCCCAAATCCTCAATCCTCAATCCTCAATCCTCAACCCTCAATCCTCAGTCCTGAAACCTCAATACCGAATCCTCAATCCTGAATCCTCAATCTTCAGCACTCAGTCCTCAACAATCAATTGACAATCCTCAATCCTCAATAGAATATCCTCAATTCACAGTTTTCAATACTCAATCCCCATTCTTCAGACTTCAAATCTCAATCCACAAACATCAATTCTCATCACTCAACCCTGAACACTCAGTCCTCAATCTTCAATCCTCAATCCTAAATCCTCAATACTCAATCTTCAACCCTCAATTTTCAATCCTCAATACTCAATCTTCAATCCTCAATCCTCAATCCTCAATCCTCAATCCTCAATACCCAATCGTCAATCTTCAACCCTCAATCCTCAATCTTCAATCCTTAATCCTCAATCCTCAATCCTCAATCCCCAATCCTCAATCTTCAATACTCAATCTTCAATCCTCAATCCTCAATCCTCAGTCCTCAATCCTCAATCCTCAATCCTCAGTCCTCAATCTTCACTCCTCAATACTCAATCTGCAATCCTCAATCCTCAATCCTCAATCCTCAATCCTAATTCGTCACTCCTCAATACCCAATCCTCAATCTTCAATCCTCCATCCTCAATCCTCAATTCTCAATCCTCAATCCTCAATCCTCAATCCTCAATCTTCAATCCTCAATACTCTATCTTCAATACTCAATCCTCAACCCTCAATCCTCAATCCTCAACCCTCAATCCTCAATCCCAAATCCTCAATCCTCAATCCTCAATCCTCAACCCTCAATCCTCAGTCCTGAAACCTCAATACCGAATCCTCAATCCTGAATCCTCAATATTCAGCACTCAGTCCTCAACAATCAATTGACAATCCTCAATCCTCAATAGTATATCCTCAATTCACAGTTTTCAATACTCAATCCCCATTCTTCAGTCTTCAAATCTCAATCCACAAACATCAATTCTCATCACTCAACCCTCAACACTCAGTCCTCAATCTTCAGTCCTCAATCCTAAATCCTCAATACTCAATCTTCAACCCTCAATCTTCAATCCTCAATTTTCAATCCTCATTCTTCAATTCTCAACACCCAGTCCACAATCTTCAATCCTCAATCCTCAATCCTCAATTCCCAATCCTCAATCCTCAATCCTCAGACCTCAAGCATCAATACTCAACCCTCAGTCCTCGTCCGCAATCCACAACCCTCAATCCTCAATCCTCAATCTTCAATCATCAATATTCAATCATCAATCCTCAATCTTCAATCCTCTATCCTCAATCCTCAATCCTGAATGTTCAATCCTCAATACCCAATCCTCAATCTTCAATCCTCAATACTCAATCCTCAATCCTCAATCCTCAATCCTCAGTCCTCAAACCTCAATCCTGAATCCTCAATCCTGAATCCTCAATCTTCAGCCCTCAGACCTCAACAATCAATTGTCAGTCCTCAATCCTCAATAGAATATACCCAATTCACAGTTTTCAACACTCAAACCAAAATCTTCAATCTTCAAATCTCAATCCACAAACATCAATTCTCATCACTCAACGCTCAACACTCAGTCCCCAATCCTCAATCTTAAATCCCCAATCCTCAATCCTCAATCCTCAATCCTCAATCTTCAATCCTGAATACTCAACCTTCAATCCTCAATCCTCAATCCTCAATCCTCAATCCTCAACCCTCAATCCTCAGTCCTGAAACCTCAATCCCGAATCCTCAATCCTGAAACCGCAAACTTCAGTCCTCAGTCCTCAACAATCGATTGTCAATCCTCAATCCTCAATAGAATATCCTCAATTCACAGTTTTCAATACTCAATCCCCATTCTTCAATATTCAAGTCTCAATCCACAAACATCAACTCTCATCACTCATCCCTCAACACTCAGTAATCAATCTTCAATCCTCAATCCTCAATCCGCAATCTTGAATCCTCAATACTCAATCTTCAATCCTCAATCCTCAAATCTCAATCCTCAACACTCAATCCTCAATCGTCAATCCTCAATCCCCAATCCTCAATCTTCAATCCTCAATCCTCAATCTTCAATCCTTAATCCTCAATCCTCAATCCCCAATCCTCGATCTTCAATCCTCAATACTCAATCTTCAATCCTCAATCCTCAATCCTCAATCCTCAATCCTCAATCCTCAATCTTCAATCCTCAATACTCAGTCTTCAACCCTCAATCTTCAATCCTCAATCCTCAATCCTCATTCTACAATCCTCAACACCCAATCCTCAATCTTCAATCCTCAATCCTCAATCCTCAATTCTCAATCCTCACTCCTCAATCCTCAGACCTCAAACATCAATACTCAACCCTCAGTCCTCGTCCGCAATCCACAACCCTCAATCCTCAATCCTCAATGTTCAATCCTCAATCTTCAATACTCAATACTCAATCTTCAATCCTCAATCCTCAATGCTCAGTCCTCAATCCTGAATCCCAAATCCTCAATCCTCAATCCTCAATCCTCAACCCTCAATCCTCAGTCCTGAAACATCAATACCGAATCCTCAATACTGAATCCTGAATCTTCAGCCCTCAGTCCTCAACAATCAATAGTCAATCCTCAATCCTCAATAGAATATCCTCAATACTCAACCTTCAATCCTCAATGCTCAATCCTCTATCCTCAATCCTCAATCCTGAATGTTCAATCCTCAATACCCAATCCTCAATCTTCAATCCTCAGTACTCAATCCTCAATCCTCAATCCTCGAATCCTCAGTCCTCAAACCTCAATCCTGAATCCTCAATCCTGAAATCTCAATCTTCAGCCCTCAGTCCTCAACAATCAATTGTCAGTCCTCAATCCTCAATAGAACATTCTCAATTCACAGCTTTCAATACTCAATCCCCATTCTTCAATCTTCAAATCTCAATCCGCACACATCAATTCTCATCACTCAACCCTCAACACTCAGTCCTCGATCTTCAAACCTCAATCCTCAATCCGCAATCTTGAATCCTCAATACTCAATCCTCAATCCTCAATCCTCAATCCTCAATCTTCAATCCTCAATACTCTATCTTCAATACTCAATCCTCAACCCTCAATCCTCAATCCTCAACCCTCAATCCTCAATCCCAAATCCTCAATCCTCAATCCTCAATCCTCAACCCTCAATCCTCAGTCCTGAAACCTCAATACCGAATCCTCAATCCTGAATCCTCAATATTCAGCACTCAGTCCTCAACAATCAATTGACAATCCTCAATCCTCAATAGTATATCCTCAATTCACAGTTTTCAATACTCAATCCCCATTCTTCAGTCTTCAAATCTCAATCCACAAACATCAATTCTCATCACTCAACCCTCAACACTCAGTCCTCAATCTTCAGTCCTCAATCCTAAATCCTCAATACTCAATCTTCAACCCTCAATCTTCAATCCTCAATTTTCAATCCTCATTCTTCAATTCTCAACACCCAGTCCACAATCTTCAATCCTCAATCCTCAATCCTCAATTCCCAATCCTCAATCCTCAATCCTCAGACCTCAAGCATCAATACTCAACCCTCAGTCCTCGTCCGCAATCCACAACCCTCAATCCTCAATCCTCAATCTTCAATCATCAATATTCAATCATCAATCCTCAATCTTCAATCCTCTATCCTCAATCCTCAATCCTGAATGTTCAATCCTCAATACCCAATCCTCAATCTTCAATCCTCAATACTCAATCCTCAATCCTCAATCCTCAATCCTCAGTCCTCAAACCTCAATCCTGAATCCTCAATCCTGAATCCTCAATCTTCAGCCCTCAGACCTCAACAATCAATTGTCAGTCCTCAATCCTCAATAGAATATACCCAATTCACAGTTTTCAACACTCAAACCAAAATCTTCAATCTTCAAATCTCAATCCACAAACATCAATTCTCATCACTCAACGCTCAACACTCAGTCCCCAATCCTCAATCTTAAATCCCCAATCCTCAATCCTCAATCCTCAATCCTCAATCTTCAATCCTGAATACTCAACCTTCAATCCTCAATCCTCAATCCTCAATCCTCAATCCTCAACCCTCAATCCTCAGTCCTGAAACCTCAATCCCGAATCCTCAATCCTGAAACCGCAAACTTCAGTCCTCAGTCCTCAACAATCGATTGTCAATCCTCAATCCTCAATAGAATATCCTCAATTCACAGTTTTCAATACTCAATCCCCATTCTTCAATATTCAAGTCTCAATCCACAAACATCAACTCTCATCACTCATCCCTCAACACTCAGTAATCAATCTTCAATCCTCAATCCTCAATCCGCAATCTTGAATCCTCAATACTCAATCTTCAATCCTCAATCCTCAAATCTCAATCCTCAACACTCAATCCTCAATCGTCAATCCTCAATCCCCAATCCTCAATCTTCAATCCTCAATCCTCAATCTTCAATCCTTAATCCTCAATCCTCAATCCCCAATCCTCGATCTTCAATCCTCAATACTCAATCTTCAATCCTCAATCCTCAATCCTCAATCCTCAATCCTCAATCCTCAATCTTCAATCCTCAATACTCAGTCTTCAACCCTCAATCTTCAATCCTCAATCCTCAATCCTCATTCTACAATCCTCAACACCCAATCCTCAATCTTCAATCCTCAATCCTCAATCCTCAATTCTCAATCCTCACTCCTCAATCCTCAGACCTCAAACATCAATACTCAACCCACAGTCCTCGTCCGCAATCCACAACCCTCAATCCTCAATCCTCAATGTTCAATCCTCAATCTTCAATACTCAATACTCAATCTTCAATCCTCAATCCTCAATGCTCAGTCCTCAATCCTGAATCCCAAATCCTCAATCCTCAATCCTCAATCCTCAACCCTCAATCCTCAGTCCTGAAACATCAATACCGAATCCTCAATACTGAATCCTGAATCTTCAGCCCTCAGTCCTCAACAATCAATAGTCAATCCTCAATCCTCAATAGAATATCCTCAATACTCAACCTTCAATCCTCAATGCTCAATCCTCTATCCTCAATCCTCAATCCTGAATGTTCAATCCTCAATACCCAATCCTCAATCTTCAATCCTCAGTACTCAATCCTCAATCCTCAATCCTCGAATCCTCAGTCCTCAAACCTCAATCCTGAATCCTCAATCCTGAAATCTCAATCTTCAGCCCTCAGTCCTCAACAATCAATTGTCAGTCCTCAATCCTCAATAGAACATTCTCAATTCACAGCTTTCAATACTCAATCCCCATTCTTCAATCTTCAAATCTCAATCCGCACACATCAATTCTCATCACTCAACCCTCAACACTCAGTCCTCGATCTTCAAACCTCAATCCTCAATCCGCAATCTTGAATCCTCAATACTCAATCTTCAATCCTCAATCCTCAATTCTCAATCATCAACACTCAATCCTCAATCGTCAATCCTCAATCCCCAATCCTCAATCTTCAATCCTCTATCCTCAATCCTCAATCCTCAATCTTCAATCCACAACCTTCAATACTCAATACTCAATCTTCAATCCTCAATCCTCAATCCTCAGTCCTCAATCCTCAAACCTCAATGTTCAATCCGCAATCCTCAATCTTCAATCCTCTATCCTCAATCCTCAGTCCTCAATCTTCAATCCTCAATCTTCAATACTCAATACTCAATCTTCAATCCTCAATCCTCAATCCTCAGTCCTCAATCCTCAATCCTCAATCCTCAATCCTCAATCTTCAATCATCAATACTCAATCTGCAATCCTCAATCCTCAATCCTCAATCCTCAATCCTAATTCGTCACTCCTCAATACCCAATCCTCAATCTTCAATCCTCAATCCTCAATCCTCAATTCTCAATCCGTAGTCCTCAATCCTCAATCCTCAATCTTCAATCCTCAATACTCTATCTTCAATACTCAACCCTCAATCCTCAATCCTCAATCCTCAATCCTCAATCCTCAATCCTCAATCGTCAATACTCAATTCCCAATCCTGAATCTTCAATCCTCAACACTCAATCTTCAATCCTCAATCCTCAATCCTCAATCCTCAATAATCAATGTTCAATCCTCAATCCTCAGTTCTCAATCCTCAATACTCAATCCTCAATCGTCAATCCTCAATCCCCAATCCTCAGTCTTCAATACTCAATCCTCAATCCTCAATCCTCAATCCTCAATCTTCAATCCTCAATACTCAATCTTCAATCCTCAATCCTCAATACTCAATCCTCAATCCTCAATCCTCAATCCTCAATCCTCAATCTCCAATCCTCAATCCTCAATCCTCAATTCTCAATCCTCAATCCTGAATCCTCAATCCTCAATCCTCAACCCTCAATCCTCAGTCCAGAAACATCAATACCGAATCCTCAATCCTGAATCCTCAATCTTCAGACCTCAGTCCTCAACAATCAATTGTCAATCCTCAATCCTCAGTAGAATATCCTCAATTCACAGTTTTCAATACTCAATCCCCATTCTTCAATCTTCAAATCTCAATCCCAAACATCAATTCTCATCACTCAACCCTCAACACTCAGTCCTTTATGTTCAATCCTCAATTCTCAATTCTCAATCTTCAATCCTCAATACTGAATCTTCAATACTCAATCCTCAATCCTCAATCCTCAATCTTCAATACTCAGTCCCCAATCCTCAATCTTCAATCCTCAATCCTCAATCCTCAATCCTCGATCCTCGAAACTCAATCCTCAGTCCTCAACTCTCGATCCTCAATGTTCAATCCGCAATACCCAATCCTCAATCTTCAATCCTCAATCCTCAATCCTCAAACCTCAATCCTCAATCCTCAACCCTCAATCCTCAGTCCTCGAACCTCAATCCTGAATCTTCAATCCTGAATCCTTAACCTTCATCCCTCAGTCCTCAACAATCAGTTGTCAATCCTCAATCCTCAATCCTCAATCTTCAGTCCTCAATACTCAATCTGCAATCCTCAATCCTCAATCCTAAATCCTCAATCCTAATTCGTCACTCCTCAATACCCAATCCTCAATCTTCAATCCTCAATCCACAATCCTCAATTCTCTATCCTCAATCCTCAATCCTCAATCCTCAATCTTCAATCCTCAATACTCAATCTTCAATACTCAATCCTCAATCCTCAATCCTCAATCCTCAATCCTCAATCCTCAATCCTCAATCCCAAATCCTCAATCCTCAATCCTCAACCCTCAACCCTCAATCCTCAGTCCTGAAGCCTCAATACCGAATCCTCAATCCTCAATCCTCAATCCTCAATCCTCAATCCTCAATACCCAATCCTCAATTTTCAATCCTCAATACTCAATCCTCAATCCTCAATCCTCAATCCTCAATCCTCAATCCTCAATCCTCAATCGTCAATCCTCAATTCCCAATCCTCAATCCTCAACACTCAACCCTCAATATTCCTTAATCCTCAATCCTCAATCCCCAATCCTCAACCTTCAATTCTCAATACTCAATCTTCAATCCTCAATCCTCAAACCTCAATCCTCAATCCTCAATCCCCAATCCCCAATCGTCAATCCTCAATCCCCAATCCTCAATCTTCAATCCTCTATCCTCAATCATCAATCCTCAATCCCCAATCCTCAATCTTCAATCCTCAATCTTCAATCCTCAACCATCAATCCTCAATTTTCAATCCTCAATACTCAATCTTCAATCCTCAATCCTCAATCCTCAATCCTCAATCCTCAATCCTCAATCTTCAACCCTCAATCCTCAGTCCTGAAACCTCAATACCGAATCCTCAATCCTGGATCCGCAAACTTCAGTCCTCAGTCCTCAACAATCAATTCTCAATCCTCAATCCTCAATAGAATATCCTCAATTCACAGTTTTCAATACTCAATCCCCATTCTTCAATCTTCAAGTCTCAATCCACAAACATCAATTCTCATCACTCAACCCTCAACACTCAGTCCTCAATCTTCAATCCTCAATCCTCAATCCGCAATCTTGAATCCTCAGTACTCAATCTTCAATCCTCAATCCTCAAATCTCAATCCTCAACACTCAATCCTCAATCGTCAATCCTCAATCCCCAATCCTCAATCTTCAACCCTCTATCCTCAATCCTCAATCCTGAATCCTCAATCCTCAATCATCAATACTCAATCCTCAATCCTCAGTCCTCAGTCCTCGAACCTCAATCCTGAATCTTCAATCCTGAATCCTTAACCTTCATCCCTCAGTCCTCAACAATCAGTTGTCAATCCTCAATCCTCAATCCTCAATCTTCAGTCCTCAATACTCAATCTGCAATCCTCAATACTCAATCCTAAATCCTCAATCCTAATTCGTCACTCCTCAATACCCAATCCTCAATCTTCAATCCTCAATCCACAATCCTCAATTCTCTATCCTCAATCCTCAATCCTCAATCCTCAATCTTCAATCCTCAATACTCAATCTTCAATACTCAATCCTCAATCCTCAATCCTCAATCCTCAATCCTCAATCCTCAATCCCAAATCCTCAATCCTCAATCCTCAACTCTCAACCCTCAATCCTCAGTCCTGAAGCCTCAATACCGAATCCTCAATCCTCAATCCTCAATCCTCAATCCTCAATACCCAATCCTCAATTTTCAATCCTCAATACTCAATCCTCAATCCTCAATCCTCAATCCTCAATCCTAAATCCTCAATCCTTAATCCTCAATCCTCAACCCTCAATCGTCAGTCCTGAAACATCAATCCCGAATCCTCAATCCTGAATCCGCAAACTTCAGTCCTCAGTCCTCAACAATCAATTGTCA
This sequence comes from Calliopsis andreniformis, assembly GCF_051401765.1. Lineage (NCBI taxonomy): Eukaryota > Metazoa > Arthropoda > Insecta > Hymenoptera > Andrenidae > Calliopsis > Calliopsis andreniformis. Next base: position 3,370,708 of record NW_027480466.1, on the reverse strand, counting down.
ATCCTCAATCCTCAATAGAATATCCTCAATTCACAGTTTTCAACACTCAATCCCCATTCTTCAATATTCAAGTCTCAATCCACAAACATCAATTCTCATCACTCAGCCCTCAACACTCAGTCCTCAATCTTCAATCCTCAATCCTCAATCCGCAATCTTGAATCCTCAGTACTCAATCTTCAATCCTCAATCCTCAAATCTCAATCCTCAACACTCAATCCTCAATCGTCAATCCTCAATCCCCAATCCTCAATCTTCAACCCTCTATCCTCAATCCTCAATCCTCAATCTTCAATCCTCAATCTTCAATACTCAATCCTCAATCCTCAATCCTCAGCCATCAATCCTCAGTCCTGAAACGTCAATACCGAATCCTCAGTCCTGAATCCTCAATCTTCAGCCCTCAGTCCTCAACAATCAATTGTCAATCCTCAATCCTCAATAGAATACCCTCAATTCACAGTTTTCAATACTCAATCCCCATTCTTCAATCTTCAAATCTCAATCCACAAGCATCAATTCTCATCACTCAACCCTCAACACTCAGTCCTCAATCTTCAATCCTCAACCCTAAATCCTCAATCTTCAATCCTCAATACTCAGTCTTCAGTCCTCAATCCTCAATTCTCAATCCTCAATACTGAATCCTCAATCGTCAATACTCAATTCCCAATCCTCAATTTTCAATCCTCAATCCTCAATCTTCAATCCTTAATCCTCAATCCCCAATCCCCAATCCTCAATCTTCAATCCTCAATACTCAATCTTCAATCCTCAATCCTCAATCCTCAATCCTCAATCCTCAATCCTCAATCCTCAATCTTCAATCCTCAATACTCAATCTTCAACCCTCAATCTTCAATCCTCAATCCTCAATCCTCATTCTTCAATCCTCAACACCCAATCCTCAATCTTCAATCCTCAATCCTCAATCCTCAATTCTCAATCCTCAATCCTCAATCCTCAGACCTCAAACATCAATACACAACCCTCAGTCCTCTTCCGCAATCCACAACCCTCAATCCTCAATCCTCAATGTTCAATCCACAATCTTCAATACTCAATACTCAATCTTCAATCCTCAATCCTCAATCCTCAGTCCTCAGTCCTGAATCCCAAATCCTCAATCCTCAATCCTCAATCCTCAACCCTCAATCCTCAGTCCTGAAACATCAATACCGAATCCTCAATACTGAATCCTGAATCTTCAGCCCTCAGTCCTCAACAATCAATAGTCAATCCTCAATCCTCAATTGAATATCCTCAATACTCAATCTTCAATCCTCAATGCTCAATCCTCTATCCTCAATCCTCAATCCTGAATGTTCAATCCTCAATACCCAATCCTCAATCTTCAATCCTCAGTACTCAATCCTCAATCCTCAATCCTCGAATCCTCAGTCCTCAAACCTCAATCCTGAATCCTCAATCCTGAAATCTCAATCTTCAGCCCTCAGTCCTCAACAATCAATTGTCAGTCCTCAATCCTCAATAGAACATCCTCGGTTCACAGCTTTCAATACTCAATCCCCATTCTTCAATCTTCAAATCTCAATCCGCAAACATCAATTCTCATCACTCAACCCTCAACACTCAGTCCCCAATCTTCAAACCTCAATCCTCAATCCGCAATCTTGAATCCTCAATACTCAATCTTCAATCCACAATCCTCAATTCTCAATCCTCAACACTCAATCCTCAATCGTCAATCCTCAATCCCCAATCCTCAATCTTCAATCCTCTATCCTCAATCCTCAATCCTCAATCTTCAATCCTCAATCTTCAATACTCAATACTCAATCTTCAATCCTCAATCCTCAATCCTCAGTCCTCAGTCCTCAATCCTCAATCCTCAATCCTCAATTGTCAATCCTCAATTCCCAATCCTCAATCCTCAACACTCAACCCTCAATATTCCTTAATCCTCAATCCTCAATCCCCAATCCTCAACCTTCAATTCTCAATACTCAATCTTCAATCCTCAATCCTCAAACCTCAATCCTCAATCCTCAATCCCCAATCCCCAATCGTCAATCCTCAATCCCCAATCCTCAATCTTCAACCCTCTATCCTCAATCCTCAATCCTCAATCTTCAATCCTCAATCTTCAATACTCAATCCTCAATCCTCAATCCTCAACCATCAATCCTCAGTCCTGAAACGTCAATACCGAATCCTCAGTCCTGAATCCTCAATCTTCAGCACTCAGTCCTCAACAATCAATTGTCAATCCTCAATCCTCAATAGAATACCCTCAATTCACAGTTTTCAATACTCAATCCCCATTCTTCAATCTTCAAATCTCAATCCGCAAGCATCAATTCTCATCACTCAACCCTCAACACTCAGTCCTCAATCTTCAATCCACAACCCTAAATCCTCAATCTTCAATCCTCAATACTCAGTCTTCAGTCCTCAATCCTCAATTCTGAATCCTCAATACTCAATCCTCAATCGTCAGTCCTCAATTCCCAATCCTCAATTTTCAATCCTCAATCCTCAATCTTCAATCCTTAATCCTCAATCCTCAATCCCCAATCCTCGATCTTCAATCCTCAATACTCAAACTTCAATCCTCAATCCTCAATCCTCAATCCTCAATCCTCAATCCTCAATCTTCAATCCTCAATACTCAATCTTCAACCCTCAATCTTCAATCCTCAATCCTCAATCCTCATTCTACAATCCTCAACACCCAATCCTCAATCTTCAATCCTCAATCCTCAATCCTCAATTCTCAATCCTCACTCCTCAATCCTCAGACCTCAAACATCAATACTCAACCCTCAGTCCTCGTCCGCAATCCACAACCCTCAATCCTCAATCCTCAATGTTCAATCCTCAATCTTCAATACTCAATACTCAATCTTCAATCCTCAATCCTCAATGCTCAGTCCTGAATCCTGAATCCCAAATCCTCAATCCTCAATCCTCAATCCTCAACCCTCAATCCTCAGTCCTGAAACATCAATACCGAATCCTCAATACTGAATCCTGAATCTTCAGCCCTCAGTCCTCAACAATCAATAGTCAATCCTCAATCCTCAATAGAATATCCTCAATACTCAATCTTCAATCCTCAATGCTCAATCCTCTATCCTCAATCCTCAATCCTGAATGTTCAATCCTCAATACCCAATCCTCAATCTTCAATCCTCAGTACTCAATCCTCAATCCTCAATCCTCGAATCCTCAGTCCTCAAACCTCAATCCTGAATCCTCAATCCTGAGATCTCAATCTTCAGCCCTCAGTCCTCAACAATCAATTGTCAGTCCTCAATCCTCAATAGAACATTCTCAATTCACAGCTTTCAATACTCAATCCCCATTCTTCAATCTTCAAATCTCAATCCGCACACATCAATTCTCATCACTCAACCCTCAACACTCAGTCCTCAATCTTCAGTCCTCAATCCTAAATCCTCAATACTCAATCTTCAACCCTCAATCTTCAATCCTCAATTTTCAATCCTCATTCTTCAATTCTCAACACCCAGTCCACAATCTTCAATCCTCAATCCTCAATCCTCAATTCCCAATACTCAATCCTCAATCCTCAGACCTCAAGCATCAATACTCAACCCTCAGTCCTCGTCCGCAATCCACAACCCTCAATCCTCAATCCTCAATCTTCAATCATCAATATTCAATCATCAATCCTCAATCTTCAATCCTCTATCCTCAATCCTCAATCCTGAATGTTCAATCCTCAATACCCAATCCTCAATCTTCAATCCTCAATACTCAATCCTCAATCCTCAATCCTCAATCCTCAGTCCTCAAACCTCAATCCTGAATCCTCAATCCTGAATCCTCAATCTTCAGCCCTCAGACCTCAACAATCAATTGTCAGTCCTCAATCCTCAATAGAATATACCCAATTCACAGTTTTCAACACTCAAACCAAAATCTTCAATCTTCAAATCTCAATCCACAAACATCAATTCTCATCACTCAACGCTCAACACTCAGTCCCCAATCCTCAATCTTAAATCCCCAATCCTCAATCCTCAATCCTCAATCCTCAATCTTCAATCCTGAATACTCAACCTTCAATCCTCAATCCTCAATCCTCAATCCTCAATCCTCAACCCTCAATCCTCAGTCCTGAAACCTCAATCCCGAATCCTCAATCCTGAAACCGCAAACTTCAGTCCTCAGTCCTCAACAATCGATTGTCAATCCTCAATCCTCAATAGAATATCCTCAATTCACAGTTTTCAATACTCAATCCCCATTCTTCAATATTCAAGTCTCAATCCACAAACATCAACTCTCATCACTCATCCCTCAACACTCAGTAATCAATCTTCAATCCTCAATCCTCAATCCGCAATCTTGAATCCTCAATACTCAATCTTCAATCCTCAATCCTCAAATCTCAATCCTCAACACTCAATCCTCAATCGTCAATCCTCAATCCCCAATCCTCAATCTTCAATCCTCAATCCTCAATCTTCAATCCTTAATCCTCAATCCTCAATCCCCAATCCTCGATCTTCAATCCTCAATACTCAATCTTCAATCCTCAATCCTCAATCCTCAATCCTCAATCCTCAATCCTCAATCTTCAATCCTCAATACTCAGTCTTCAACCCTCAATCTTCAATCCTCAATCCTCAATCCTCATTCTACAATCCTCAACACCCAATCCTCAATCTTCAATCCTCAATCCTCAATCCTCAATTCTCAATCCTCACTCCTCAATCCTCAGACCTCAAACATCAATACTCAACCCACAGTCCTCGTCCGCAATCCACAACCCTCAATCCTCAATCCTCAATGTTCAATCCTCAATCTTCAATACTCAATACTCAATCTTCAATCCTCAATCCTCAATGCTCAGTCCTCAATCCTGAATCCCAAATCCTCAATCCTCAATCCTCAATCCTCAACCCTCAATCCTCAGTCCTGAAACATCAATACCGAATCCTCAATACTGAATCCTGAATCTTCAGCCCTCAGTCCTCAACAATCAATAGTCAATCCTCAATCCTCAATAGAATATCCTCAATACTCAACCTTCAATCCTCAATGCTCAATCCTCTATCCTCAATCCTCAATCCTGAATGTTCAATCCTCAATACCCAATCCTCAATCTTCAATCCTCAGTACTCAATCCTCAATCCTCAATCCTCGAATCCTCAGTCCTCAAACCTCAATCCTGAATCCTCAATCCTGAAATCTCAATCTTCAGCCCTCAGTCCTCAACAATCAATTGTCAGTCCTCAATCCTCAATAGAACATTCTCAATTCACAGCTTTCAATACTCAATCCCCATTCTTCAATCTTCAAATCTCAATCCGCACACATCAATTCTCATCACTCAACTCTCAACACTCAGTCCTCGATCTTCAAACCTCAATCCTCAATTCGCAATCTTGAATCCTCAATACTCAATCTTCAATCCTCAATCCTCAATTCTCAATCATCAACACTCAATCCTCAATCGTCAATCCTCAATCCCCAATCCTCAATCTTCAATCCTCTATCCTCAATCCTCAATCCTCAATCTTCAATCCACAACCTTCAATACTCAATACTCAATCTTCAATCCTCAATCCTCAATCCTCAGTCCTCAATCCTCAAACCTCAATGTTCAATCCGCAATCCTCAATCTTCAATCCTCTATCCTCAATCCTCAGTCCTCAATCTTCAATCCTCAATCTTCAATACTCAATACTCAATCTTCAATCCTCAATCCTCAATCCTCAGTCCTCAATCCTCAATCCTCAATCCTCAATCCTCAATCTTCAATCATCAATACTCAATCTGCAATCCTCAATCCTCAATCCTCAATCCTCAATCCTAATTCGTCACTCCTCAATACCCAATCCTCAATCTTCAATCCTCAATCCTCAATCCTCAATTCTCAATCCGTAGTCCTCAATCCTCAATCCTCAATCTTCAATCCTCAATACTCTATCTTCAATACTCAACCCTCAATCCTCAATCCTCAATCCTCAATCCTCAGTCCTCAATCCTCAATCGTCAATACTCAATTCCCAATCCTGAATCTTCAATCCTCAACACTCAATCTTCAATCCTCAATCCTCAATCCTCAATCCTCAATAATCAATGTTCAATCCTCAATCCTCAGTTCTCAATCCTCAATACTCAATCCTCAATCGTCAATCCTCAATCCCCAATCCTCAGTCTTCAATACTCAATCCTCAATCCTCAATCCTCAATCCTCAATCTTCAATCCTCAATACTCAATCTTCAATCCTCAATCCTCAATACTCAATCCTCAATCCTCAATCCTCAATCCTCAATCCTCAATCTCCAATCCTCAATCCTCAATCCTCAATTCTCAATCCTCAATCCTGAATCCTCAATCCTCAATCCTCAACCCTCAATCCTCAGTCCAGAAACATCAATACCGAATCCTCAATCCTGAATCCTCAATCTTCAGACCTCAGTCCTCAACAATCAATTGTCAATCCTCAATCCTCAGTAGAATATCCTCAATTCACAGTTTTCAATACTCAATCCCCATTCTTCAATCTTCAAATCTCAATCCCAAACATCAATTCTCATCACTCAACCCTCAACACTCAGTCCTTTATGTTCAATCCTCAATCCTCAATTCTCAATCTTCAATCCTCAATACTGAATCTTCAATACTCAATCCTCAATCCTCAATCCTCAATCTTCAATACTCAGTCCCCAATCCTCAATCTTCAATCCTCAATCCTCAATCCTCAATCCTCGATCCTCGAAACTCAATCCTCAGTCCTCAACTCTCGATCCTCAATGTTCAATCCGCAATACCCAATCCTCAATCTTCAATCCTCAATCCTCAATCCTCAAACCTCAATCCTCAATCCTCAACCCTCAATCCTCAGTCCTCGAACCTCAATCCTGAATCTTCAATCCTGAATCCTTAACCTTCATCCCTCAGTCCTCAACAATCAGTTGTCAATCCTCAATCCTCAATCCTCAATCTTCAGTCCTCAATACTCAATCTGCAATCCTCAATCCTCAATCCTAAATCCTCAATCCTAATTCGTCACTCCTCAATACCCAATCCTCAATCTTCAATCCTCAATCCACAATCCTCAATTCTCTATCCTCAATCCTCAATCCTCAATCCTCAATCTTCAATCCTCAATACTCAATCTTCAATACTCAATCCTCAATCCTCAATCCTCAATCCTCAATCCTCAATCCTCAATCCCAAATCCTCAATCCTCAATCCTCAACCCTCAACCCTCAATCCTCAGTCCTGAAGCCTCAATACCGAATCCTCAATCCTCAATCCTCAATCCTCAATCCTCAATCCTCAATACCCAATCCTCAATTTTCAATCCTCAATACTCAATCCTCAATCCTCAATCCTCAATCCTCAATCCTCAATCCTCAATCCTCAATCGTCAATCCTCAATTCCCAATCCTCAATCCTCAACACTCAACCCTCAATATTCCTTAATCCTCAATCCTCAATCCCCAATCCTCAACCTTCAATTCTCAATACTCAATCTTCAATCCTCAATCCTCAAACCTCAATCCTCAATCCTCAATCCCCAATCCCCAATCGTCAATCCTCAATCCCCAATCCTCAATCTTCAATCCTCTATCCTCAATCATCAATCCTCAATCCCCAATCCTCAATCTTCAATCCTCAATCTTCAATCCTCAACCATCAATCCTCAATTTTCAATCCTCAATACTCAATCTTCAATCCTCAATCCTCAATCCTCAATCCTCAATCCTCAATCCTCAATCTTCAACCCTCAATCCTCAGTCCTGAAACCTCAATACCGAATCCTCAATCCTGGATCCGCAAACTTCAGTCCTCAGTCCTCAACAATCAATTCTCAATCCTCAATCCTCAATAGAATATCCTCAATTCACAGTTTTCAATACTCAATCCCCATTCCTCAATCTTCAAGTCTCAATCCACAAACATCAATTCTCATCACTCAACCCTCAACACTCAGTCCTCAATCTTCAATCCTCAATCCTCAATCCGCAATCTTGAATCCTCAGTACTCAATCTTCAATCCTCAATCCTCAAATCTCAATCCTCAACACTCAATCCTCAATCGTCAATCCTCAATCCCCAATCCTCAATCTTCAACCCTCTATCCTCAATCCTCAATCCTGAATCCTCAATCCTCAATCATCAATACTCAATCCTCAATCCTCAGTCCTCAGTCCTCGAACCTCAATCCTGAATCTTCAATCCTGAATCCTTAACCTTCATCCCTCAGTCCTCAACAATCAGTTGTCAATCCTCAATCCTCAATCCTCAATCTTCAGTCCTCAATACTCAATCTGCAATCCTCAATACTCAATCCTAAATCCTCAATCCTAATTCGTCACTCCTCAATACCCAATCCTCAATCTTCAATCCTCAATCCACAATCCTCAATTCTCTATCCTCAATCCTCAATCCTCAATCCTCAATCTTCAATCCTCAATACTCAATCTTCAATACTCAATCCTCAATCCTCAATCCTCAATCCTCAATCCTCAATCCTCAATCCCAAATCCTCAATCCTCAATCCTCAACCCTCAACCCTCAATCCTCAGTCCTGAAGCCTCAATACCGAATCCTCAATCCTCAATCCTCAATCCTCAATCCTCAATACCCAATCCTCAATTTTCAATCCTCAATACTCAATCCTCAATCCTCAATCCTCAATCCTCAATCCTAAATCCTCAATCCTTAATCCTCAATCCTCAACCCTCAATCGTCAGTCCTGAAACATCAATCCCGAATCCTCAATCCTGAATCCGCAAACTTCAGTCCTCAGTCCTCAACAATCAATTGTCAATCCTCAATCCTCAATAGAATATCCTCAATTCACAGTTTTCAACACTCAATCCCCATTCTTCAATATTCAAGTCTCAATCCACAAACATCAATTCTCATCACTCAGCCCTCAACACTCAGTCCTCAATCTTCAATCCTCAATCCTCAATCCGCAATCTTGAATCCTCAGTACTCAATCTTCAATCCTCAATCCTCAAATCTCAATCCTCAACACTCAATCCTCAATCGTCAATCCTCAATCCCCAATCCTCAATCTTCAACCCTCTATCCTCAATCCTCAATCCTCAATCTTCAATCCTCAATCTTCAATACTCAATCCTCAATCCTCAATCCTCAGCCATCAATCCTCAGTCCTGAAACGTCAATACCGAATCCTCAGTCCTGAATCCTCAATCTTCAGCCCTCAGTCCTCAACAATCAATTGTCAATCCTCAATCCTCAATAGAATACCCTCAATTCACAGTTTTCAATACTCAATCCCCATTCTTCAATCTTCAAATCTCAATCCACAAGCATCAATTCTCATCACTCAACCCTCAACACTCAGTCCTCAATCTTCAATCCTCAACCCTAAATCCTCAATCTTCAATCCTCAATACTCAGTCTTCAGTCCTCAATCCTCAATTCTCAATCCTCAATACTGAATCCTCAATCGTCAATACTCAATTCCCAATCCTCAATTTTCAATCCTCAATCCTCAATCTTCAATCCTTAATCCTCAATCCCCAATCCCCAATCCTCAATCTTCAATCCTCAATACTCAATCTTCAATCCTCAATCCTCAATCCTCAATCCTCAATCCTCAATCCTCAATCCTCAATCTTCAATCCTCAATACTCAATCTTCAACCCTCAATCTTCAATCCTCAATCCTCAATCCTCATTCTTCAATCCTCAACACCCAATCCTCAATCTTCAATCCTCAATCCTCAATCCTCAATTCTCAATCCTCAATCCTCAATCCTCAGACCTCAAACATCAATACACAACCCTCAGTCCTCGTCCGCAATCCACAACCCTCAATCCTCAATCCTCAATGTTCAATCCACAATCTTCAATACTCAATACTCAATCTTCAATCCTCAATCCTCAATCCTCAGTCCTCAGTCCTGAATCCCAAATCCTCAATCCTCAATCCTCAATCCTCAACCCTCAATCCTCAGTCCTGAAACATCAATACCGAATCCTCAATACTGAATCCTGAATCTTCAGCCCTCAGTCCTCAACAATCAATAGTCAATCCTCAATCCTCAATTGAATATCCTCAATACTCAATCTTCAATCCTCAATGCTCAATCCTCTATCCTCAATCCTCAATCCTGAATGTTCAATCCTCAATACCCAATCCTCAATCTTCAATCCTCAGTACTCAATCCTCAATCCTCAATCCTCGAATCCTCAGTCCTCAAACCTCAATCCTGAATCCTCAATCCTGAAATCTCAATCTTCAGCCCTCAGTCCTCAACAATCAATTGTCAGTCCTCAATCCTCAATAGAACATCCTCGGTTCACAGCTTTCAATACTCAATCTCCATTCTTCAATCTTCAAATCTCAATCCGCAAACATCAATTCTCATCACTCAACCCTCAACACTCAGTCCCCAATCTTCAAACCTCAATCCTCAATCCGCAATCTTGAATCCTCAATACTCAATCTTCAATCCACAATCCTCAATTCTCAATCCTCAACACTCAATCCTCAATCGTCAATCCTCAATCCCCAATCCTCAATCTTCAATCCTCTATCCTCAATCCTCAATCCTCAATCTTCAATCCTCAATCTTCAATACTCAATACTCAATCTTCATTCCTCAATCCTCAATCCTCAGTCCTCAGTCCTCAATCCTCAATCCTCAATCCTCAATCGTCAATCCTCAATTCCCAATCCTCAATCCTCAACACTCAACCCTCAATATTCCTTAATCCTCAATCCTCAATCCCCAATCCTCAACCTTCAATTCTCAATACTCAATCTTCAATCCTCAATCCTCAAACCTCAATCCTCAATCCTCAATCCCCAATCCCCAATCGTCAATCCTCAATCCCCAATCCTCAATCTTCAATCCTCTATCCTCAATCATCAATCCTCAATCCCCAATCCTCAATCTTCAATCCTCAATCTTCAATCCTCAACCATCAATCCTCAATTTTCAATCCTCAATACTCAATCTTCAATCCTCAATCCTCAATCCTCAATCCTCAATCCTCAATCCTCAATCTTCAACCCTCAATCCTCAGTCCTGAAACCTCAATACCGAATCCTCAATCCTGAATCCGCAAACTTCAGTCCTCAGTCCTCAGTCCTCAACAATCAATTCTCAATCCTCAATCCTCAATAGAATATCCTCAATTCACAGTTTTCAATACTCAATCCCCATTCTTCAATCTTCAAGTCTCAATCCACAAACGTCAATTCTCATCACTCAACCCTCAACACTCAGTCCTCAATCTTCAATCCTCAATCCTCAATCCGGAATCTTGAATCCTCAATACTCAATCTTCAATCCTCAATCCTCAATTCTCAATCCTCAACAGTCAATCCTCAATCGTCAATCCTCAGTCCCCAATCCTCAATCTTCAATCCTCTATCCTCAATCCTCAATCCTGAATCCTCAATCCTCAATCATCAATACTCAATCCTCAATCCTCAGTCCTCAATATTCATTCCTCAATGCTCAATCTGCAATCTTCAATCCTCAATCCTCAGTCCTCAATACTCATACTTCAATACTCAATCCTCAATCCTCAATCCTCAATCCTCAATCCTCAATCCTCAATCCCAAATCCTCAATCCTCAATCCTCAATCCTCAACCCTGAATCCTCAGTCCTGAAACCTCAATACCGAATCCTCAATCCTGAATCCTCAATCTTCAGCACTCAGTCCTCAACAATCAATTGACAATCCTCAATCCTCAATAGAATATCCTCAATTCACAGTTTTCAATACTCAATCCCCATTCTTCAGTCTTCAAATCTCAATCCACAAACATCAATTCTCATCACTCAACCCTGAACACTCAGTCCTCAGTCTTCAATCCTCAATCCTAAATCCTCAATACTCAATCTTCAATCCTCAATCCTCAATCCTCAATCCTCAATCCTCAATTCCCAATCCTCAATCTTCAACCCTCAATCCTCAATCTTCAATCCTTAATCCTCAATCCTCAATCCTCAATCCCCAATCCTCAATCTTCAATACTCAATCTTCAATCCTCAATCCTCAATCCTCAGTCCTCAATCCTCAATCCTCAATCCTCAGTCCTCAATCTTCATTCCTCAATACTCAATCTGCAATCCTCAATCCTCAGTCCTCAATCCTCAATCCTAATTCGTCACTCCTCAATACCCAATCCTCAATCTTCAATCCTCAATCCTCAATCCTCAATTCTCAATCCTCAATCCTCAATCCTCAATCCTCAATCTTCAATCCTCAATACTCTATCTTGAATACTCAATCCTCAATCCTCAATCCTCAATCCTCAATCCTCAATCCTCAATCCCAAATCCTCAATCCTCAATCCTCAATCCTCAACCCTCAATCCTCAGTCCTGAAACCTCAATACCGAATCCTCAACCCTGAATCCTCAATATTCAGCACTCAGTCCTCAACAATCAATTGACAATCCTCAATCCTCAATAGTATATCCTCAATTCACAGTTTTCAATACTCAATCCCCATTCTTCAGTCTTCAAATCTCAATCCACAAATATCAATTCTCATCACTCAACCCTCAACACTCAGTCCTCAATCTTCAGTCCTCACTCCTAAATCCGCAATACTCAATCTTCAACCCTCAATCTTCAATCCTCAATTTTCAATCCCCATTCTTCAATTCTCAACACCCAGTCCACAATCTTCAATCCTCAATCCTCAATCCTCAATTCCCAATCCTCAATCCTCAATCCTCAGACCTCAAGCATCAATAATCAACCCTCAGTCCTCGTCCGCAATCCACAACCCTCAATCCTCAATCCTCAATCTTCAATCATCAATATTCAATCATCAATCCTCAATCTTCAATCCTCTATCCTCAATCCTCAATCCTGAATGTTCAATACTCAATACCCAATACTCAATCTTCAATCCTCAATACTCAATCCTCAATCCTCAATCCTCAATCCTCAGTCCTCAAACCTCAATCCTGAATCCTCAATCCTGAATCCTCAATCTTCAGCCCTCAGACCTCAACAATCAATTGTCAGTCCTCAATCCTCAATAGAATATACCCAATTCACAGTTTTCAACACTCAAACCAAAATCTTCAATCTTCAAATCTCAATCCACAAACATCAATTCTCATCACTCAACGCTCAACACTCAGTCCCCAATCCTCAATCTTAAATCCCCAATCCTCAATCCTCAATCCTCAATCCTCAATCTTCAATCCTGAATACTCAACCTTCAATCCTCAATCCTCAATCCTCAATCCTCAATCCTCAATCCTCAACCCTCAATCCTCAGTCCTGAAACCTCAATCCCGAATCCTCAATCCTGAAACCGCAAACTTCAGTCCTCAGTCCTCAACAATCAATTGTCAATCCTCAATCCTCAATAGAATATCCTCAATTCACAGTTTTCAATACTCAATCCCCATTCTTCAATATTCAAATCTCAATCCACAAGCATCAATTCTCATCACTCAACCCGCAACACTCAGTCCTCAATCTTCAATCCTAAACCCTAAATTCTCAATCTTCAATCCTCAATACTCAGTCTTCAGTCCTCAATCCTCAATTCTCAATCCTCAATACTCAATCCTCAATCGTCAATCCTCAATTCCCAATCCTCAATTTTCAATCCTCAATCCTCAATCTTCAATCCTTAATCCTCAATCCTCAATCCCCAATCCTCGATCTTCAATCCTCAATACTCAATCTTCAATCCTCAATCCTCAATCCTCAATCCTCAATCCTCAATCCTCAATCCTCAATCTTCAATCCTCAATACTCAATCTTCAATCCTCAATCTTCAATCCTCAATCCTCAATCCTCATTCTTCAATCCTCAACACCCAATCCTCAATCTTCAATCCTCAATCCTCAATCCTCAATTCTCAATCCTCAATCCTCAATCCTCAGACCTCAAACATCAATACTCAACCCTCAGTCCTCGTCCGCAATCCACAACCCTCAATCCTCAATCCTCAATGTTCAATCCTCAATCTTCAATACTCAATACTCAATCTTCAATCCTCAATCCTCAATCCTCAGTCCTCAATCCTCAATCCCAAATTTTCAATCCTCAATCCTCAATCCTCAACCCTCAATCCTCAGTCCTGAAACATCAATACCGAATCCTCAATACTGAATCCTGAATCCTCAGCCCTCAGTCCTCAACAATCAATAGTCAATCCTCAATCCTCAATAGAATATCCTCAATACTCAATCTTCAATCCTCAATGCTCAATCCTCTATCCTCAATCCTCAATCCTGAATGTACAATCCTCAATACCCAATCCTCAATCTTCAATCCTGAGTACTCAATCCTCAATCCTCAATCCTCGAATCCTCAGTCCTCAAACCTCAATCCTGAATCCTCAATCCTGAAATCTCAATCTTCAGCCCTCAGTCCTCAACAATCAATTGTCAGTCCTCAATCCTCAATAGAACATCCTCAATTCACAGCTTTCAATACTCAATCCCCATTCTTCAATCTTCAAATCTCAATCCGCACAAATCAATTCTCATCACTCAACCCTCAACACTCAGTCCTCGATCTTCAAACCTCAATCCTCAATCCGCAATCTTGAATCCTCAATACTCAATCTTCAATCCTCAATCCTCAATTCTCAATCCTCAACACTCAATCCTCAATCGTCAATCCTCAATCCCCAATCCTCAGTCTTCAATCCTCTATCCTCAATCCTCAATCCTCAATCTTCAATCCACAACCTTCAATACTCAATACTCAATCTTCAATCCTCAATCCTCAATCCTCAGTCCTCAATCCTCAATCCTCAATCCTCAATCCTCAATCGTCAATCCTCAATTCCCAATCCTCAATCTTCAACCCTCAACCCTCAATCTTCAATCCTTAATCCTCAATCCTCAATCCCCAATCCTCAACCTTCAATTCTCAATACTCAATCCTCAGCCCTCAATCCCCAGTCCTCAAACCTCAATCCGGAATCCTCAATCCTGAATCCTCAATCTTCAGCCGTCGGTCCTCAACAATCAATTGTCAATCCTCAATCCTCAATAGAATATCCTCAATTCACAGTTTTCAATACTCAATCGCCATTATTTAAACTTCAAATCTCAATCCACAACCACCAATTATTATCACTCAACCCTCAACACTCAGTCCTCAATCTTCAATCCTCAATACTCATTCCTCAATCTTCAATCCTCAATACTCAATCTTCAATCCTCAATCCTCAATTCTCAATCCTCAATACTCAATCCTCAATCCTCAATCCTCAATCCTCAATCCTAAATACTCATTCTTCAATCCTCAATACCCAATCCTCAATCTTCAATCCTCAATCCTCAATCCTCAATTCTCAGTCCTCACGCCTCAACCCTCAGACCTCAAACATCAATACTCAACCCTCAGTCCTCGTCCTCAATCCACAACCCTCAATCATCAATCCTCAATCTTCAATTCTCATTCCTCAATCCTCAATCCTCAATCCTCAATCCTCAGTCCTCAAACCTCTATCCTGAATCCTCAATCCTGAATCCTCAGTCTTCAGCCCTCAGTCCTCTACAATCAGTTGCCAATCCTCAATCCTCAATAGAATATCATCAATTCACAGCTTTCATTACTCAATACTCAATCTGCAATCTTCAAATCTCTATCCACAAACATAAATCCTCATCACTCAACCCTCAACACTCAGTCCCCAATCCTCAATAATCAATCCTCAATCCTCAATCCTCAATCCACAATCCTCAACCTTCAATCCTCAATACTCAATCTTCAATGCTCATTCCTCAATACTCAATCCTCAACTCTCAATCCTCAATCCGCAATCTTCAATCATCAATCCTCAATTCTCAATCCTCAATCCTCAATCCTCAGACTTCAATCCTCAATACTCAATCTGCAATCCTCAATCTTCAATCATTAATATTCAATCTTCAATCCTCAATCCTCAATCCTCAATCCTCAGCCCTCAATCCTCAATCCTCAATCCCCAATACCCAATCCTCAATCCTCAGTCCTCAAACCTCAATCCTGAATCCTCAATCCTGAATCCTCAATCTACAGCCCTGAGTCCTCAACAATCAGTTGTCAATCCTCAATCCTCAATAGAATATACTCAATTCACAGTTTTCAATACTCAATACTCAATCCTCAATCCTCAATCCTCAATCCTCATTCTTCAATCCTCAATACCCAATCCTCAATCTTCAATCCTCAATACTCAATCCTGAATCCTCAATCCTCAATCCTCAACCCGCAATCCGCAGTCCTCAGTCCTCAAACCTCAATCCTCATCCCTCAACCCTCATCCTCCATCCTAAATCGTCAACCCGCAATCCTCTATCTTCAATCCTCAATACTCAATCTTCAATCCTCAATCCTCAGTCCTCAATCCTCAATTCTGAATCCTCAATCCTGAGTCCTCAATCTTCAGCCCTCAGTCCTCAACAATCAGTAGTCAATCCTCAATACTCAATAGAATATCCTCAATTTACAGTTTTCAACACTCAATGCTCAATCTGCAATCATCAAACCTCTATCCACAGAAATCAATTCTCATCACTCAACCCTCAACACTCAGTCCTCAATGTTCAATCCTCAATCCTCAATTCTCAATCTTCAATCCTCAATACTGAATCTTCAATCATCAATCCTCAATCCTCAATCCTCAATCCTCAATCCTCAATCCTCAGTGCCCAGTCCTCAATCTTCTATCCTCAGTACTCAATCCTCAATCCTCAATCCTCAATCCTCAATCCTCAGTCCTCAATCCTCAATTCTCAATCCTCAATCCTCAATCTTCAATCCTCAATACTCAATCTGCAATCTTCAATCCTCAAACCTCAATCCTCAATCCTCAATCTTCAATCATCAATATTCAACTATCAATCCTCAATCTTCAATCCTCTATCCTCAATCCTCAATCCTGAATGTTCAATCCTCAATACCCAATCCTCAGTCTTCAATCCTCAATACTCAATCCTCAATCCTCAATACTCAATCCTCAGTCCTCAATTCGCAATCCTCAATCCTCAGACCTCAAGCATTAATACCCAACCCCCAGTCTTCGTACTCAACCTACAACCCTCAATCCTCAATCCTCAATCTTCAATCATCAATATTCAACCTTCAATCCCCAATCCCCAATCCTCAGTCTTCAATACTCAATCCTCAGTCCTCAATCCTCAATCCTCAATCTTCAACCCTCAATACTCAATCTTCAATCCTCAGTCCTCAATCCTCAATCCTGAATCCTCAATCCTCAATCCTCAATCTCCAATCCTCAATACTAAATCCTCAATTCTCAATCCTCAATCCTGAATCCTCAATCCTCAATCCTCAACCCTCAGTCCTCAGTCCAGAAACATCAATACCGAATCCTCAATCCTGAATCCTCAATCTTCAGACCTCAGTCCTCAACAATCAATTGTCAATCCTCAATCCTCAATAGAATATCCTCAATTCACAGTTTTCAATACTCAATCCCCATTCTTCAATCTTCAAATCTCAATCCCAAACATCAATTCTCGTCACTCAACCCTCAACACTCAGTCCTTTATGTTCAATCCTCAATCCTCAATTCTCAATCTTCAATCCTCAATACTGAATCTTCAATACTCAATCCTCAATCCTCAATCCTCAACCTTCAATACTCAGTCCCCAATCCTCAATCTTCAATCCTCAACACCCAATCCTCAATCTTCAATCCTCAATCCTCAAACCTCAATTCTCAATCCTCAATCCTCAATCCTCAGACCTCAAACATCAATACTCAACCCTCAGTCCTCGTCCGCAATCCACAACCCTCAATCGTCAATCCTCAATGTTCAATCCTCAATCTTCAATACTCAATACTCAATCTTCAAACCTCAATCCTCAGTCCTCAGTCCTCAATCCTCAATCCTCAATCCTCAATCCTCAATCCTCAATCCTCAATCCTCAATCCTCAATCCTCGATCTTCAGCCCTCAGTCCTCAACAATCAATTGTCAATCCTCAATCCTCAGTAGAATATCCTCAATTCAGAGTTTTCAATACTCAATCCCCATTCTTCAATCTTCAAATCTCAATCCCAAACATCAATTCTCATCACTCAACCCTCAACACTCAGTCCTCAATCTTCAACCCTCAATCCTAAATCCTCAGTCTTCAATCCTCAATAATCAATCTTCAATCCTAAATCCACAATTCTCAATCCCCAATACTCAATCCTCAATCTTCAATACTCAATTCCCAATCCTCAATCTTCGATCCTCAATCCTCAATCATCAATCCTTAATCCTCAACCCTCAATCCCCAATCCTCAATCTTCAATACTCAATCTTCAATCCTCAATCCTCAATCCTCAGTCCTCAATCCTCAATCCTCAATACTCAATCCTCAATCTTCAATCTTCAATACTCAATCTTCAATCCTCAATCCTCAATCCTCAGTCCTCAATCCTCAATCCTCAATCCTAAATCCTCAATCCTCAATCCCCAATCCTCAATCTTCAATCCTCAATACTCAATCTTCAATCCTCAATCCTCAATCCACAATCGTCAATCCTCAATCCTCAACCCTCAACCTTCAATCCTCAATACTCAATCTTCAACCCTCAATCTTCAATCCTCAATCCTCAATCCTCATTCTTCAATCCTCAACACCCAGTCCTCAATCTTCAATCCTCAATCCTCAATCCTCAATTCTCAATCCTCAATCCTCAATCCTCAGACCTCAAACACCAATACTCAACCCTCAGTCTTCGTCCGCAATCCACAACCCTCAATCCTCAATCCTCAATCTTCAATCATCAATATTCAATCATCAATCCTCAATCTTCAATCCTCTATCCTCAATCCTCAATCCTGAATGTTCAATCCTCAATACCCAACCCTCTATCTTCAATCCTCAATACTCAATCCTCAATCCTCAATCCTCAATCCTCAATCGCCAATCCTCAATCCTCAATCCTCAAGCCACAATCCTCAATCCTCAATCCTCAATCCTCAATCCTCAATCCTCTGTCCCCAAACCTCAATCCTGAATCCTCAATCCTGAATCCTCAATCTTCAGCCCTCAGTCCTCAACAATCAGTTGTCAATCCTCAATCCTCAATAGAATATCACCAATTCACAGATTTCAAAACTCAATACTCAATCTGCAATCTTCAGATCTCTATCCACAAACATCAATTCACATTACTCATCCCTCGACAGTCAGTCCTTTATGTTCAATCCTCAATCCTCAATTCTCAATCTTCAATACTCAATACTGAATCTTCAATCCTCAATACTCAATCCTCAATCCACAATCCTCAATCCTCAATCCTCAATCTTCAATACTCAGTCCCCAATCCTCAATCTTCAATCCTCAATCCTCAATCCTCAATCCTCGATACTCGAACCTCAATCCTCAGTCCTCAATCCTCGATCCTCAATGTTCAATCCGCAATACCCAATCCTCAATCTTCAATCCTCAATCCTCAATCCTCAAACCTCAATCCTCAATCCTCAACCCTCAATCCTCAGTCCTCGAACCTCAATCCTGAATCCTCAATCCTGAATCCTCAATCTTCATCCCTCAGTCCTCAACAATCAGTTGTCAATCCTCAATCTTCAGTCCTCAATCCTCAATATTCAATCCTCAATCCTCAATCCTCAATCCTCAATCCTCTGTCCCCAAACCCCAATTCTGAATCCTCAAACCTGAATCCTCAATTTTCAGCCCTCAGTCCTCAACAATCAGTTGTCAATCCTCAATCCTCAATAGAATATCACCAATTCACAGATTTCAAAACTCAATACTCAATCTGCAGTCTTCAGATCTCTATCCACAAACATCAATTCACATCACTCATCCCTCGACACTCAGTCCTTTATGTTCAATCCTCAATCCTCAATTCTCAATCTTCAATCCTCAATACTGAATCTTCAATCCTCAATACTCAATCCCCAATCCTCAACCTTCAATCCTCAATCCTCAATCCTCAACCCTCGATCCTCGAACCTCAATCCTCAGTCCTCAATCCTCAAACCTCAATGTTCAATCCGCAATACCCAATCCTCAATCTTCAATTCTCAGTCCTCAATCCTCAAACCTCAATCCTCAATCCTCAACCCTCAATCCTCAGTCCTCGAACCTCATTCCTGAATCCTCAATCCTGAATCCTCAATCTTCATCCCTCAGTCCTCATCAATCAATTATCAATCCTCAATCCTCAATAGAATATCCTCAATTCACAGCTTTCAATACTCAATCCCCATTCTTCAATCTTCAAATCTGAATCCACAAACATCAATTCTCATCACTCAACCCTCAACACTCAGACCTCAATCTTCAATCCTCAATCCTCAATCCGCAATCTTGAATCCTCAATACTCAATCATCAATCCTCAATCCACAATTCTCAATCCTCAACACTCAATCCTCAATCGTCAATCCTCAATCGTCAATCCTCAATCCCCAATAATCAATCTTCAATCCTCTATCCTCAATCCTCAGTCCTCAATCTTCAATCCTCAATCTTCAATACTCAATACTCAATCTTCAATCCTCAATCCTCAATCCTCAGTCCTCAATCCTCAATTCTCAATCCTCAATCCTCAATCTTCAATCCTCAATACTCAATCTGCAATCTTCAATCCTCAAACCTCAATCCTCAATCCTCAATCTTCAATCATCAATATTCAACTATCAATCCTCAATCTTCAATCCTCTATCCTCAATCCTCAATCCTGAATGTTCAATCCTCAATACCCAATCCTCAGTCTTCAATCCTCAATACTCAATCCTCAATCCTCAATACTCAATCCTCAGCCCTCAATTCGCAATCCTCAATCCTCAGACCTCAAGCATTAATACCCAACCCCCAGTCTTCGTACTCAACCTACAACCCTCAATCCTCAATCCTCAATCTTCAATCATCAATATTCAACCTTCAATCCCCAATCCCCAATCCTCAGTCTTCAATACTCAATCCTCAGTCCTCAATCCTCAATCCTCAATCTTCAATCCTCAATACTCAATCTTCAATCCTCAGTCCTCAATCCTCAATCCTGAATCCTCAATCCTCAATCCTCAATCTCCAATCCTCAATACTAAATCCTCAATTCTCAATCCTCAATCCTGAATCCTCAATCCTCAATCCTCAACCCTCAGTCCTCAGTCCAGAAACATCAATACCGAATCCTCAATCCTGAATCCTCAATCTTCAGACCTCAGTCCTCAACAATCAATTGTCAATCCTCAATCCTCAATAGAATATCCTCAATTCACAGTTTTCAATACTGAATCCCCATTCTTCAATCTTCAAATCTCAATCCCAATCATCAATTCTCGTCACTCAACCCTCAACACTCAGTCCTTTATGTTCAATCCTCAATCCTCAATTCTCAATCTTCAATCCTCAATACTGAATCTTCAATACTCAATCCTCAATCCTCAATCCTCAACCTTCAATACTCAGTCCCCAATCCTCAATCTTCAATCCTCAACACCCAATCCTCAATCTTCAATCCTCAATGCTCAAACCTCAATTCTCAATCCTCAATCCTCAATCCTCAGACCTCAAACATCAATACTCAACCCTCAGTCCTCGTCCGCAATCCTCAGTCCTCAATCCTCAATCCTCAATCCTCAATCCTCAATCTTCAATCTTCAATACTCAATCCTCAATCCTCAGTCCTCAATCCTCAATCCTCAATCCTAAATCCTCAATCCTCAATCCCCAATCCTCAATCTTCAATCCTCAATACTCAATCTTCAATCTTCAATCCTCAGTCCTCAATCCTCAATCCTGAATCCTCAATCCTCAATCCTCAATCTCCAATCCTCAATACTAAATCCTCAATTCTCAATCCTCAATCCTGAATCCTCAATCCTCAATCCTCAACCCTCAGTCCTCAGTCCAGAAACATCAATACCGAATCCTCAATCCTGAATCCTCAATCTTCAGACCTCAGTCCTCAACAATCAATTGTCAATCCTCAATCCTCAATAGAATATCCTCAATTCAGAGTTTTCAATACTCAATCCCCATTCTTCAATCTTCAAATCTCAATCCCAAACATCAATTCTCATCACTCAACCCTCAACACTCAGTCCTCAATCTTCAACCCTCAATCCTAAATCCTCAGTCTTCAATCCTCAATAATCAATCTTCAATCCTAAATCCACAATTCTCAATCCCCAATACTCAATCCTCAATCTTCAATACTCAATTCCCAATCCTCAATCTTCAATCCTCAATCCTCAATCATCAATCCTTAATCCTCAACCCTCAATCCCCAATCCTCAATCTTCAATACTCAATCTTCAATCCTCAATCCTCAATCCTCAGTCCTCAATCCTCAATCCTCAATCCTCAATCCTCAATCTTCAATCTTCAATACTCAATCTTCAATCCTCAATCCTCAATCCTCAGTCCTCAATCCTCAATCCTCAATCCTAAATCCTCAATCCTCAATCCCCAATCCTCAATCTTCAATCCTCAATACTCAATCTTCAATCCTCAATCCTCAATCCACAATCCTCAATCCTCAATCCTCAATCTTCAATACTCAGTCCCCAATCCTCAATCTTCAATCCTCAATCCTCAATCCTCAATCCTCGATCCTCGAACCTCAATCCTCAGTCCTCAATCCTCGATCCTCAATGTTCAATCCGCAATACCCAATCCTCAATCTTCAATCCTCAATCCTCAATCCTCAAACCTCAATCCTCAATCCTCAACCCTCAATCCTCAGTCCTCGAACCTCAATCCTGAATCCTCAATCCTGAATCCTCAATCTTCATCCCTCAGTCCTCAACAATCAGTTGTCAAACCTCAATCTTCAGTCCTCAATACTCAATCTGCAATCCTCAATCCTCAATCCTAAATCCTCAATCCTAATTCGTCACTCCTCAATACCCAATGCTCAATCTTCAATCCGCAATCCACAATCCTCAATTCTCAATCCTCAATCCTCAATCCTCAATCCTCAATCTTCAATCCTCAATACTCAATCTTCAATACTCAATCCTCAATCCTCAATCCTCAATCCTCAATCCTCAATCCTCAACCCTCAATCCCAAATCCTCAATCCTCAATCCTCAACCCTCAACCCTCAATCCTCAGTCCTGAAGCCTCAATACCGAATCCTGAATCCTCAATCCTCAATCCTCAATCCTCAATACCCAATCCTCAATCTTCAATCCTCAATACTCAATCCTGATTCCTCAATCCTCAATCCTCAATCCTCAATCCTTAATCCTCAATCCTCAACCCTCAATCCTCAGTCCTGAAACATCAATACCGAATCCTCAATCCTGAATCCTCAATCTTCAGACCTCAGTCCTCAACAATCAATTGTCAATCCTCAATCCTCAATAGAATATCCTCAATTCAGAGTTTTCAATACTCAATCCCCATTCTTCAATCTTCAAATCTCAATCCCAAACATCAATTCTCATCACTCAACCCTCAACACTCAGTCCTCAATCTTCAACCCTCAATCCTAAATCCTCAGTCTTCAATCCTCAATAATCAATCTTCAATCCTAAATCCACAATTCTCAATCCCCAATACTCAATCCTCAATCTTCAATACTCAATTCCCAATCCTCAATCTTCAATCCTCAATCCTCAATCATCAATCCTTAATCCTCAACCCTCAATCCCCAATCCTCAATCTTCAATACTCAATCTTCAATCCTCAATCCTCAATCCTCAGTCCTCAATCCTCAATCCTCAATCCTCAATCCTCAATCTTCAATCTTCAATACTCAATCTTCAATCCTCAATCCTCAATCCTCAGTCCTCAATCCTCAATCCTCAATCCTAAATCCTCAATCCTCAATCCCCAATCCTCAATCTTCAATCCTCAATACTCAATCTTCAATCCTCAATCCTCAATCCACAATCCTCAATCCTCAATCCTCAATCTTCAATACTCAGTCCCCAATCCTCAATCTTCAATCCTCAATCCTCAATCCTCAATCCTCGATCCTCGAACCTCAATCCTCAGTCCTCAATCCTCGATCCTCAATGTTCAATCCGCAATACCCAATCCTCAATCTTCAATCCTCAATCCTCAATCCTCAAACCTCAATCCTCAATCCTCAACCCTCAATCCTCAGTCCTCGAACCTCAATCCTGAATCCTCAATCCTGAATCCTCAATCTTCATCCCTCAGTCCTCAACAATCAGTTGTCAAACCTCAATCTTCAGTCCTCAATACTCAATCTGCAATCCTCAATCCTCAATCCTAAATCCTCAATCCTAATTCGTCACTCCTCAATACCCAATGCTCAATCTTCAATCCGCAATCCACAATCCTCAATTCTCAATCCTCAATCCTCAATCCTCAATCCTCAATCTTCAATCCTCAATACTCAATCTTCAATACTCAATCCTCAATCCTCAATCCTCAATCCTCAATCCTCAATCCTCAACCCTCAATCCCAAATCCTCAATCCTCAATCCTCAACCCTCAACCCTCAATCCTCAGTCCTGAAGCCTCAATACCGAATCCTGAATCCTCAATCCTCAATCCTCAATCCTCAATACCCAATCCTCAATCTTCAATCCTCAATACTCAATCCTGATTCCTCAATCCTCAATCCTCAATCCTCAATCCTTAATCCTCAATCCTCAACCCTCAATCCTCAGTCCTGAAACCTCAATCCCGAATCCTCAATCCTGAATCCGCAAACTTCAGTCCTCAGTCCTCAACAATCAATTGTCAATCCTCAATCCTCAATAGAATATCCTCAATTCACAGTTTTCAATACTCAATCCCCATTCTTCAATATTCAAGTCTCAATCCACAAACATCAATTCTCATCACTCAGCCCTCAACACTCAGTCCTGAATCTTCAATCCTCAATCCTCAAATCTCAATCCTCAACACTCAATCCTCAATCGTCAATCCTCAATCCTCAATCCTCAATCGTCAATCCTCAATCCTCAATCCCAAATCCTCAATCCTCAATCCTCAATCCTCAACCCTCAATCCTCAGTCCTGAAACCTCAATACCGTATCCTCAATCCTGAATCCTCAATCTTCAGCACTCAGTCCTCAACAATCAATTGACAATCCTCAATCCTCAATAGAATATCCTCAGTTCACAGTTTTCAATACTCAATCCCCATTCTTCAGTCCTCAAATCTCAATCCACAAACATCAATTCTCATCACTCAACCCTCAACACTCAGTCCTCAATCTTCAATCCTCAATCCTAAATCCTCAATACTCAATCTTCAACCCTCAATTTTCAATACTCAATACTCAATCTTCAATCCTCAATCCTCAATCCTCAATCCTCATTCCTCAATCCTCAATCCTCAACCATCAATCCTCAGTCCTGAAACCTCGATATCGAATCCTGAATACTGAATCCTCAATCTTCAGCCCTCAGTCCTCAATAATCAATTGTCAATCCTCAATCCTCAATAGAATATCCTCAATTCACAGTTTTCAATACTCAATCCCCATTCTTCAATCTTCAAATCGCAATCCACAAACATCAATTCTCATCACTCAACCCTCAACGCTCAGTTCTCTATATTCAATCCTCAATCCTAAATCCTCAATCTTCAATCCTCAATCTTCAATCCTCAATCCTCAATCCTCATTCTTCAATCCTCAACACCCAATCCTCAATCTTCAATCCTCAATCCTCAATCCTCAATTCTCAATCCTCAATCCTCAATCCTCAGACCTCAAACATCAATACTCAACCCTCAGTCCTCGTCCGCAATCCACAACCCTCAATCCTCAATCCTCAATGTTCAATCCTCAATCTTCAATACTCAATACTCAATCTTCAATCCTCAATCCTCAATCCTCAGTCCTCAATCCTCAATCCCAAATTTTCAATCCTCAATCCTCAATCCTCAACCCTCAATCCTCAGTCCTGAAACATCAATACCGAATCCTCAATACTGAATCCTGAATCCTCAGCCCTCAGTCCTCAACAATCAATAGTCAATCCTCAATCCTCAATAGAATATCCTCAATACTCAATCTTCAATCCTCAATGCTCAATCCTCTATCCTCAATCCTCAATCCTGAATGTACAATCCTCAATACCCAATCCTCAATCTTCAATCCTGAGTACTCAATCCTCAATCCTCAATCCTCGAATCCTCAGTCCTCAAACCTCAATCCTGAATCCTCAATCCTGAAATCTCAATCTTCAGCCCTCAGTCCTCAACAATCAATTGTCAGTCCTCAATCCTCAATAGAACATCCTCAATTCACAGCTTTCAATACTCAATCCCCATTCTTCAATCTTCAAATCTCAATCCGCACAAATCAATTCTCATCACTCAACCCTCAACACTCAGTCCTCGATCTTCAAACCTCAATCCTCAATCCGCAATCTTGAATCCTCAATACTCAATCTTCAATCCTCAATCCTCAATTCTCAATCCTCAACACTCAATCCTCAATCGTCAATCCTCAATCCCCAATCCTCAGTCTTCAATCCTCTATCCTCAATCCTCAATCCTCAATCTTCAATCCACAACCTTCAATACTCAATACTCAATCTTCAATCCTCAATCCTCAATCCTCAGTCCTCAATCCTCAATCCTCAATCCTCAATCCT
This sequence comes from Calliopsis andreniformis, assembly GCF_051401765.1. Classification (NCBI taxonomy): domain Eukaryota; kingdom Metazoa; phylum Arthropoda; class Insecta; order Hymenoptera; family Andrenidae; genus Calliopsis; species Calliopsis andreniformis. The sequence goes on along the minus strand of NW_027480466.1, from coordinate 3,344,207 downwards.
CAATCGTCAATCCTCAATTCCCAATCCTCAATCTTCAACCCTCAACCCTCAATCTTCAATCCTTAATCCTCAATCCTCAATCCCCAATCCTCAACCTTCAATTCTCAATACTCAATCCTCAGCCCTCAATCCCCAGTCCTCAAACCTCAATCCGGAATCCTCAATCCTGAATCCTCAATCTTCAGCCGTCGGTCCTCAACAATCAATTGTCAATCCTCAATCCTCAATAGAATATCCTCAATTCACAGTTTTCAATACTCAATCGCCATTATTTAAACTTCAAATCTCAATCCACAACCACCAATTATTATCACTCAACCCTCAACACTCAGTCCTCAATCTTCAATCCTCAATACTCATTCCTCAATCTTCAATCCTCAATACTCAATCTTCAATCCTCAATCCTCAATTCTCAATCCTCAATACTCAATCCTCAATCCTCAATCCTCAATCCTCAATCCTAAATACTCATTCTTCAATCCTCAATACCCAATCCTCAATCTTCAATCCTCAATCCTCAATCCTCAATTCTCAGTCCTCACGCCTCAACCCTCAGACCTCAAACATCAATACTCAACCCTCAGTCCTCGTCCTCAATCCACAACCCTCAATCATCAATCCTCAATCTTCAATTCTCATTCCTCAATCCTCAATCCTCAATCCTCAATCCTCAGTCCTCAAACCTCTATCCTGAATCCTCAATCCTGAATCCTCAGTCTTCAGCCCTCAGTCCTCTACAATCAGTTGCCAATCCTCAATCCTCAATAGAATATCATCAATTCACAGCTTTCATTACTCAATACTCAATCTGCAATCTTCAAATCTCTATCCACAAACATAAATCCTCATCACTCAACCCTCAACACTCAGTCCCCAATCCTCAATAATCAATCCTCAATCCTCAATCCTCAATCCACAATCCTCAACCTTCAATCCTCAATACTCAATCTTCAATGCTCATTCCTCAATACTCAATCCTCAACTCTCAATCCTCAATCCGCAATCTTCAATCATCAATCCTCAATTCTCAATCCTCAATCCTCAATCCTCAGACTTCAATCCTCAATACTCAATCTGCAATCCTCAATCTTCAATCATTAATATTCAATCTTCAATCCTCAATCCTCAATCCTCAATCCTCAGCCCTCAATCCTCAATCCTCAATCCCCAATACCCAATCCTCAATCCTCAGTCCTCAAACCTCAATCCTGAATCCTCAATCCTGAATCCTCAATCTACAGCCCTGAGTCCTCAACAATCAGTTGTCAATCCTCAATCCTCAATAGAATATACTCAATTCACAGTTTTCAATACTCAATACTCAATCCTCAATCCTCAATGCTCAATCCTCATTCTTCAATCCTCAATACCCAATCCTCAATCTTCAATCCTCAATACTCAATCCTGAATCCTCAATCCTCAATCCTCAACCCGCAATCCGCAGTCCTCAGTCCTCAAACCTCAATCCTCATCCCTCAACCCTCATCCTCCATCCTAAATCGTCAACCCGCAATCCTCTATCTTCAATCCTCAATACTCAATCTTCAATCCTCAATCCTCAGTCCTCAATCCTCAATTCTGAATCCTCAATCCTGAGTCCTCAATCTTCAGCCCTCAGTCCTCAACAATCAGTAGTCAATCCTCAATACTCAATAGAATATCCTCAATTTACAGTTTTCAACACTCAATGCTCAATCTGCAATCATCAAACCTCTATCCACAGAAATCAATTCTCATCACTCAACCCTCAACACTCAGTCCTCAATGTTCAATCCTCAATCCTCAATTCTCAATCTTCAATCCTCAATACTGAATCTTCAATCATCAATCCTCAATCCTCAATCCTCAATCCTCAATCCTCAATCCTCAGTGCCCAGTCCTCAATCTTCTATCCTCAGTACTCAATCCTCAATCCTCAATCCTCAATCCTCAATCCTCAGTCCTCAATCCTCAATTCTCAATCCTCAATCCTCAATCTTCAATCCTCAATACTCAATCTGCAATCTTCAATCCTCAAACCTCAATCCTCAATCCTCAATCTTCAATCATCAATATTCAACTATCAATCCTCAATCTTCAATCCTCTATCCTCAATCCTCAATCCTGAATGTTCAATCCTCAATACCCAATCCTCAGTCTTCAATCCTCAATACTCAATCCTCAATCCTCAATACTCAATCCTCAGTCCTCAATTCGCAATCCTCAATCCTCAGACCTCAAGCATTAATACCCAACCCCCAGTCTTCGTACTCAACCTACAACCCTCAATCCTCAATCCTCAATCTTCAATCATCAATATTCAACCTTCAATCCCCAATCCCCAATCCTCAGTCTTCAATACTCAATCCTCAGTCCTCAATCCTCAATCCTCAATCTTCAACCCTCAATACTCAATCTTCAATCCTCAGTCCTCAATCCTCAATCCTGAATCCTCAATCCTCAATCCTCAATCTCCAATCCTCAATACTAAATCCTCAATTCTCAATCCTCAATCCTGAATCCTCAATCCTCAATCCTCAACCCTCAGTCCTCAGTCCAGAAACATCAATACCGAATCCTCAATCCTGAATCCTCAATCTTCAGACCTCAGTCCTCAACAATCAATTGTCAATCCTCAATCCTCAATAGAATATCCTCAATTCACAGTTTTCAATACTCAATCCCCATTCTTCAATCTTCAAATCTCAATCCCAAACATCAATTCTCGTCACTCAACCCTCAACACTCAGTCCTTTATGTTCAATCCTCAATCCTCAATTCTCAATCTTCAATCCTCAATACTGAATCTTCAATACTCAATCCTCAATCCTCAATCCTCAACCTTCAATACTCAGTCCCCAATCCTCAATCTTCAATCCTCAACACCCAATCCTCAATCTTCAATCCTCAATCCTCAAACCTCAATTCTCAATCCTCAATCCTCAATCCTCAGACCTCAAACATCAATACTCAACCCTCAGTCCTCGTCCGCAATCCACAACCCTCAATCGTCAATCCTCAATGTTCAATCCTCAATCTTCAATCTTCAATACTCAATCCTCAATCCTCAGTCCTCAATCCTCAATCCTCAATCCTAAATCCTCAATCCTCAATCCCCAATCCTCAATCTTCAATCCTCAATACTCAATCTTCAATCTTCAATCCTCAGTCCTCAATCCTCAATCCTGAATCCTCAATCCTCAATCCTCAATCTCCAATCCTCAATACTAAATCCTCAATTCTCAATCCTCAATCCTGAATCCTCAATCCTCAATCCTCAACCCTCAGTCCTCAGTCCAGAAACATCAATACCGAATCCTCAATCCTGAATCCTCAATCTTCAGACCTCAGTCCTCAACAATCAATTGTCAATCCTCAATCCTCAATAGAATATCCTCAATTCAGAGTTTTCAATACTCAATCCCCATTCTTCAATCTTCAAATCTCAATCCCAAACATCAATTCTCATCACTCAACCCTCAACACTCAGTCCTCAATCTTCAACCCTCAATCCTAAATCCTCAGTCTTCAATCCTCAATAATCAATCTTCAATCCTAAATCCACAATTCTCAATCCCCAATACTCAATCCTCAATCTTCAATACTCAATTCCCAATCCTCAATCTTCAATCCTCAATCCTCAATCATCAATCCTTAATCCTCAACCCTCAATCCCCAATCCTCAATCTTCAATACTCAATCTTCAATCCTCAATCCTCAATCCTCAGTCCTCAATCCTCAATCCTCAATCCTCAATCCTCAATCTTCAATCTTCAATACTCAATCTTCAATCCTCAATCCTCAATCCTCAGTCCTCAATCCTCAATCCTCAATCCTAAATCCTCAATCCTCAATCCCCAATCCTCAATCTTCAATCCTCAATACTCAATCTTCAATCCTCAATCCTCAATCCACAATCCTCAATCCTCAATCCTCAATCTTCAATACTCAGTCCCCAATCCTCAATCTTCAATCCTCAATCCTCAATCCTCAATCCTCGATCCTCGAACCTCAATCCTCAGTCCTCAATCCTCGATCCTCAATGTTCAATCCGCAATACCCAATCCTCAATCTTCAATCCTCAATCCTCAATCCTCAAACCTCAATCCTCAATCCTCAACCCTCAATCCTCAGTCCTCGAACCTCAATCCTGAATCCTCAATCCTGAATCCTCAATCTTCATCCCTCAGTCCTCAACAATCAGTTGTCAAACCTCAATCTTCAGTCCTCAATACTCAATCTGCAATCCTCAATCCTCAATCCTAAATCCTCAATCCTAATTCGTCACTCCTCAATACCCAATGCTCAATCTTCAATCCGCAATCCACAATCCTCAATTCTCAATCCTCAATCCTCAATCCTCAATCCTCAATCTTCAATCCTCAATACTCAATCTTCAATACTCAATCCTCAATCCTCAATCCTCAATCCTCAATCCTCAATCCTCAACCCTCAATCCCAAATCCTCAATCCTCAATCCTCAACCCTCAACCCTCAATCCTCAGTCCTGAAGCCTCAATACCGAATCCTGAATCCTCAATCCTCAATCCTCAATCCTCAATACCCAATCCTCAATCTTCAATCCTCAATACTCAATCCTGATTCCTCAATCCTCAATCCTCAATCCTCAATCCTTAATCCTCAATCCTCAACCCTCAATCCTCAGTCCTGAAACATCAATACCGAATCCTCAATCCTGAATCCTCAATCTTCAGACCTCAGTCCTCAACAATCAATTGTCAATCCTCAATCCTCAATAGAATATCCTCAATTCAGAGTTTTCAATACTCAATCCCCATTCTTCAATCTTCAAATCTCAATCCCAAACATCAATTCTCATCACTCAACCCTCAACACTCAGTCCTCAATCTTCAACCCTCAATCCTAAATCCTCAGTCTTCAATCCTCAATAATCAATCTTCAATCCTAAATCCACAATTCTCAATCCCCAATACTCAATCCTCAATCTTCAATACTCAATTCCCAATCCTCAATCTTCAATCCTCAATCCTCAATCATCAATCCTTAATCCTCAACCCTCAATCCCCAATCCTCAATCTTCAATACTCAATCTTCAATCCTCAATCCTCAATCCTCAGTCCTCAATCCTCAATCCTCAATCCTCAATCCTCAATCTTCAATCTTCAATACTCAATCTTCAATCCTCAATCCTCAATCCTCAGTCCTCAATCCTCAATCCTCAATCCTAAATCCTCAATCCTCAATCCCCAATCCTCAATCTTCAATCCTCAATACTCAATCTTCAATCCTCAATCCTCAATCCACAATCCTCAATCCTCAATCCTCAATCTTCAATACTCAGTCCCCAATCCTCAATCTTCAATCCTCAATCCTCAATCCTCAATCCTCGATCCTCGAACCTCAATCCTCAGTCCTCAATCCTCGATCCTCAATGTTCAATCCGCAATACCCAATCCTCAATCTTCAATCCTCAATCCTCAATCCTCAAACCTCAATCCTCAATCCTCAACCCTCAATCCTCAGTCCTCGAACCTCAATCCTGAATCCTCAATCCTGAATCCTCAATCTTCATCCCTCAGTCCTCAACAATCAGTTGTCAAACCTCAATCTTCAGTCCTCAATACTCAATCTGCAATCCTCAATCCTCAATCCTAAATCCTCAATCCTAATTCGTCACTCCTCAATACCCAATGCTCAATCTTCAATCCGCAATCCACAATCCTCAATTCTCAATCCTCAATCCTCAATCCTCAATCCTCAATCTTCAATCCTCAATACTCAATCTTCAATACTCAATCCTCAATCCTCAATCCTCAATCCTCAATCCTCAATCCTCAACCCTCAATCCCAAATCCTCAATCCTCAATCCTCAACCCTCAACCCTCAATCCTCAGTCCTGAAGCCTCAATACCGAATCCTGAATCCTCAATCCTCAATCCTCAATCCTCAATACCCAATCCTCAATCTTCAATCCTCAATACTCAATCCTGATTCCTCAATCCTCAATCCTCAATCCTCAATCCTTAATCCTCAATCCTCAACCCTCAATCCTCAGTCCTGAAACCTCAATCCCGAATCCTCAATCCTGAATCCGCAAACTTCAGTCCTCAGTCCTCAACAATCAATTGTCAATCCTCAATCCTCAATAGAATATCCTCAATTCACAGTTTTCAATACTCAATCCCCATTCTTCAATATTCAAGTCTCAATCCACAAACATCAATTCTCATCACTCAGCCCTCAACACTCAGTCCTGAATCTTCAATCCTCAATCCTCAAATCTCAATCCTCAACACTCAATCCTCAATCGTCAATCCTCAATCCTCAATCCTCAATCGTCAATCCTCAATCCTCAATCCCAAATACTCAATCCTCAATCCTCAATCCTCAACCCTCAATCCTCAGTCCTGAAACCTCAATACCGTATCCTCAATCCTGAATCCTCAATCTTCAGCACTCAGTCCTCAACAATCAATTGACAATCCTCAATCCTCAATAGAATATCCTCAGTTCACAGTTTTCAATACTCAATCCCCATTCTTCAGTCCTCAAATCTTAATCCACAAACATCAATTCTCATCACTCAACCCTCAACACTCAGTCCTCAATCTTCAATCCTCAATCCTAAATCCTCAATACTCAATCTTCAACCCTCAATTTTCAATACTCAATACTCAATCTTCAATCCTCAATCCTCAATCCTCAATCCTCATTCCTCAATCCTCAATCCTCAACCATCAATCCTCAGTCCTGAAACCTCGATATCGAATCCTGAATACTGAATCCTCAATCTTCAGCCCTCAGTCCTCAATAATCAATTGTCAATCCTCAATCCTCAATAGAATATCCTCAATTCACAGTTTTCAATACTCAATCCCCATTCTTCAATCTTCAAATCGCAATCCACAAACATCAATTCTCATCACTCAACCCTCAACGCTCAGTCCTCTATATTCAATCCTCAATCCTAAATCCTCAATCTTCAATCCTCAATACTCAATCTTCAATCCTCAATCCTCAATTCTCAATCCTCAATAGTCAATCCTCAATCGTCAATCCTCAATTCCCAATTCTCAGTCTTAAACCCTCAATCCTCAATCTTCAATCCTTAATCCTCAATCCTCAATCCTCAATCCCCAAACCTCAATCCTCAATCCTCAGTCCTCAATCTTCATTCCTCAATACTCAATCTGCAATCCTCAATCCTCAATCCTCAATCCTCAATCCTAATTCGTCACTCCTCAATACCCAATCCTCAATCTTCAATCCTCAATCCTCAATCCTCAATTCTCAATCCTCAATCCTCAATCCTCAATCCTCAATCTTCAATCCTCAATACTCTATCTTCAATACTCAATCCTCAATTCTCAATCCTCAATCCTCAATCCTCAATCCTCAATCCCAAATCGTCAATCCTCAATCCTCAATCCTCAACCCTCAATCCTCAGTCCTGAAGCCTCAATACCGAATCCTCAATCCTGAATCCTCAATCTTCAGCACTCAGTCCTCAACAATCAATTCACAAACCTCAATCCTCAATAGTATATCCTCAATTCACAGTTTTCAATACTCAATCCCCATTCTTCAGTCTTCAAATCTCAATCCACAAACATCAATTCTCATCACTCAACCCTCAACACTCAGTCCTCAATCTTCAATCCTCAATCCTAAATCCTCAATACTCAATCTTCAACCCTCAATCTTCAATCCTCAATTTTCAATCCTCATTCTTCAATTCTCAACACCCAGGCCACAATCTTCAATCCTCAATCCTCAATCCTCAATTCTCAATCCTCAATCCTCAATCCTCAGACCTCAAGCATCAATACTCAACCCTCAGTCCTGGTCCGCAATCCAAAACCCTCAATCCTCAATCCTCAATCTTCAATCATCAATATTCAATCATCAATCTTCAATCTTCAATCCTCTATCCTCAATCCTCAGTCCTGAATGTTCAATCCTCAATACCCAATCCTCAATCTTCAATCCTCAATACTCTATCCTAAATCCTCAATCCTCAATCCTCAGTCCTCAAACATCAATCCTGAATCCTCAATCCTGAATCCTCAATCTTCTGCCCTCAGTCCTCAACAATCAATTGTCAGTCCTCAATCCTCAATAGAATATACCCAATTCACAGTTTTCAACACTCAAACCCCAATCTTCAATCTTCAAATCTCAATCCACAAACATCAATTCTCATCACTCAACGCTCAACACTCAGTCCCCAATCCTCAATCTTAAATCCCCAATCCTCAATCCTCAATCCTCAATCCTCAATCCTCAATCTTCAATCCTGAATACTCAACCTTCAATCCTCAATCCTCAATCCTCAATCCTCAATCCTCAATCCTCAACCCTCTATCCTCAGTCCTGAAACCTCAATCCCGAATCCTCAATCCTGAATCCGCAAACTTCAGTCCTCAGTCCTCAACAATCAATTGTCAATCCTCAATCCTCAATAGAATATCCTCAATTCACAGTTTTCAATACTCAATCCCCATTCTTCAATATTCAAGTCTCAATCCACAAACATCAATTCTCATCACTCAGCCCTCAACACTCAGTCCTCAACCTTCAATCCTCAATCCTCAATCCGCAATCTTGAATCCTCAATACTCAATCTTCAATCCTCAATCCTCAAATCTCAATCCTCAACACTCAATCCTCAATCGTCAATCCTCAATCCCCAATCCTCAATCCTCAATCCTCAATCTTCAATCCTCAATACTCAATCTTCAACCCTCAATCTTCAATCCTCAATCCTCAATCCTCATTCTTCAATCCTCAACACCCAATCCTCAATCTTCAACCCTCAATCCTCAATCCTCAATTCTCAATCCTCAATCCTCAATCCTCAGACCTCAAACATCAATACTCAACCCTCAGTCCTCGTCCGCAATCAACAACCCTCAATCCTCAATCCTCAATGTTCAATCCTCAATCTTCAATACTCAATACTCAATCTTCAATCCTCAATCCTCAATCCTCAGTCCTCAATCCTGAATCCCAAATCCTCAATCCTCAATCCTCAATCCTCAATCCTCAACACTCAATCCTCAGTCCTGAAACATCAATACCGAATCCTCAATACTGAATCCTGAATCTTCAGCCCTCAGTCCTCAACAATCAATAGTCAATCCTCAATCCTCAATAGAATATCCTCAATACTCAAGCTTCAATCCTCAATGATCAATCCTCTATCCTCAATCCTCAATCCTGAATGTTCAATCCTCAATACCCAATTCTCAATCTTCAATCCTCAGTACTCAATCCTCAATCCTCAACCCTCGCATCCTCAGTCCTCAAACCTCAATCCTGAATCCTCAATCCTGAAATCTCAATCTTCAGCCCTCAGTCCTCAACAATCAATTGTCAGTCCTCAATCCTCAATAGAACATCCTCAATTCACAGCTTTCAATACTCAATCCCCATTCTTCAATCTTCAAATCTCAATCCGCAAACATCAATTCTCATCACTCAACCCTCAACACTCAGTCCTCAATCTTCAAACCTCAATCCTCAATCCGCAATCTTGAATCCTCAATACTCAATCTTCAATCCTCAATCCTCAATCCTCAATTCTCAATCCTCAACACTCAATCCTCAATCGTCAATCCTCAATCCCCAATCCTCAATCTTCAATCCTCTATCCTCAATCCTCAATCCTCAATCTTCAATCCTCAACATTCAATACTCAATACTCAATCTTCAATCCTCAATCCTCAATCCTCAGCCCTCAATCCTCAATCCTCAATCCTCAATCCTCAATCGTCAATCCTCAATTCCCAATCCTCAATCTTCAACCCTCAACCCTCAATCTTCAATCCTTAATCCTCAATCCTCAATCCACAATCCTCAACCTTCAATTCTCAATACTCAATCTTCAATCCTCAATCCTCAAACCTCAATCCTCAATCCTCAATCCCCAATCCCCAATCGTCAATCCTCAATCCCCAATCCTCAATCTTCAATCCTCTATCCTCAATCATCAATCCTCAATCCCCAATCCTCAATCTTCAATTCTCAATCTTCAATCCTCAATCGTCAATCCTCAATTTTCAATCCTCAATACTCAATCTTCAATCCTCAATCCTCAATCCTCAATCCTCAATCCTCAATCCTCAATACTCAACCCTCAATCCTCAGTCCTGAAACCTCAATCCCGAATCCTCAATCCTGAATCCGCAAACTTCAGTCCTCAGTCCTCAACAATCAATTCTCAATCCTCAATCCTCAATAGAATATCCTCAATTCACAGTTTTCAATACTCAATCCCCATTCTTCAATCTTCAAGTCTCAATCCACAAACGTCAATTCTCATCACTCAACCCTCAACACTCAGTCCTCAATCTTCAATCCTCAATCCTCCATCCGGAATCTTGAATCCTCAATACTCAATCTTCAATCCTCAATCCTCAATTCTCAATCCTCAACACTCAATCCTCAATCGTCAATCCTCAATCCTCAATCCTCAATCCTCAATCCTCAATCCTCAACCCTCAATCCTCAGTCCTGAAACCTCAATACCGAATCCTCAATCCTGAATCCTCAATCTTCAGCCCTCAGTCCTCAACAATCAATTGACAATCCTCAATCCTCAATAGTATATCCTCAATTCACAGTTTTCAATGCTCAATCCCCATTCTTCAGTCTTCAAATCTCAATCCACAAACATCAATTCTCATCACTCAACCCGCAACACTCAGTCCTCAATCTTCAATCCTCAATCCTAAATCCTCAATACTCAATCTTCAACCCTCAATCTTCAATCCTCAATTTTCAATCCTCATTCTTCAATTCTCAACACCCAGTCCACAATCTTCAATCCTCAATCCTCAATCCTCAATTCTCAATCCTCAATCCTCAGCCCTCAAGCATCAACACTCAACCCTCAGTCCTCGTCCGCAATCCACAACCCTCAATCCTCAATCCTCAATCTTCAATCATCAATATTCAATCATCAATCCTCAATCTTCAATCCTCTATCCTCAATCCTCAATCCTGAATGTTCAATCCTCAATACCCAATCCTCAATCTTCAATCCTCAATACTCAATCCTCAATCCTCAATCCTCAATCCTCAGTCCTCAAACCTCAATCCTGAATCCTCAATCCTGAATCCTCAATCTTCAGCCCTCAGTCCTCAACAATCAATTGTCAGTCCTCAATCCTCAATAGAATATACCCAATTCACAGTTTTCAACACTCAAACCCCAATCTTCAATCTTCAAATCTCAATCCACAAACATCAATTCTCATCACTCAACGCTCAACACTCAGTCCCCAATCCTCAATCTTAAATCCCCAATCCTCAATCCTCAATCCTCAATCCTCAATCTTCAATCCTGAATACTCAACCTTCAATCCTCAATCCTCAATCCTCAATCCTCAATCCTCAATCCTCAATCCTCAATCGTCAATCTCCAATCCTGAACACTCCATCTTCAATCCTCAATCCTCAATCCTCACTCGTCAGTCCTCATTCTTCAATCCTCAATACCAAATCCTCAATCTTCAATCCTCAATCCTCAATCCTCAATTCGCAATCCTCAATCCTCAGATCACAAGCATTAATACCCAACCCTCAGTCCTCGTCCTCAATCTACAACCCTCAATCCTCAATCTTCAATCATCAATATTCAACCTTCAATCCTCAGTCCCCAATCCTCAATACTCAATCCTCAATCCTCAATCATCAAACCTCAATACCCAACCCTCAATCCTCAATCCTCAATCCTCAATCCTCAATCCTAAATCCTCAATCCTCAATCCCCAGTCCCCAAACCTCAATCCTGAAACCTCAACCCTGAATCCTCAATCTTCAGCCCTCAGTCCTCAACAATCAGTTGTCAATCCTCAATCCTCAATAGAATATCACCAATTCACAGATTTCAATACTCAATACTCAAACTGCAATCTTCAAATCTCTATCCACCAACATCAATTCTCACCAATCATCCCTCAACACTCAGTCCTTTATGTTCAATCCTCAATCCTCAATTCTCAATCTTCACTCCTCAATACTGAATCTTCAATCCACAATCCTAAATCCTCAATCCTCAATCCTCAATCCTCAATCCTCAATCATCAATCTTCAATACTCAGGCCCCAATCCTCAATCTTCAATCCTCAATCCTTAATCCTCAATCCTCGATGCTCGAACCTCAATCCTCAGTCCTCAATCCTCAATCCTCAATGTTCAATCCGCAATACCCAACACTCAATCATCAATCCTCACTCCTCAATCCTCAAACCTCAATCCTCAATCCTCAATCCTCAATCCTCAGTCCTCAAACCTCAACCTGAATCCTCAATCCTGAATCCTCAATCTTCATACCTCAGTCCTCAGCAATCAATTGTCAATCCTCAATCCTCAATAGTATATCCTCAATTCACAGTTTTCAATACTCAATCCCCATTCTTCAGTCTTCAAATCTCAATCCACAAACATCAATTCTCATCACTCAACCCTCAACACTCAGTCCTCAATCTTCAATCCTCAATCCTAAATCCTCAATACTCAATCTTCAACCCTCAATCTTCAATCCTCAATTTTCAATCCTCATTCTTCAATTCTCAACACCCAGGCCACAATCTTCAATCCTCAATCCTCAATCCTCAATTCTCAATCCTCAATCCTCAATCCTCAGACCTCAAGCATCAATACTCAACCCTCAGTCCTGGTCCGCAATCCAAAACCCTCAATCCTCAATCCTCAATCTTCAATCATCAATATTCAATCATCAATCTTCAATCTTCAATCCTCTATCCTCAATCCTCAGTCCTGAATGTTCAATCCTCAATACCCAATCCTCAATCTTCAATCCTCAATACTCTATCCTAAATCCTCAATCCTCAATCCTCAGTCCTCAAACATCAATCCTGAATCCTCAATCCTGAATCCTCAATCTTCTGCCCTCAGTCCTCAACAATCAATTGTCAGTCCTCAATCCTCAATAGAATATACCCAATTCACAGTTTTCAACACTCAAACCCCAATCTTCAATCTTCAAATCTCAATCCACAAACATCAATTCTCATCACTCAACGCTCAACACTCAGTCCCCAATCCTCAATCTTAAATCCCCAATCCTCAATCCTCAATCCTCAATCCTCAATCTTCAATCCTGAATACTCAACCTTCAATCCTCAATCCTCAATCCTCAATCCTCAATCCTCAATCCTCAACCCTCTATCCTCAGTCCTGAAACCTCAATCCCGAATCCTCAATCCTGAATCCGCAAACTTCAGTCCTCAGTCCTCAACAATCAATTGTCAATCCTCAATCCTCAATAGAATATCCTCAATTCACAGTTTTCAATACTCAATCCCCATTCTTCAATATTCAAGTCTCAATCCACAAACATCAATTCTCATCACTCAGCCCTCAACACTCAGTCCTCAACCTTCAATCCTCAATCCTCAATCCGCAATCTTGAATCCTCAATACTCAATCTTCAATCCTCAATCCTCAAATCTCAATCCTCAACACTCAATCCTCAATCGTCAATCCTCAATCCCCAATCCTCAATCCTCAATCCTCAATCTTCAATCCTCAATACTCAATCTTCAACCCTCAATCTTCAATCCTCAATCCTCAATCCTCATTCTTCAATCCTCAACACCCAATCCTCAATCTTCAACCCTCAATCCTCAATCCTCAATTCTCAATCCTCAATCCTCAATCCTCAGACCTCAAACATCAATACTCAACCCTCAGTCCTCGTCCGCAATCAACAACCCTCAATCCTCAATCCTCAATGTTCAATCCTCAATCTTCAATACTCAATACTCAATCTTCAATCCTCAATCCTCAATCCTCAGTCCTCAATCCTGAATCCCAAATCCTCAATCCTCAATCCTCAATCCTCAATCCTCAACACTCAATCCTCAGTCCTGAAACATCAATACCGAATCCTCAATACTGAATCCTGAATCTTCAGCCCTCAGTCCTCAACAATCAATAGTCAATCCTCAATCCTCAATAGAATATCCTCAATACTCAATCTTCAATCCTCAATGATCAATCCTCTATCCTCAATCCTCAATCCTGAATGTTCAATCCTCAATACCCAATTCTCAATCTTCAATCCTCAGTACTCAATCCTCAATCCTCAACCCTCGCATCCTCAGTCCTCAAACCTCAATCCTGAATCCTCAATCCTGAAATCTCAATCTTCAGCCCTCAGTCCTCAACAATCAATTGTCAGTCCTCAATCCTCAATAGAACATCCTCAATTCACAGATTTCAATACTCAATCCCCATTCTTCAATCTTCAAATCTCAATCCGCAAACATCAATTCTCATCACTCAACCCTCAACACTCAGTCCTCAATCTTCAAACCTCAATCCTCAATCCGCAATCTTGAATCCTCAATACTCAATCTTCAATCCTCAATCCTCAATCCTCAATTCTCAATCCTCAACACTCAATCCTCAATCGTCAATCCTCAATCCCCAATCCTCAATCTTCAATCCTCTATCCTCAATCCTCAATCCTCAATCTTCAATCCTCAACATTCAATACTCAATACTCAATCTTCAATCCTCAATCCTCAATCCTCAGCCCTCAATCCTCAATCCTCAATCCTCAATCCTCAATCGTCAATCCTCAATTCCCAATCCTCAATCTTCAACCCTCAACCCTCAATCTTCAATCCTTAATCCTCAATCCTCAATCCACAATCCTCAACCTTCAATTCTCAATACTCAATCTTCAATCCTCAATCCTCAAACCTCAATCCTCAATCCTCAATCCCCAATCCCCAATCGTCAATCCTCAATCCCCAATCCTCAATCTTCAATCCTCTATCCTCAATCATCAATCCTCAATCCCCAATCCTCAATCTTCAATTCTCAATCTTCAATCCTCAATCGTCAATCCTCAATTTTCAATCCTCAATACTCAATCTTCAATCCTCAATCCTCAATCCTCAATCCTCAATCCTCAATCCTCAATACTCAACCCTCAATCCTCAGTCCTGAAACCTCAATCCCGAATCCTCAATCCTGAATCCGCAAACTTCAGTCCTCAGTCCTCAACAATCAATTCTCAATCCTCAATCCTCAATAGAATATCCTCAATTCACAGTTTTCAATACTCAATCCCCATTCTTCAATCTTCAAGTCTCAATCCACAAACGTCAATTCTCATCACTCAACCCTCAACACTCAGTCCTCAATCTTCAATCCTCAATCCTCCATCCGGAATCTTGAATCCTCAATACTCAATCTTCAATCCTCAATCCTCAATTCTCAATCCTCAACACTCAATCCTCAATCGTCAATCCTCAATCCTCAATCCTCAATCCTCAATCCTCAATCCTCAACCCTCAATCCTCAGTCCTGAAACCTCAATACCGAATCCTCAATCCTGAATCCTCAATCTTCAGCCCTCAGTCCTCAACAATCAATTGACAATCCTCAATCCTCAATAGTATATCCTCAATTCACAGTTTTCAATACTCAATCCCCATTCTTCAGTCTTCAAATCTCAATCCACAAACATCAATTCTCATCACTCAACCCGCAACACTCAGTCCTCAATCTTCAATCCTCAATCCTAAATCCTCAATACTCAATCTTCAACCCTCAATCTTCAATCCTCAATTTTCAATCCTCATTCTTCAATTCTCAACACCCAGTCCACAATCTTCAATCCTCAATCCTCAATCCTCAATTCTCAATCCTCAATCCTCAGCCCTCAAGCATCAACACTCAACCCTCAGTCCTCGTCCGCAATCCACAACCCTCAATCCTCAATCCTCAATCTTCAATCATCAATATTCAATCATCAATCCTCAATCTTCAATCCTCTATCCTCAATCCTCAATCCTGAATGTTCAATCCTCAATACCCAATCCTCAATCTTCAATCCTCAATACTCAATCCTCAATCCTCAATCCTCAATCCTCAGTCCTCAAACCTCAATCCTGAATCCTCAATCCTGAATCCTCAATCTTCAGCCCTCAGTCCTCAACAATCAATTGTCAGTCCTCAATCCTCAATAGAATATACCCAATTCACAGTTTTCAACACTCAAACCCCAATCTTCAATCTTCAAATCTCAATCCACAAACATCAATTCTCATCACTCAACGCTCAACACTCAGTCCCCAATCCTCAATCTTAAATCCCCAATCCTCAATCCTCAATCCTCAATCCTCAATCTTCAATCCTGAATACTCAACCTTCAATCCTCAATCCTCAATCCTCAATCCTCAATCCTCAATCCTCAATCCTCAATCGTCAATCTCCAATCCTGAACACTCCATCTTCAATCCTCAATCCTCAATCCTCACTCGTCAGTCCTCATTCTTCAATCCTCAATACCAAATCCTCAATCTTCAATCCTCAATCCTCAATCCTCAATTCGCAATCCTCAATCCTCAGATCACAAGCATTAATACCCAACCCTCAGTCCTCGTCCTCAATCTACAACCCTCAATCCTCAATCTTCAATCATCAATATTCAACCTTCAATCCTCAGTCCCCAATCCTCAATACTCAATCCTCAATCCTCAATCATCAAACCTCAATACCCAACCCTCAATCCTCAATCCTCAATCCTCAATCCTCAATCCTAAATCCTCAATCCTCAATCCCCAGTCCCCAAACCTCAATCCTGAAACCTCAACCCTGAATCCTCAATCTTCAGCCCTCAGTCCTCAACAATCAGTTGTCAATCCTCAATCCTCAATAGAATATCACCAATTCACAGATTTCAATACTCAATACTCAAACTGCAATCTTCAAATCTCTATCCACCAACATCAATTCTCACCAATCATCCCTCAACACTCAGTCCTTTATGTTCAATCCTCAATCCTCAATTCTCAATCTTCACTCCTCAATACTGAATCTTCAATCCACAATCCTAAATCCTCAATCCTCAATCCTCAATCCTCAATCATCAATCTTCAATACTCAGGCCCCAATCCTCAATCTTCAATCCTCAATCCTTAATCCTCAATCCTCGATGCTCGAACCTCAATCCTCAGTCCTCAATCCTCAATCCTCAATGTTCAATCCGCAATACCCAACACTCAATCATCAATCCTCACTCCTCAATCCTCAAACCTCAATCCTCAATCCTCAATCCTCAATCCTCAGTCCTCAAACCTCAACCTGAATCCTCAATCCTGAATCCTCAATCTTCATACCTCAGTCCTCAGCAATCAATTGTCAATCCTCAATCCTCAATAGAATATCCTCAATTCACAGCTTTCAATACTCAATCCCCATTCTTCAATCTTCAAAGCTCAATCCACAAACATCAATTCTCATCACTCAACCCTCAACACTCAGTCCTCAATCTTCAATCCTCAATCCTCAATCCGCAATCTTGAATCCTCAATACTCAATCTTCAATCCTCAATCCTTAATTCTCAATCCTCAACACTCAATCCTCAATCGTCAATCCTCAATCCCGAATCCTCAATCTTCAATCCTCTATCCTCAATCCTCAATCCTGAATCCTCAATCCTCAATCTTCAATACTCAATACTCAATCTTCAATCCTCAATCCTCAATCCTCAGTCCTCAATCCTCAATCCTCAATCCTCAATCCTCAATCTTCAATCCTCAATGCTCAATCTGCAATCCTCAATCCTCAATCCTCAATCCTCAGTCCTAATTCGTCACTCCTCAATACCCAATCCTCAATCCCCAATCCTCAATCTTCAATCCTCAATTCCCAATCCTCAATCCTCAATCCTCAATCCCCAATCCTCAATCGTCAATCCTCAATCCCCAATCCTCAATCTTCAATCCTCTATCCTCAATCATCAATCCTCAATCCCCAATCCTCAATCTTCAATCCTCAATCTTCAATCCTCAATCATCAATCCTCAATTTTCAATCCTCAATACTCAATCTTCAATCCTCAATCCTCAATCCTCAATCCTCAATCCTCAATCCTCAGTCCTGAAACCTCAATCCCGAATCCTCAATCCTGAATCCGCAAACTTCAGTCCTCAGTCCTCAACAATCAATTCTCAATCCTCAATCCTCAATAGAATATCCTCAATTCACAGTTTTCATACTCAATCCCCATTCTTCAGTCTTCAAGTCTCAATCCACAAACGTCAATTCTCATCACTCAACCCTCAACACTCAGTCCTCAATCTTCAATCCTCAATCCTCAATCCGGAATCTTGAATCCTCAATACTCAATCTTCAATCCTCAATCCTCAATTCTCAATCATCAACACTCAATCCTCAATCGTCAATCCTCAATCCCCAATCCTCAATCTTCAATCCTCTATCCTCAATCCTCAATCCTGAATCCTCAATCCTCAATCATCAATACTCAATCCTCAATCCTCAGTCCTCAATCTTCATTCCTCAATACTCAATCTGCAATCTTCAATCCTCAATCCTCAATCCTCAATCCTAATTCGTCACTCCTCAATACTCTATCTTCAATACTCAATCCTCAATCCTCAATCCTCAATCCTCAATCCCCAATCCTCAATCCCAAATCCTCAATCCTCAATCCTCAATCCTCAACCCTCAATCCTCAGTCCTGAAACCTCAATACCGAATCCTCAATCCTGAATCCTCAATCTTCAGCACTCAGTCCCCAACAATCAATTGACAATCCTCAATCCTCAATAGTATATCCTGAATTCACAGTTTTCAATACTCAATCCCCATTCTTCAGTCTTCAAATCTCAATCCACAAACATCAATTCTCATCACTCAACCCTCAACACTCAGTCCTCAATCTTCAATCCTCAATCCTAAATCCTCAATACTCAATCTTCAACCCTCAATCTTCAATCCTCAATTTTCAATCCTCATTCTTCAATTCTCAACACCCAGTCCACAATCTTCAATCCTCAATCCTCAATCCTCAATTCTCAATCCTCAATCCTCAATCCTCAGACCTCAAGCATTAATACTCGACCCTCAGTCCTCGTCCGCAATCCACAACCCTCAATCCTCAATCCTCAATCTTCAATCATCAATATTCAATCATCAATCCTCAATCCTCAATCCTCTATCCTCAATCCTCAATCCTGAATGTTCAATCCTCAACACCCAATCGTCAATCCTCAATCCTCAATCCTCAATCTTCATTCCTCAATACTCAATCTGCAATCTTCAATCCTCAATCCTCAATCCTCAATCCTAATTCGTCACTCCTCAATTCTCAATCTTCAATACTCAATCCTCAATCCTCAATCCTCAATCCTCAATCCTCAATCCTCAATCCCAAATCCTGAATCCTCAATACTCAATCTTCAACCATCAATCCTCAGTCCTGAAACCTCAATACCAAATCCTTAATCCTGAATCCTCAATCTTCAGCCCTCAGTCCTCAACAATCAATTGTCAATCCTCAATCCTCAATAGAGTATCCTCAATTCACAGTTTTCAATACTCAATCCCCATTCTTCAATCTTCAAATCTCAATCCACAAACATCAATTCTCATCACTCAACCCTCAACACTCAGTCCTCTATACTCAATCCTCAATCCTAAATCCTCAATCTTCAATACTCAATACTCAATCTTCAATCCTCAATCCTCAATTCTCAATCCTCAATAGTCAATCCTCAATCGTCAATCCTCAATTCCCAATCCTCAATCTTCAATCCTCAATCCTCAATCTTCAATCCTCAATCCTCAATACTCAATCACCAATCCTCAATCTTCAATCCTCAATACTCAATCTTCAATCCTCAATCCTCAGTCCTCAGTCCTCAATCCTCAATCCTCAATCCTCAATCTTCAATCATCAATATTCAATCATCAATCCTCAATCTTCAATCCTCTATCATCAATCATCAATCCTGAATGTTCAATCCTCAATACCCAATCCTCAATCTTCAATCCTCAATCCTCAGTCCTCAAACCTCAATCCTGAATCCTCAATCCTGAATCCTCAATCTTCAGCCCTAAGTCCTCAACAATCAATTGTCAGTTATCAATCCTCAATGGAATATACCCAATTCACAGTTTTCAACACTCAATCCCCAATCTTCAATTTTCAAATCTCAATCCACAAACATCAATTCTCATCACACAACGCTCAACACTCAGTCCCCAATCCTCAATCCTGAATCCTCAATCCTGAATCCTCAATCTTCAGCCCTCAGTCCTCAACAATCAATTGTCAGTCCTCAATCCTCAATAGAATATACCCAATTCACAGTTTTCAACACTCAAACCCCAATCTTCAATCTTCAAATCTCAATCCACAAACATCAATTCTCATCACTCAACGCTCAACACTGAGTCCCCAATCCTCAATCTTAAATCCCCAATCCTCAATCCTCAATCCTCAATCCTCAATCTTCAATCCTGAATACTCAACCTTCAATCCTCAATCCTCAATCCTCAATACTCAATCCTCAATCCTCAATCCTCAATCGTCAATCTCCAATCCTGAATACTCAATCTTCAATCCTCAATCCTCAATCCTCACTCGTCAGTCCTCATTCTTCAATCCTCAATACCAAATCCTCAATCTTCAATCCTCAATCCTCAATCCTCAATTCGCAATCCTCAATCCTCAGATCACAAGCATTAATACCCAACCCTCAGTCCTCGACCTCAATCTACAACCCTCAATCCTCAATCTTTAATCATCAATATTCAACCTTCAATCCTCAGTCCCCAATCCTCAATACTCAATCCTCAATCATCAAACCTCAATACCCAATCCTCAATCCTCAATCCTCAATCCTCAATCCTCAATCCTAAATCCTCAATCCTCAATCCTCAGTCCCCAAACCTCAATCCTGAATCCTCAACCCTGAATCCTCAATCTTCAGCCCTCAGTCCTCAACAATCAGTTGTCAAACCTCAATCCTCAATAGAATATCACCAATTCACAGATTTCAATACTCAATACTCAATCTGCAATCTTCAAATCTCTATCCACCAACACCAATTCTCACCAGTCATCCCTCAACACTCAGTCCTTTATGTTCAATCCTCAATCCTCAATTCTCAATCTTCACTCCTCAATACTGAACCTTCAATCCACAATCCTCAATCCTCAATCCTCAATCCTCAATCCTCAATCATCAATCTTACATACTCAGGCCCCAATCCTCAATCTTCAATCCTCAATCCTTAATCCTCAATCCTCGATGCTCGAACCTCAATCCTCAGTCCTCAATCCTCAATCCTCAATGTTCAATCCGCAATACCCAACACTCAATCATCAATCCTCACTCCTCAATTCTCAAACCTCAATCCTCAATCCTCAATCCTCAATCCTCACTCCTCAAACCTCAACCTGAATCCTCAATCCTGAATCCTCAATCTTCATACCTCAGTCCTCAACAATCAATTGTCAATCCTCAATCCTCAATAGAATATCCTCAATTCACAGCTTTCAATACTCAATCCCCATTCTTCAATCTTCAAATCTCAATCCACAAACATCAATTCTCATCACTCAACCCTCAACACTCAGTCCTCAATCTTCAATCCTCAATCCTCAATCCGCAATATTGAATCCTCAATACTCACTCTTCAATCCTCAATCCTTAATTCTCAATCCTCAACACTCAATCCTCAATCGTCAATCCTCAATCCCGAATCCTCAATCTTCAATCCTCTATCCTCAATCCTCAATCCTGAATCCTCAATCCTCAATCTTCAATACTCAATACTCAATCTTCAATCCTCAATCCTCAATCCTCAGTCCTCAATCCTCAATCCTCAATCCTCAATCCTCAATCTTCAATCCTCAATCCCCAATCCTCAATCTTCAATCCTCAATTCCCAATCCTCAATCCTCAATCCTCAATCCCCAATCCTCAATCGTCAATCCTCAATCCCCAATCCTGAATCTTCAATCCTCTACCCTCAATCATCAATCCTCAATCCCCAATCCTCAATCTTCAATCCTCAATCTTCAATCCTCAATCATCAATCCTCAATTTTCAATCCTCAATACTCAATCTTCAATCCTCAATCCTCAATCCTCAATCCTCAATCCTCAATCCTCAATCCTCAATCCTCAACCCTCAATCCTCAGTCCTGAAACCTCAATCCCGAATCCTCAATCCTGAATCCGCAAACTTCAGTCCTCAGTCCTCAACAATCAATTCTCAATCCTCAATCCTGAATAGAATATCCTCAATTCACAGTTTTCAGTACTCGATCCCCATTCTTCAATCTTCAAGTCTCAATCCACAAACGTCAATTCTCATCACTCAACCCTCAACACTCAGTCCTCAATCTTCAATCCTCAATCCTCAATCCGGAATCTTGAATCCTCAATACTCACTCTTCAATCCTCAATCCTCTATCCTCAATCCTCAATCCTCAATCGTCAATCTCCAATCCTGAGTACTCAATCTTCAATCCTCAATCCTGAATCCTCAATCCCCAATCCTCATTCTTCAATCTTCAATGCCCAATCCTCAATCTTCAATCCTCAATCCTCAATCCTCAATTCTCAGCACTCAATCCTCAATCCTCAGACCTCAAGCATCAATACTCAACCCTCAGTCCTCGTCCGCAATCCACAACCCTCAATCCCCAACCCTCAATCTTCAATCGTCAATATTCAATCTTCAATCCTCAATCCTCAATCGTCTATCCTCAATCCTCAATCCTGAATGTTCAATCACCAATACCCAATCCTCAATCATCAATCCTCAATCCCCAATCCTCAATCCTCAATCCTCAATCCTTAATCCTCAATCTTCAATCCTCAATCCTCAATCCTCAATTCTCATTCCTCAATCCTCAATCCTCAATCCTCAATCCTCAACCCTCAATCCTCAGTCCAGAAACATCAATACCGAATCCTCAATCCTGAATCCTCAATCTTCAGCCCTCAGTCCTCAACAATCAATTGTCAATCCTCAATCCTCAATAGAATATCCTCAATTCACAGTTTTCAATACTCAATCCCCATTCTTCAATCTTCAAACCTCAATCGCAAACATAAATCCTCATCACTCAACCCTCAGCACTCAGTCCTCAATCTTCAATCCTCAATCCTAAATCCTCAATCTTCAATCCTCAATACTCAATCTTCAATCCTAAATCCTCAATTCTCAATCCTCAATACTCAATCCTCAATCGTCAATCCTCAATTCCCAATCCTCAATCTTCAATCCTCAATCCTCAATCTTCAATCCTCAATCCTCAATCCTCAATCCCCAATCCTCAATCTTCAATACTCAATCTTCAATCCTCAACCCTCAATCCTCAGTCCTGAAACCTCAATACCGGATCCTCAATCGTGAATCCTCAATCTTCAGCACTCAGTCCTCAACAATCAACTTTCAATCCTCAATCCTCAATAGAATATCCTCAATTCACAGTTTTCAATACTCAATCCCCATTCTCCTATCTTCAAATCTCAATCCACGAACATCAATTCTCATCACTCAACCCTCAACACTCAGTCCTCAATCTTCAATACTCAATCCTAGATCCTCAATCTTCAATCCTCAATACACAATCTTCAATCCTCAATCCTCAATTCTCAATCCTCAATACTCAATCCTCAATCGTCAATCCTCAATTCCCAATCCTCAATCTTCAATCCTCAATCCTCAATCTTCAATCCTCAATCCTCAATACTCAATCACCAATCCTCAATCTTCAATCCTCAATACTCAATCTTCAATCCTCAATCCTCAGTCCTCAGTCCTCTATCCTCAATCCTCAATCCTCTATATTCAATCATCAATATTCAATCATCAATCCTCAATCTTCAATCCTCTATCCTCAATCATCAATCCTGAATGTTCAATCCTCAATACCCAATCCTAAATCTTCAATCCTCAATCCTCAGTCCTCAAACCTCAATCCTGAATCCTCAATCCTGAATCCTCAATCTTCAGCCCTAAGTCCTCAACAATCAATTGTCAGTTCTCAATCCTCAATGGAATATACCCAATTCACAGTTTTCAACACTCAATCCCCAATCTTCAATTTTCAAATCTCAATCCACAAACATCAATTCTCATCACTCAACGCTCAACACTCAGTCCCCAATCCTCAATCTTCAATCCCCAATCCTCAATCCTCAATCCTCAATCCTCAATCTTCAATCCTCAATAGTCAATCTTCAATCCTCAATCCTCAATCCTCAATCCTCAATCCTCAATCCTCAATCCTCAATCCTCAATCGTCAATCTCCAATCCTGAATACTCAATCTTCAATCCTCAATCCTCAATCCCCAATCCTCAATCTTCAATACTCAATCTTCAATCCTCAATCCTCAATCCTCAGTCCTCAATCCTCAATCCTCAATCCTCAGTCCTCAATCTTCAATCCTCAATACTCAATCTGCAATCCCCAATCCTCAATCCTCAATCCCCAATCCTAATTCGTCACTCCTCAATACCCAATCCTCAATCTTCAATCCTCAATCCTCAATCCTCAATTCTCAATCCTCAATCCTCAATCCCCAATCCTCAATCTTCAATACTCAATCTTCAATCCTCAATCCTCAATCCTCAGTCCTCAATCCTCAATCCTCAATCCTCAGTCCTCAATCTTCAATCCTCAATACTCAATCTGCAATCCCCAATCCTCAATCCTCAATCCTCAATCCTAATTCGTCACTCCTCAATACCCAATCCTCAATCTTCAATCCTCAATCCTCAATCCTCAATTCTCAATCCTCAATCCACAATCCTCAATCCTCAATCTTCAATCCTCAATACTCAATCTTCAATACTCAATCCTCAATCCTCAATCCTCAATCCTCAATCCTCAATCCTCAATCCCAAATCCTCAATCCTCAATCCTCAACCCTCAATCCTCAGTCCTGAAACCTCAATACCGGATCCTCAATCGTGAATCCTCAATCTTCAGCACTCAGTCCTCAACAATCAATTGTCAATCCTCAATCCTCAATAGAATATCCTCAATTCACAGTTTTCAATACTCAATCCCCATTCTTCAGTCTTCAAATCTCAATCCACAAACATCAATTCTCATCACTCAACCCTCAACACTCAGTCCTCAATCTTCAATCCTCAATCCTAAATCCTCAATACTCAATCTTCAACCCTCAATCTTCAATCCTCAATTTTCAATCCTCATTCTTCAATTCTCAACACCCAGTCCACAATCTTCAATCCTCAATCCTCAATCCTCAATTCTCAATCCTCAATCCTCAATCCTCAGACCACAAGCATCAATACTCAACCCTCAGTCCTCGTCCGCAATCCACAACCCTCAATCCTCAATCCTCAATCTTCAATCATCAATATTCAATCATCAATCCTCAATCTTCAATCCTCTATCCTCAATCCTCAATCGTGAATGTTCAATCCTCAATACCCAATCCTCAATCTTCAATCCTCAATACTCAATCCTCAATCCTCAATCCTCAATCCTCAATCCTCAGTCCTCAAACCTCAATCCTGAATCCTCAATCCTGAATCCTCTATCTTCAGCCCTCAGTCCTCAACAATCAATTGTCAGTCCTCAATCCTCAATAGAATATACCCAATTCACAGTTTTCAACACTCAATCCCCAATCTTCAATTTTCAAATCTCAATCCACAAACATCAATTCTCATCACTCAACGCTCAACACTCAGTCCCCAATCCTCAATCTTCAATCCCCAATCCTCAATCATCAATCCTCAATCCTCAATTTCCAATCCTCAATACTCAATCTTCAATCCTCAATCCTCAATCCTCAATCCTCAATCCTCAATCCTGAATCCTCAATCGTCAATCTCCAATCCTGAATACTCAATCTTCAATCCTCAATCCTCCACCCTCACTCCTCAATCCTCATTCTTCAATCCTCAATACCGAATCCTCAATCTTCAATCCTCAGTCCTCAGTCCTCAATTCGCAATCCTCAATCCTCAGACCTCAAGCATTAATACCCAACCCTCAGTCCTCGTCCTCAATCTACAACCCTCAACCCTCAATCCTCAATCTTCAATTATCAATATTCAACCTTCAATCCTCAATCCCCAACCCTCAATCCTCAATCCTCAATCCTCAACCCTCAAACCTCAATACCCAATCCTCAATCCTCAATCCTCATTCCTCAATCCTCAATCCTCAATCCTCAATCCTCAATCCTCAACCCTCAATCCTCAGTCCCCAAACCTCAATCCTGAATCCTCAATCCTGAATCCTCAATCTTCAGCCCTCAGTCCTCAACAATCAGTTGTCAATCCTCAATCCTCAATAGAATATCACCAATTCACAGATTTCAACACTCAATACTCAATCTGCAATCTTCAGATCTCTATCCACAAACATCAATACACATCACTCATCCCTCGACACTCAGTCCTTTATGTTCAAACCTCAAACCTCAATTCTCAATCTTCAATCCTCAATACTGAATCTTCAATCCTCAATCCTCAATCCTCAATCCTCAATCCTCAATCCTCAATCCTCAATCGTCAATCTCCAATCCTGAATACTCAATCTTCAATCTTCAATCCTCCATCCTGAATCCTCACTCCTCATTCCTCATTCTTCAATCCTCAATACCAAATCCTCAATCTTCAATCCTCAGTCCTCAGTCCTCAAATCGCAATCCTCAATCCTCAGACCTCAAGCATTAATACCCAACCCTCAGTCCTCGTCCTCAATCTACAACCCTCAATCCTCAATCCTCAATCTTCAATTATCAATATTCAACCTTCAATCCTCAATCCCCAATCATCAATCCTCAATCCTCAATCCTCAACCCTCAAACCTCAATCCTCAATCCTCAATCCTCAATCCTCAATCCTCAATCCTCAATCCTCAACCCTCAATCCTCAGTCCCCAAACCTCAATCCTGAATCCTCAATCCTGAATCCTCAATCTTCAGCCCTCAGTCCTCAACAATCAATTGTCAATCCTCAATCCTCAATAGAATATCCTCAATTCACAGTTTTCAATACTCAATCCCCGTTCTCCTATCTTCAAATCTCAATCCACGAACATCAATTCTCATCACTCAACCCTCAACACTCAGTCCTCAATCTTCAATACTCAATCCTAGATCCTCAATCATCAATCCTCAATACACAATCTTCAATCCTCAATCCTCAACTCTCAATCCTCAATACTCAATCCTCAATCGTCAATCCTCAATTCCCAATCCTCAATCTTCAATCCTCAATCCTCAATCTTCAATCCTCAATCCTCAATACTCAATCACCAATCCTCAATCTTCAATCCTCAATACTCAATCTTCAATCCTCAATCCTCAGTCCTCAATCCTCAATCCTCAATCCTCAGTCCTCAATCTTCAATCCTCAATACTCAATCTGCAATCCTCAATCCTCAATCCTCAATCCTCAATCCTAATTCGTCACTCCTCAATACCCAATCCTCAATCTTCAATCCTCAATCCTCAATCCTCAATTCTCAATCCTCAATCCACAATCCTCAATCCTCAATCTTCAATCCTCAATACTCAATCTTCAATACTCAATCCTCAATCCTCAATCCTCAATCCTCAATCCTCAATCCTCAATCCCAAATCCTCAATCCTCAATCCTCAACCCTCAATCCTCAGTCCTGAAACCTCAATACCGGATCCTCAATCGTGAATCCTCAATCTTCAGCACTCAGTCCTCAACAATCAATTGTCAATCCTCAATCCTCAATAGAATATCCTCAATTCACAGTTTTCAATACTCAATCCCCATTCTCCTATCTTCAAATCTCAATTCACGAACATCAATTCTCATCACTCAACCCTCAACACTCAGTCCTCAATCTTCAATACTCAATCCTAGATCCTCAATCTTCAATCCTCAATACACAATCTTCAATCGTCAATCCTCAATTCTCAATCCTCAATACTCAATCCTCAATCTTCAATCCTCAATCCTCAATCCTCTATCCTCAATCCTCAATCCTCAATCCTCAATCTTCAATCCTCAATACTCAATGTTCAACCCTCAATCTTCAATCCTCAATCCTCAATCCTCATTCTTCAATCCTCAACACCCAGTCCTCAATCTTCAATCCTAAATCCTCAATCCTCAATTGTCAATCCTCAATCCTAAATCCTCAGTCCTCAAACACCAATACTGAACCCTCAGTCCTCGTCCGCAATCCACAACCCTCAATCCTCAATCCTCAATCTTCAATCATCAATATTCAATCATCAATCCTCAATCTTCAATCCTCAATCCTCAATACTCAATCACCAATCCTCAATCTTCAATCCTCAATACGCAATATTCAATCCTCAATCCTCAATCCTCTATCCTCAATCCTCAATCCTCAATCCTCAACCTTCAATCCTCAATACTCAATCTTCAACCCTCAACCTTCAATCCTCAATCCTCAATCCTCATTCTTCAATCCTCAACACCCAGTCCTCAATCTTCAATCCTCAATCCTCAATCCTCAATTGTCAATCCTCAATCCTAAATCCTCAGTCCTGAAACACCAATACTGAACCCTCAGTCCTCGTCCGCAATCCACAACCGTCAATCCTCAATCCTCAATCTTCAATCATCAATATTCAATCATCAATCCTCAATCTTCAATCCTCTATCCTCAATCATCAATCCTGAATGTTCAATCCTCAATACCCAATACTCAATCTTCAATCCTCAATTCTCAGTCCTCAAACCTCAATCCTGAATCCTCAATCCTGAATCCTCAATCTTCAGCCCTCAGTCCTCAACAATCAATTGTCAGTTCTCAATCCTCAATGGAATATACCCAATTCACAGTTTTCAACACTCAATCCCCAATCTTCGATTTTCAAATCACAATCCACAAACATCAATTCTCATCACTCAACGCTCAAAACTTAGTCCCCAATCCTCAATCTTCAATCCCCAATCCTCAATCCTCAATCCTCAATCCTCAATCTTCAGTCCTCAATACTCAATCTTCAATCCTCAATCCTCAATCCTCAATCCCCAATCCTCAATCCTCAATCCTCAATCCTCAATCGTCAATCTCCAATCCTGAATACTCAATCTTCAATCCTCAATCCTCAACCCTCACTCCTCAGTCCTCATTCTTCAATTCTCAATACCAAATCCTCAATCTTCAATCCTCAGTCCTCAGTCCTCAATTCGCAATCCTCAATCCTCAGACCTCAAGCATTAATACCCAACCCTCAGTCCTCGTCCTCAATCTACAACCCTCAATCCTCAATCCTCAATCTTCAATTATCAATATTCAAACTTCAATCCTCAATCCCCAATCCTCAATCCTCAATCCTCAATCCTCAATCCTCAATCCTCAATCGTCAATCCTCAATCCTCAATCCTCAACCCTCTATCCTCAGTCCCCAAACCTCAATCCTGAATCCTCAATCCTGAATCCTCAATCTTCAGCCCTCAGTCCTCAACAATCAGTTGTCAATCCTCAATCCTCAATAGAATATCACCAATTCACAGATTTCAAAACTCAATACTCAATCTGCAATCTTCAGATCTCTATCCACAAACATCAATTCACATCACTCATCCCTCGACACTCAGTCCTTTATGTTCAAACCTCAAACCTCAATCCACAATCCTCAATCCTCAACACTCAAACCTCAATACCCAATCCTCAATCCTCAATCCCCAATCCTCAAACGTCAATCCTCAATCCTCAATCCTCAATCTTCAATCCTCAATCCTCAATCCTCAATTCTCAATTCTCAATCCTCAATCCTCAATCCTCAATCCTCAACCCTCAATCCTCAGTCCAGAAACATCAATACCGAATCCTCAACCCTGAATCCTCAATCTTTAGCCCTCAGTCCTCAACAATCAATTGTCAATCCTCAATCCTCAATAGAATATCCTCAATTCACAGTTTTCAATACTCAATCCCCATTCTTCAATCTTCAAATCTCAATCGCAAGCATCAATTCTCATCACTCAACCCTCAACACTCAGTCCTCAATCTTCAATACTCAATCCTAGATCCTCAATCTTCAATCCTCAATACACAATCTTCAATCCTCAATCCTCAATTCTCAATCCTCAATACTCAATCCTCAATCGTCAATCCTCAATTCCCAATCCTCAATCTTCAATCCTCAATCTTCAATCCTCAATACTCAATCTTCAATCCTCAATCGTCAGTCCTCAGTCCTCAATCCTCAATCCTCAATCCTCAATCTTCAATCATCAATATTCAATCATCAATCCTCAATCTTCAATCCTCTATCCTCAATCATCAATCCTGAATGTTCAATCCTCAATACCCAATCCTCAATCTTCAATCCTCAATCCTCAGTCCTCAAACCTCAATCGTCAATCCTCAATCGTCAATCCTCAATCCCCAATAATCAATCTTCAATCCTCTATCCTCAATCCTCAGTCCTCAATCTTCAATCCTCAGTCTTCAATACTCAATACTCAATCTTCAATCCTCAATCCTCAATCCTCAGTCCTCAATCCTCAATTCTCAATCCTCAATCCTCAATCTTCAATCCTCAATACTCAATCTGCAATCTTCAATCCTCAAACCTCAATCCTCAATCCTGAATCTTCAATCATCAATATTCAACTATCAATCCTCAGTCTTCAATCCTCTATCCTCAATCCTCAATCCTGAATGTTCAATCCTCAATACCCAATCCTCAGTCTTCAATCCTCAATACTCAATCCTCAATCCTCAATACTCAATCCTCAGTCCTCAATTCGCACTCCTCAATCCTCAGACCTCAAGCATTAATACCCAACCCCCAGTCTTCGTACTCAACCTACAACCCTCAATCCTCAATCCTCAATCTTCAATCATCAATATTCAACCTTCAATCCCCAATCCCCAATCCTCAATACTCAATCCTCAATCCTCAATCCTCAAACCTCAATACCCAATCCTCAATCCTCAATCCTCAATCCTCAATACTCAATCCTCAATCCTCAATCCTCAATCCTCAATCCTCTGTCCCCAAACCTCAATTCTGAATCCTCAATCCTGAATCCTCAATCTTCAGCCCTCAGTCCTCAACAATCAGTTGTCAATCCTCAATCCTCAATAGAATATCCTCAATTCACAGCTTTCAATACTCAATCCCCTTTGTTCAATCTTCAAATCTCAATCCACAAACATCAATCCTCATCACTCAACCCTCAACACTCAGACCACAATCTTCAACCCTCAATCCTCAATCCGCAATCTTGAATCCTCAATACTCAATCATCAATCCCCAATTATCAATTCTCAATCCTCAACACTCAATCCTCAATCGTCAATCCTCAATCCCCAATCCTCAATCTTCAATCCCCTATCCTCAATCCTCAGTCCTCAATCTTCAATCCTCAATCTTCAATACTCAATACTCAATCTTCAATCCTCAATCCTCAATCCTCAGTCCTCAATCCTCAATCCTCAATCCTCAATCCTCAATCTTCAATCCTCAATACTCAATCTGCAATCCTCAATCCTCAATCCTCAATCCTCAATCCTAATTCGTCACTCCTCAATACCCAATCCTCAATCTTCAATCCTCAATCCTCAATCCTCAATTCTCAATCCGTAATCCTCAATCCTCAATCCTCAATCTTCAATCCTCAATACTCAATCTTCAATACTCAATCCTCAATCCTCAATCCTCAATCCTCAACACTCAATCTTCAATCCTCAATCCTCAATCCTCAATCCTCAATACTCAATCTTCAATCCTCAATCCTCAGTTCTCAATCCTCAATACTCAATCCTCAATCGTCAATCCTCAATCCCCAATCCTCAGTCTTCAATACTCAATCCTCAGTCCTCAATCCTCAATCCTCAATCTTCAATGCTCAATACTCAATCTTCAATCCTCAGTCCTCAATCCTCAATCCTGAATCCTCAATCCTCAATCCTCAATCTCCAATCCTCAATACTAAATCCTCAATTCTCAATCCTCAATCCTGAATCCTCAATCCTCAATCCTCAACCCTCAGTCCTCAGTCCAGAAACATCAATACCGAATCCTCAATCCTGAATCCTCAATCTTCAGACCTCAGTCCTCAACAATCAATTGTCAATCCTCAATCCTCAATAGAATATCCTCAATTCACAGTTTTCAATACTCAATCCCCATTCTTCAATCTTCAAATCTCAATCCCAAACATCAATTCTCGTCACTCAACCCTCAACACTCAGTCCTTTATGTTCAATCCTCAATCCTCAATTCTCAATCTTCAATCCTCAATACTGAATCTTCAATACTCAATCCTCAATCCTCAATCCTCAACCTTCAATACTCAGTCCCCAATCCTCAATCTTCAATCCTCAACACCCAATCCTCAATCTTCAATCCTCAATCCTCAAACCTCAATTCTCAATCCTCAATCCTCAATCCTCAGACCTCAAACATCAATACTCAATCCTCAGTCCTCGTCCGCAATCCACAACCCTCAATCGTCAATCCTCAATGTTCAATCCTCAATCTTCAATACTCAATACTCAATCTTCAATCCTCAATCCTCAGTCCTCAGTCCTCAATCCTCAATCCTCAATCCTCAATCCTCAATCCTCAATCCTCAATCCTCGATCTTCAGCCCTCAGTCGTCAACAATCAATTGTCAATCCTCAATCCTCAGTAGAATATCCTCAATTCAGAGTTTTCAATACTCAATCCCCATTCTTCAATCTTCAAATCTCAATCCCAAACATCAATTCTCATCACTCAACCCTCAACACTCAGTCCTCAATCTTCAACCCTCAATCCTAAATCCTCAGTCTTCAATCCTCAATAATCAATCTTCAATCCTAAATCCACAATTCTCAATCCCCAATACTCAATCCTCAATCTTCAATACTCAATTCCCAATCCTCAATCTTCAATCCTCAATCCTCAATCATCAATCCTTAATCCTCAACCCTCAATCCCCAATCCTCAATCTTCAATACTCAATCTTCAATCCTCAATCCTCAATCCTCAGTCCTCAATCCTCAATCCTCAATCCTCAATCCTCAATCTTCAATCTTCAATACTCAATCTTCAATCCTCAATCCTCAATCCTCAGTCCTCAATCCTCAATCCTCAATCCTAAATCCTCAATCCTCAATCCCCAATCCTCAATCTTCAATCCTCAATACTCAATCTTCAATCCTCAATCCTCAATCCACAATCCTCAATCCTCAATCCTCAACCCTCAACCTTCAATCCTCAATACACAATCTTCAACCCTCAATCCTCAATCCTCAATCGCCAATCCTCAATCCTCAATCCTCAATCCACAATCCTCAATCCTCAATCCTCAATCCTCAATCCTCAATCCTCTGTCCCCAAACCTCAATCCTGAATCCTCAATCCTGAATCCTCAATCTTCAGCCCTCAGTCCTCAACAATCAGTTGTCAATCCTCAATCCTCAATAGAATATCACCAATTCACAGATTTCAAAACTCAATACTCAATCTGCAATCTTCAGATCTCTATCCACAAACATCAATTCACATTACTCATCCCTCGACAGTCAGTCCTTTATGTTCAATCCTCAATCCTCAATTCTCAATCTTCAATACTCAATACTGAATCTTCAATCCTCAATACTCAATCCTCAATCCACAATCCTCAATCCTCAATCCTCAATCTTCAATACTCAGTCCCCAATCCTCAATCTTCAATCCTCAATCCTCAATCCTCAATCCTCGATCCTCGAACCTCAATCCTCAGTCCTCAATCCTCGATCCTCAATGTTCAATCCGCAATACCCAATCCTCAATCTTCAATCCTCAATCCTCAATCCTCAAACCTCAATCCTCAATCCTCAACCCTCAATCCTCAGTCCTCGAACCTCAATCCTGAATCCTCAATCCTGAATCCTCAATCTTCATCCCTCAGTCCTCAACAATCAGTTGTCAATCCTCAATCTTCAGTCCTCAATACTCAATCTGCAATCCTCAATCCTCAATCCTAAATCCTCAATCCTAATTCGTCACTCCTCAATACCCAATCCTCAATCTTCAATCCGCAATCCACAATCCTCAATTCTCAATCCTCAATCCTCAATCCTCAATCCTCAATCTTCAATCCTCAATACTCAATCTTCAATACTCAATCCTCAATCCTCAATCCTCAATCCTCAATCCTCAATCCTCAACCCTCAATCCCAAATCCTCAATCCTCAATCCTCAACCCTCAACCCTCAATCCTCAGTCCTGAAGCCTCAATTCCGAATCCTGAATCCTCAATCCTCAATCCTCAATCCTCAATCCTCAATACCCAATCCTCAATCTTCAATCCTCAATACTCAATCCTCAATCCTCAATCCTCAATCCTCAATCCTCAATCCTTAATCCTCAATCCACAATCCTCAATCCTCAATCCTCAATCTTCAATACTCAGTCCCCAATCCTCAATCTTCAATCCTCAATCCTCAATCCTCAATCCTCGATCCTCGAACCTCAATCCTCAGTCCTCAATCCTCGATCCTCAATGTTCAATCCGCAATACCCAATCCTCAATCTTCAATCCTCAATCCTCAATCCTCAAACCTCAATCCTCAATCCTCAACCCTCAATCCTCAGTCCTCGAACCTCAATCCTGAATCCTCAATCCTGAATCCTCAATCTTCATCCCTCAGTCCTCAACAATCAGTTGTCAATCCTCAATCTTCAGTCCTCAATACTCAATCTGCAATCCTCAATCCTCAATCCTAAATCCTCAATCCTAATTCGTCACTCCTCAATACCCAATCCTCAATCTTCAATCCGCAATCCACAATCCTCAATTCTCAATCCTCAATCCTCAATCCTCAATCCTCAATCTTCAATCCTCAATACTCAATCTTCAATCCCCAATCCTAAATCCTCAATACTCAATCTTCAACCCTCAATCTTCAATCCTCAATTTTCAATCCTCATTCTTCAATTCTCAACACCCAGTCCACAATCTTCAATCCTCAATCCTCAATCCTCAATTCTCAATCCTCAATCCTCAATCCTCAGACCACAAGCATCAATACTCAACCCTCAGTCCTCGTCCGCAATCCACAACCCTCAATCCTCAATCCTCAATCTTCAATCATCAATATTCAATCATCAATCCTCAATCTTCAATCCTCTATCCTCAATCCTCAATCGTGAATGTTCAATCCTCAATACCCAATCCTCAATCTTCAATCCTCAATACTCAATCCTCAATCCTCAATCCTCAATCCTCAATCCTCAGTCCTCAAACCTCAATCCTGAATCCTCAATCCTGAATCCTCTATCTTCAGCCCTCAGTCCTCAACAATCAATTGTCAGTCCTCAATCCTCAATAGAATATACCCAATTCACAGTTTTCAACACTCAATCCCCAATCTTCAATTTTCATATCTCAATCCACAAACATCAATTCTCATCACTCAACGCTCAACACTCAGTCCCCAATCCTCAATCTTCAATCCCCAATCCTCAATCCTCAATCCTCAATCCTCAATTTCCAATCCTCAATACTCAATCTTCAATCCTCAATCCTCAATCCTCAATCCTCAATCCTCAATCCTGAATCCTCAATCGTCAATCTCCAATCCCGAATACTCAATTTTCAATCCTCAATCCTCCACCCTCACTCCTCAATCCTCATTCTTCAATCCTCAATACCGAATCCTCAATCTTCAATCCTCAGTCCTCAGTCCTCAATTCGCAATCCTCAATCCTCAGACCTCAAGCATTAATACCCAACCCTCAGTCCTCGTCCTCAATCTACAACCCTCAACCCTCAATCCTCAATCTTCAATTATCAATATTCAACCTTCAATCCTCAATCCCCAACCCTCAATCCTCAATCCTCAATCCTCAACCCTCAAACCTCAATACCCAATCCTCAATCCTCAATCCTCATTCCTCAATCCTCAATCCTCAATCCTCAATCCTCAATCCTCAACCCTCAATCCTCAGTCCCCAAACCTCAATCCTGAATCCTCAATCCTGAATCCTCAATCTTCAGCCCTCAGTCCTCAACAATCAGTTGTCAATCCTCAATCCTCAATAGAATATCACCAATTCACAGATTTCAACACTCAATACTCAATCTGCAATCTTCAGATCTCTATCCACAAACATCAATACACATCACTCATCCCTCGACACTCAGTCCTTTATGTTCAAACCTCAAACCTCAATTCTCAATCTTCAATCCTCAATACTGAATCTTCAATCCTCAATCCTCAATCCTCAATCCTCAATCCTCAATCCTCAATCCTCAATCGTCAATCTCCAATCCTGAATACTCAATCTTCAATCTTCAATCCTCCATCCTGAATCCTCACTCCTCATTCCTCATTCTTCAATCCTCAATACCAAATCCTCAATCTTCAATCCTCAGTCCTCAGTCCTCAAATCGCAATCCTCAATCCTCAGACCTCAAGCATTAATACCCAACCCTCAGTCCTCGTCCTCAATCTACAACCCTCAATCCTCAATCCTCAATCTTCAATTATCAATATTCAACCTTCAATCCTCAATCCCCAATCATCAATCCTCAATCCTCAATCCTCAACCCTCAAACCTCAATCCGCAATCCTCAATCCTCAATCCTCAATCCTCAATCCTCAATCCTCAACCCTCAATCCTCAGTCCCCAAACCTCAATCCTGAATCCTCAATCCTGAATCCTCAATCTTCAGCCCTCAGTCCTCAACAATCAATTGTCAATCCTCAATCCTCAATAGAATATCCTCAATTCACAGTTTTCAATACTCAATCCCCGTTCTCCTATCTTCAAATCTCAATCCACGAACATCAATTCTCATCACTCAACCCTCAACACTCAGTCCTCAATCTTCAATACTCAATCCTAGATCCTCAATCATCAATCCTCAATACACAATCTTCAATCCTCAATCCTCAATTCTCAATCCTCAATACTCAATCCTCAATCGTCAATCCTCAATTCCCAATCCTCAATCTTCAATCCTCAATCCTCAATCTTCAATCCTCAATCCTCAATACTCAATCACCAATCCTCAATCTTCAATCCTCAATACTCAATCTTCAATCCTCAATCCTCAGTCCTCAATCCTCAATCCTCAATCCTCAGTCCTCAATCTTCAATCCTCAATACTCAATCTGCAATCCTCAATCCTCAATCCTCAATCCTCAATCCTAATTCGTCACTCCTCAATACCCAATCCTCAATCTTCAATCCTCAATCCTCAATCCTCAATTCTCAATCCTCAACCCTCAAACCTCAATCCTCAATCCTCAATCCTCAATCCTCAATCCTCAATCCTCAATCCTCAACCCTCAATCCTCAGTCCCCAAACCTCAATCCTGAATCCTCAATCCAGAATCCTCAATCTTCAGCCCTCAGTCCTCAACAATCAATTGTCAATCCTCAATCCTCAATAGAATATCCTCAATTCACAGTTTTCAATACTCAATCCCCATTCTTCAATCTTCAAATCTCAATCGCAAACATCAATTCTCATCACTCAACCCTCAGCACTCAGTCCTCAATCTTCAATCCTCAATCCTAAATCCTCAATCTTCAATCCTCAATACTCAATCTTCAATCCTAAATCCTCAATTCTCAATCCTCAATACTCAATCCTCAATCGTCAATCCTCAATTCCCAATCCTCAATCTTCAATCCTCAAACCTCAATCTTCAGTCCTCAATCCTCAATCCTCAATCCCCAATCCTCAATCTTCAATACTCAATCTTCAATCCTCAATCCTCAATCCTCAGTCCTCAATCCTCAATCCTCAATCCTCAGTCCTCAATCTTCAATCCTCAATACTCAATCTGTAATCCCCAATCCTCAATCCTCAATCCTCAATCCTAATTCGTCACTCCTCAATACCCAATCCTCAATCTTCAATCCTCAATCCTCAATCCTCAATTCTCAATCCTCAATCCACAATCCTCAATCCTCAATCTTCAATCCTCAATACTCAATCTTCAATACTCAATCCTCAATCCTCAATCCTCAATCCTCAATCCTCAATCCTCAATCCCAAATCCTCAATCCTCAATCCTCAACCCTCAATCCTCAGTCCTGAAACCTCAATACCGGATCCTCAATCGTGAATCCTCAATCTTCAGCACTCAGTCCTCAACAATCAATTGTCAATCCTCAATCCTCAATAGAATATCCTCAATTCACAGTTTTCAATACTCAATCCCCATTCTCCTATCTTCAAATCTCAATCCACGAACATCAATTCTCATCACTCAACCCTCAACACTCAGTCCTCAATCTTCAATACTCAATCCTAGATCCTCAATCTTCAATCCTCAATACACAACCCTCAATCCTCAATCCTCAATCCTCAACCTTCAATCCTCAATACTCAATCTTCAACCCTCAACCTTCAATCCTCAATCCTCAATCCTCATTCTTCAATCCTCAACACCCAGTCCTCAATCTTCAATCCTCAATCCTCAATCCTCAATTGTCAATCCTCAATCCTAAATCCTCAGACCTGAAACACCAATACTGAACCCTCAGTCCTCGTCCGCAATCCACAACCGTCAATCCTCAATCCTCAATCTTCAATCATCAATATTCAATCATCAATCCTCAATCTTCAATCCTCTATCCTCAATCATCAATCCTGAATGTTCAATCCTCAATACCCAATACTCAATCTTCAATCCTTAATTCTCAGTCCTCAAACCTCAATCCTGAATCCTCAATCCTGAATCCTCAATCTTCAGCCCTCAGTCCTCAACAATCAATTGTCAGTTCTCAATCCTCAATGGAATATACCCAATTCACAGTTTTCGACACTCAATCCCCAATCTTCGATTTTCAAATCACAATCCACAAACATCAATTCTCATCACTCAACGCTCAAAACTCAGTCCCCAATCCTCAATCTTCAATCCCCAATCCTCAATCCTCAATCCTCAATCCTCAATCTTCAATCCTCAATACTCAATCTTCAATCCTCAATCCTCAATCCTCAATCCCCAATCCTCAATCCTCAATCCTCAATCCTCAATCGTCAATCTCCAATCCTGAATACTCAATCTTCAATCCTCAATCCTCAACCCTCACTCCTCAGTCCTCATTCTTCAATTCTCAATACCAAATCCTCAATCTTCAATCCTCAGTCCTCAGTCCTCAATTCGCAATCCTCAATCCTCAGACCTCAAGCATTAATACCCAACCCTCAGTCCTCGTCCTCAATCTACAACCCTCAATCCTCAATCCTCAATCTTCAATTATCAATATTCAAACTTCAATCCTCAATCCCCAATCCTCAATCCTCAATCCTCAATCCTCAATCCTCAATCCTCAATCGTCAATCCTCAATCCTCAATACTCAATCTTCAATCCTCAATCCTCAATCCACAATCCTCAATCCTCAATCCTCAACCCTCAACCTTCAATCCTCAATACTCAATCTTCAACCCTCAATCTTCAATCCTCAATCCTCAATCCTCATTCTTCAATCCTCAACACCCAGTCCTCAATCTTCAATCCTCAATCCTCAATCCTCAATTCTCAATCCTCAATCCTCAATCCTCAGACCTCAAACACCAATACTCAACCCTCAGTCTTCGTCCGCAATCCACAACCCTCAATCCTCAATCCTCAATCTTCAATCATCAATATTCAATCTTCAATCCTAAATCCACAATTCTCAATCCCCAATACTCAATCCTCAATCTTCAATACTCAATTCCCAATCCTCAATCTTCAATCCTCAATCCTCAATCATCAATCCTTAATCCTCAACCCTCAATCCCCAATCCTCAATCTTCGATACTCAATCTTCAATCCTCAATCCTCAATCCTCAGTCCTCAATCCTCAATCCTCAATCCTCAATCCTCAATCTTCAATCTTCACTACTCAATCTTCAATCCTCAATCCTCAATCCTCAGTCCTCAATCCTCAATCCTCAATCCTAAATCCTCAATCCTCAATCCCCAATCCTCAATCTTCAATCCTCAATACTCGATCTTCAATCCTCAATCCTCAATCCACAATCCTCAATCCTCAATCCTCAACCCTCAACCTTCAATCCTCAATACTCAATCTTCAACCCTCAATCTTCAATCCTCAATCCTCAATCCTCATTCTTCAATCCTCAACACCCAGTCCTCAATCTTCAATCCTCAATCCTCAATCCTCAATTCTCAATCCTCAATCCTCAATCCTCAGACCTCAAACACCAATACTCAACCCTCAGTCTTCGTCCGCAATCGACAACCCTCAATCCTCAATCCTCAATCTTCAATCATCAATATTCAATCATCAATCCTCAATCTTCAATCCTCTATCCTCAATCCTCAATCCTGAATGTTCAATCCTCAATACCCAACCCTCTATCTTCAATCCTCAATACTCAATCCTCAATCCTCAATCCTCAATCCTCAATCGCCAATCCTCAATCCTCAATCCTCAATCCACAATCCTCAATCCTCAATCCTCAATCCTCAATCCTCAATCCTCTGTCCCCAAACCTCAATCCTGAATCCTCAATCCTGAATCCTCAATCTTCAGCCCTCAGTCCTCAACAATCAGTTGTCAATCCTCAATCCTCAATAGAATATCACCAATTCACAGATTTCAAAACTCAATACTCAATCTGCAATCTTCAGATCTCTATCCACAAACATCAATTCACATTACTCATCCCTCGACAGTCAGTCCTTTATGTTCAATCCTCAATCCTCAATTCTCAATCTTCAATACTCAATACTGAATCTTCAATCCTCAATACTCAATCCTCAATCCACAATTCTCAATCCTCAACACTCAATCCTCAATCGTCAATCCTCAATCGTCAATCCTCAATCCCCAATAATCAATCTTCAATCCTCTATCCTCAATCCTCAGTCCTCAATCTTCAATCCTCAGTCTTCAATACTCAATACTCAATCTTCAATCCTCAATCCTCAATCCTCAGTCCTCAATCCTCAATTCTCAATCCTCAATCCTCAATCTTCAATCCTCAATACTCAATCTGCAATCTTCAATCCTCAAACCTCAATCCTCAATCCTCAATCTTCAATCATCAATATTCAACTATCAATCCTCAGTCTTCAATCCTCTATCCTCAATCCTCAATCCTGAATGTTCAATCCTCAATACCCAATCCTCAGTCTTCAATCCTCAATACTCAATCCTCAATCCTCAATACTCAATCCTCAGTCCTCAATTCGCAATCCTCAATCCTCACACCTCAAGCATTAATACCCAACCCCCAGTCTTCGTACTCAACCTACAACCCTCAATCCTCAATCCTCAATCTTCAATCATCAATATTCAACCTTCAATCCCCAATCCCCAATCCTCAATCCTCAATCCTCAATCCTCAATCCTCAAACCTCAATACCCAATCCTCAATCCTCAATCCTCAATCCTCAATACTCAATCCTCAATCCTCAATCCTCAATCCTCAATCCTCTGTCCCCAAACCTCAATTCTGAATCCTCAATCCTGAATCCTCAATCTTCAGCCCTCAGTCCTCAACAATCAGTTGTCAATCCTCAATCCTCAATAGAATATCCTCAATTCACAGCTTTCAATACTCAATCCCCATTCTTCAATCTTCAAATCTCAATCCACAAACATCAATCCTCATCACTCAACCCTCAACACTCAGACCACAATCTTCAACCCTCAATCCTCAATCCGCAATCTTGAATCCTCAATACTCAATCATCAATCCCCAATTATCAATTCTCAATCCTCAACACTCAATCCTCAATCGTCAATCCTCAATCCCCAATCCTCAATCTTCAATCCCCTATCCTCAATCCTCAGTCCTCAATCTTCAATCCTCAATCTGCAATCCTCAATCCTCAATCCTCAATCCTCAATCCTAATTCGTCACTCCTCAATACCCAATCCTCAATCTTCAATCCTCAATCCTCAATCCTCAATTCTCAATCCGTAATCCTCAATCCTCAATCCTCAATCTTCAATCTTCAATCCTCAATCCTCAATCATCAATCCTTAATCCTCAACCCTCAATCCCCAATCCTCAATCTTCAATACTCAATCTTCAATCCTCAATCCTCAATCCTCAGTCCTCAATCCTCAATCCTCAATCCTCAATCCTCAATCTTCAATCTTCAATACTCAATCTTCAATCCTCAATCCTCAATCCTCAGTCCTCAATCCTCAATCCTCAATCCTAAATCCTCAATCCTCAATCCCCAATCCTCAATCTTCAATCCTCAATACTCAATCTTCAATCCTCAATCCTCAATCCACAATCCTCAATCCTCAATCCTCAACCCTCAACCTTCAATCCTCAATACTCAATCTTCAACCCTCAATCTTCAAGCCTCAATCCTCAATCCTCATTCTTCAATCCTCAACACCCAGTCCTCAATCTTCAATCCTCAATCCTCAATCCTCAATTCTCAATCCTCAATCCTCAATCCTCAGAACTCAAACACCAATACTCAACCCTCAGTCTTCGTCCGCAATCCACAACCCTCAATCCTCAATCCTCAATCTTCAATCATCAATATTCAATCATCAATCCTCAATCTTCAATCCTCTATCCTCAATCCTCAATCCTGAATGTTCAATCCTCAATACCCAACCCTCTATCTTCAATCCTCAATACTCAATCCTCAATCCTCAATCCTCAATCCTCAATCGCCAATCCTCAATCCTCAATCCTCAATCCACAATCCTCAATCCTCAATCCTCAATCCTCAATCCTCAATCCTCTGTCCCCAAACCTCAATCCTGAATCCTCAATCCTGAATCCTCAATCTTCAGCCCTCAGTCCTCAACAATCAGTTGTCAATCCTCAATCCTCAATAGAATATCACCAATTCACAGATTTCAAAACTCAATACTCAATCTGCAATCTTCAGATCTCTATCCACAAACATCAATTCACATTACTCATCCCTCGACAGTCAGTCCTTTATGTTCAATTCTCAATCCTCAATTCTCAATCTTCAATACTCAATACTGAATCTTCAATCCTCAATACTCAATCCTCAATCCACAATCCTCAATCCTCAATCCTCAATCTTCAATACTCAGTCCCCAATCCTCAATCTTCAATCCTCAATCCTCAATCCTCAATCCTCGATCCTCGAACCTCAATCCTCAGTCCTCAATCCTCGATCCTCAATGTTCAATCCGCAATACCCAATCCTCAATCTTCAATCCTCAATCCTCAATCCTCAAACCTCAATCCTCAATCCTCAACCCTCAATCCTCAGTCCTCGAACCTCAATCCTGAATCCTCAATCCTGAATCCTCAATCTTCATCCCTCAGTCCTCAACAATCAGTTGTCAATCCTCAATCTTCAGTCCTCAATACTCAATCTGCAATCCTCAATCCTCAATCCTAAATCCTCAATCCTAATTCGTCACTCCTCAATACCCAATCCTCAATCTTCAATCCGCAATCCACAATCCTCAATTCTCAATCCTCAATCCTCAATCCTCAATCCTCAATCTTCAATCCTCAATACTCAATCTTCAATACTCAATCCTCAATCCTCAATCCTCAATCCTCAATCCTCAATCCTCAACCCTCAATCCCAAATCCTCAATCCTCAATCCTCAACCCTCAACCGTCAATCCTCAGTCCTGAAGCCTCAATTCCGAATCCTGAATCCTCAATCCTCAATCCTCAATCCTCAATCCTCAATACCCAATCCTCAATCCTCAATCCTCAATACTCAATCCTCAATCCTCAATCCTCAATCCTCAATCCTCAATCCTTAATCCTCAATCCTCAACCCTCAATCCTCAGTCCTGAAACCTCAATCCCGAATCCTCAATCCTGAATCCGCAAACTTCAGTCCTCAGTCCTCAACAATCAATTGTCAATCCTCAATCCTCAATAGAATATCCTCAATTCACAGTTTTCAATACTCAATCCCCATTCTTCA
Source organism: Calliopsis andreniformis (assembly GCF_051401765.1). Classification (NCBI taxonomy): domain Eukaryota; kingdom Metazoa; phylum Arthropoda; class Insecta; order Hymenoptera; family Andrenidae; genus Calliopsis; species Calliopsis andreniformis. The sequence goes on along the minus strand of NW_027480466.1, from coordinate 3,300,567 downwards.
ATATTCAAGTCTCAATCCACAAACATCAATTCTCATCACTCAGCCCTCAACACTCAGTCCTGAATCTTCAATCCTCAATCCTAAATGCTCAATACTCAATCTTCAACCCGCAATCTTCAATCCTCAATTTTCAATCCTCATTCTTCAATTCTCAACTCCTAGTCCACAATCTTCAATCCTCAATCCTCAATCCTCAATTCTCAATCCTCAATCCTCAATCCTCAGACCTCAAGCGTCCATACTCAACCCTCAGTCCTGGTCCGCAATCCAAAACCCTCAATCCTCAATCCTCAATCTTCAATCATCAATATTCAATCATCAATCTTCAATCTTCAATCCTCTATCCTCAATCCTCAGTCCTGAATGTTCAATCCTCAATACCCAATCCTCAATCTTCAATCCTCAATACTCCATCCTCAATCCTCAATCCTCAATCCTCAGTCCTCAAACCTCAATCCTGAATCCTCAATCCTGAATCCTCAATCTTCAGCCCTCAGTCCTCAATAATCAATTGTCAGTCCTCAATCCTCAATAGTATATACCCAATTCACAGTTTTCAACACTCAAACCCCAATCTTCAATCTTCAAATCTCAATCCACAAACATCAATTCTCATCACTCAACGCTCAACACTCAGTCCCCAATCCTCAATCTTAAATCCCCAATCCTCAATCCTCAATACTCAATCCTCAATCCTCAATCCTGAATGTTCAATCCTCAATACCCAATCCTCAATCTTCAATCCTCAGTACTCAATCCTCAATCCTCAATCCTCGAATCCTCAGTCCTCAAACCTCAATCCTGAATCCTCAACCCTGAAATCTCAATCTTCAGCCCTCAGTCCTCAACAATCAATTGTCAGTCCTCAATCCTCAATAGAACATCCTGAATTCACAGCTTTCAATACTCAATCCCCATTCTTCAATCCTCAAATCTCAATCCGCAAACATCAATTCTCATCACTCAACCCTCAACACTCAGTCCTCAATCTTCAAACCTCAATACTCAATCCCCATTCTTCAGTCTTCAAATCTCAATCCACAAATATCAATTCACATCACTCAACCCTCAACACTCAGTCCTCAATCTTCAATCCTCAATCCTAAATCCTCAATACTCAATCTTCAACCCTCAATCTTCTATCCTCAATTTTCAATCCTCATTCTTCAATTCTCAACACCCAGGCCACAATCTTCAATCCTCAACCCTCAATCCTCAATCCTCAATCTTCAATCATCAATATTCAATCATCAATCCTCAATCTTCAATCCTCTATCCTCAATCCTCAATCGTGAATGTTCAATCCTCAATACCCAATCCTCAATCTTCAATCCTCAATACTCAATCCTCAATCCTCAATCCTCAATCCTCAATCCTCAGTCCTCAAACCTCAATCCTGAATCCTCAATCCTGAATCCTCTATCTTCAGCCCTCAGTCCTCAACAATCAATTGTCAGTCCTCAATCCTCAATAGAATATACCCAATTCACAGTTTTCAACACTCAATCCCCAATCTTCAATTTTCATATCTCAATCCACAAACATCAATTCTCATCACTCAACGCTCAACACTCAGTCCCCAATCCTCAATCTTCAATCCCCAATCCTCAATCCTCAATCCTCAATCCTCAATTTCCAATCCTCAATACTCAATCTTCAATCCTCAATCCTCAATCCTCAATCCTCAATCCTCAATCCTGAATCCTCAATCGTCAATCTCCAATCCCGAATACTCAATTTTCAATCCTCAATCCTCCACCCTCACTCCTCAATCCTCATTCTTCAATCCTCAATACCGAATCCTCAATCTTCAATCCTCAGTCCTCAGTCCTCAATTCGCAATCCTCAATCCTCAGACCTCAAGCATTAATACCCAACCCTCAGTCCTCGTCCTCAATCTACAACCCTCAACCCTCAATCCTCAATCTTCAATTATCAATATTCAACCTTCAATCCTCAATCCCCAACCCTCAATCCTCAATCCTCAATCCTCAACCCTCAAACCTCAATACCCAATCCTCAATCCTCAATCCTCATTCCTCAATCCTCAATCCTCAATCCTCAATCCTCAATCCTCAACCCTCAATCCTCAGTCCCCAAACCTCAATCCTGAATCCTCAATCCTGAATCCTCAATCTTCAGCCCTCAGTCCTCAACAATCAGTTGTCAATCCTCAATCCTCAATAGAATATCACCAATTCACAGATTTCAACACTCAATACTCAATCTGCAATCTTCAGATCTCTATCCACAAACATCAATACACATCACTCATCCCTCGACACTCAGTCCTTTATGTTCAAACCTCAAACCTCAATTCTCAATCTTCAATCCTCAATACTGAATCTTCAATCCTCAATCCTCAATCCTCAATCCTCAATCCTCAATCCTCAATCCTCAATCGTCAATCTCCAATCCTGAATACTCAATCTTCAATCTTCAATCCTCCATCCTGAATCCTCACTCCTCATTCCTCATTCTTCAATCCTCAATACCAAATCCTCAATCTTCAATCCTCAGTCCTCAGTCCTCAAATCGCAATCCTCAATCCTCAGACCTCAAGCATTAATACCCAACCCTCAGTCCTCGTCCTCAATCTACAACCCTCAATCCTCAATCCTCAATCTTCAATTATCAATATTCAACCTTCAATCCTCAATCCCCAATCATCAATCCTCAATCCTCAATCCTCAACCCTCAAACCTCAATCCGCAATCCTCAATCCTCAATCCTCAATCCTCAATCCTCAATCCTCAACCCTCAATCCTCAGTCCCCAAACCTCAATCCTGAATCCTCAATCCTGAATCCTCAATCTTCAGCCCTCAGTCCTCAACAATCAATTGTCAATCCTCAATCCTCAATAGAATATCCTCAATTCACAGTTTTCAATACTCAATCCCCGTTCTCCTATCTTCAAATCTCAATCCACGAACATCAATTCTCATCACTCAACCCTCAACACTCAGTCCTCAATCTTCAATACTCAATCCTAGATCCTCAATCATCAATCCTCAATACACAATCTTCAATCCCCAATCCTCAATTCTCAATCCTCAATACTCAATCCTCAATCGTCAATCCTCAATTCCCAATCCTCAATCTTCAATCCTCAATCCTCAATCTTCAATCCTCAATCCTCAATACTCAATCACCAATCCTCAATCTTCAATCCTCAATACTCAATCTTCAATCCTCAATCCTCAGTCCTCAATCCTCAATCCTCAATCCTCAGTCCTCAATCTTCAATCCTCAATACTCAATCTGCAATCCTCAATCCTCAATCCTCAATCCTCAATCCTAATTCGTCACTCCTCAATACCCAATCCTCAATCTTCAATCCTCAATCCTCAATCCTCAATTCTCAATCCTCAACCCTCAAACCTCAATCCTCAATCCTCAATCCTCAATCCTCAATCCTCAATCCTCAATCCTCAACCCTCAATCCTCAGTCCCCAAACCTCAATCCTGAATCCTCAATCCAGAATCCTCAATCTTCAGCCCTCAGTCCTCAACAATCAATTGTCAATCCTCAATCCTCAATAGAATATCCTCAATTCACAGTTTTCAATACTCAATCCCCATTCTTCAATCTTCAAATCTCAATCGCAAACATCAATTCTCATCACTCAACCCTCAGCACTCAGTCCTCAATCTTCAATCCTCAATCCTAAATCCTCAATCTTCAATCCTCAATACTCAATCTTCAATCCTAAATCCTCAATTCTCAATCCTCAATACTCAATCCTCAATCGTCAATCCTCAATTCCCAATCCTCAATCTTCAATCCTCAAACCTCAATCTTCAGTCCTCAATCCTCAATCCTCAATCCCCAATCCTCAATCTTCAATACTCAATCTTCAATCCTCAATCCTCAATCCTCAGTCCTCAATCCTCAATCCTCAATCCTCAGTCCTCAATCTTCAATCCTCAATACTCAATCTGTAATCCCCAATCCTCAATCCTCAATCCTCAATCCTAATTCGTCACTCCTCAATACCCAATCCTCAATCTTCAATCCTCAATCCTCAATCCTCAATTCTCAATCCTCAATCCACAATCCTCAATCCTCAATCTTCAATCCTCAATACTCAATCTTCAATACTCAATCCTCAATCCTCAATCCTCAATCCTCAATCCTCAATCCTCAATCCCAAATCCTCAATCCTCAATCCTCAACCCTCAATCCTCAGTCCTGAAACCTCAATACCGGATCCTCAATCGTGAATCCTCAATCTTCAGCACTCAGTCCTCAACAATCAATTGTCAATCCTCAATCCTCAATAGAATATCCTCAATTCACAGTTTTCAATACTCAATCCCCATTCTCCTATCTTCAAATCTCAATCCACGAACATCAATTCTCATCACTCAACCCTCAACACTCAGTCCTCAATCTTCAATACTCAATCCTAGATCCTCAATCTTCAATCCTCAATACACAACCCTCAATCCTCAATCCTCAATCCTCAACCTTCAATCCTCAATACTCAATCTTCAACCCTCAACCTTCAATCCTCAATCCTCAATCCTCATTCTTCAATCCTCAACACCCAGTCCTCAATCTTCAATCCTCAATCCTCAATCCTCAATTGTCAATCCTCAATCCTAAATCCTCAGACCTGAAACACCAATACTGAACCCTCAGTCCTCGTCCGCAATCCACAACCGTCAATCCTCAATCCTCAATCTTCAATCATCAATATTCAATCATCAATCCTCAATCTTCAATCCTCTATCCTCAATCATCAATCCTGAATGTTCAATCCTCAATACCCAATACTCAATCTTCAATCCTTAATTCTCAGTCCTCAAACCTCAATCCTGAATCCTCAATCCTGAATCCTCAATCTTCAGCCCTCAGTCCTCAACAATCAATTGTCAGTTCTCAATCCTCAATGGAATATACCCAATTCACAGTTTTCGACACTCAATCCCCAATCTTCGATTTTCAAATCACAATCCACAAACATCAATTCTCATCACTCAACGCTCAAAACTCAGTCCCCAATCCTCAATCTTCAATCCCCAATCCTCAATCCTCAATCCTCAATCCTCAATCTTCAATCCTCAATACTCAATCTTCAATCCTCAATCCTCAATCCTCAATCCCCAATCCTCAATCCTCAATCCTCAATCCTCAATCGTCAATCTCCAATCCTGAATACTCAATCTTCAATCCTCAATCCTCAACCCTCACTCCTCAGTCCTCATTCTTCAATTCTCAATACCAAATCCTCAATCTTCAATCCTCAGTCCTCAGTCCTCAATTCGCAATCCTCAATCCTCAGACCTCAAGCATTAATACCCAACCCTCAGTCCTCGTCCTCAATCTACAACCCTCAATCCTCAATCCTCAATCTTCAATTATCAATATTCAAACTTCAATCCTCAATCCCCAATCCTCAATCCTCAATCCTCAATCCTCAATCCTCAATCCTCAATCGTCAATCCTCAATCCTCAATACTCAATCTTCAATCCTCAATCCTCAATCCACAATCCTCAATCCTCAATCCTCAACCCTCAACCTTCAATCCTCAATACTCAATCTTCAACCCTCAATCTTCAATCCTCAATCCTCAATCCTCATTCTTCAATCCTCAACACCCAGTCCTCAATCTTCAATCCTCAATCCTCAATCCTCAATTCTCAATCCTCAATCCTCAATCCTCAGACCTCAAACACCAATACTCAACCCTCAGTCTTCGTCCGCAATCCACAACCCTCAATCCTCAATCCTCAATCTTCAATCATCAATATTCAATCTTCAATCCTAAATCCACAATTCTCAATCCCCAATACTCAATCCTCAATCTTCAATACTCAATTCCCAATCCTCAATCTTCAATCCTCAATCCTCAATCATCAATCCTTAATCCTCAACCCTCAATCCCCAATCCTCAATCTTCGATACTCAATCTTCAATCCTCAATCCTCAATCCTCAGTCCTCAATCCTCAATCCTCAATCCTCAATCCTCAATCTTCAATCTTCACTACTCAATCTTCAATCCTCAATCCTCAATCCTCAGTCCTCAATCCTCAATCCTCAATCCTAAATCCTCAATCCTCAATCCCCAATCCTCAATCTTCAATCCTCAATACTCGATCTTCAATCCTCAATCCTCAATCCACAATCCTCAATCCTCAATCCTCAACCCTCAACCTTCAATCCTCAATACTCAATCTTCAACCCTCAATCTTCAATCCTCAATCCTCAATCCTCATTCTTCAATCCTCAACACCCAGTCCTCAATCTTCAATCCTCAATCCTCAATCCTCAATTCTCAATCCTCAATCCTCAATCCTCAGACCTCAAACACCAATACTCAACCCTCAGTCTTCGTCCGCAATCGACAACCCTCAATCCTCAATCCTCAATCTTCAATCATCAATATTCAATCATCAATCCTCAATCTTCAATCCTCTATCCTCAATCCTCAATCCTGAATGTTCAATCCTCAATACCCAACCCTCTATCTTCAATCCTCAATACTCAATCCTCAATCCTCAATCCTCAATCCTCAATCGCCAATCCTCAATCCTCAATCCTCAATCCACAATCCTCAATCCTCAATCCTCAATCCTCAATCCTCAATCCTCTGTCCCCAAACCTCAATCCTGAATCCTCAATCCTGAATCCTCAATCTTCAGCCCTCAGTCCTCAACAATCAGTTGTCAATCCTCAATCCTCAATAGAATATCACCAATTCACAGATTTCAAAACTCAATACTCAATCTGCAATCTTCAGATCTCTATCCACAAACATCAATTCACATTACTCATCCCTCGACAGTCAGTCCTTTATGTTCAATCCTCAATCCTCAATTCTCAATCTTCAATACTCAATACTGAATCTTCAATCCTCAATACTCAATCCTCAATCCACAATTCTCAATCCTCAACACTCAATCCTCAATCGTCAATCCTCAATCGTCAATCCTCAATCCCCAATAATCAATCTTCAATCCTCTATCCTCAATCCTCAGTCCTCAATCTTCAATCCTCAGTCTTCAATACTCAATACTCAATCTTCAATCCTCAATCCTCAATCCTCAGTCCTCAATCCTCAATTCTCAATCCTCAATCCTCAATCTTCAATCCTCAATACTCAATCTGCAATCTTCAATCCTCAAACCTCAATCCTCAATCCTCAATCTTCAATCATCAATATTCAACTATCAATCCTCAGTCTTCAATCCTCTATCCTCAATCCTCAATCCTGAATGTTCAATCCTCAATACCCAATCCTCAGTCTTCAATCCTCAATACTCAATCCTCAATCCTCAATACTCAATCCTCAGTCCTCAATTCGCAATCCTCAATCCTCACACCTCAAGCATTAATACCCAACCCCCAGTCTTCGTACTCAACCTACAACCCTCAATCCTCAATCCTCAATCTTCAATCATCAATATTCAACCTTCAATCCCCAATCCCCAATCCTCAATCCTCAATCCTCAATCCTCAATCCTCAAACCTCAATACCCAATCCTCAATCCTCAATCCTCAATCCTCAATACTCAATCCTCAATCCTCAATCCTCAATCCTCAATCCTCTGTCCCCAAACCTCAATTCTGAATCCTCAATCCTGAATCCTCAATCTTCAGCCCTCAGTCCTCAACAATCAGTTGTCAATCCTCAATCCTCAATAGAATATCCTCAATTCACAGCTTTCAATACTCAATCCCCATTCTTCAATCTTCAAATCTCAATCCACAAACATCAATCCTCATCACTCAACCCTCAACACTCAGACCACAATCTTCAACCCTCAATCCTCAATCCGCAATCTTGAATCCTCAATACTCAATCATCAATCCCCAATTATCAATTCTCAATCCTCAACACTCAATCCTCAATCGTCAATCCTCAATCCCCAATCCTCAATCTTCAATCCCCTATCCTCAATCCTCAGTCCTCAATCTTCAATCCTCAATCTGCAATCCTCAATCCTCAATCCTCAATCCTCAATCCTAATTCGTCACTCCTCAATACCCAATCCTCAATCTTCAATCCTCAATCCTCAATCCTCAATTCTCAATCCGTAATCCTCAATCCTCAATCCTCAATCTTCAATCTTCAATCCTCAATCCTCAATCATCAATCCTTAATCCTCAACCCTCAATCCCCAATCCTCAATCTTCAATACTCAATCTTCAATCCTCAATCCTCAATCCTCAGTCCTCAATCCTCAATCCTCAATCCTCAATCCTCAATCTTCAATCTTCAATACTCAATCTTCAATCCTCAATCCTCAATCCTCAGTCCTCAATCCTCAATCCTCAATCCTAAATCCTCAATCCTCAATCCCCAATCCTCAATCTTCAATCCTCAATACTCAATCTTCAATCCTCAATCCTCAATCCACAATCCTCAATCCTCAATCCTCAACCCTCAACCTTCAATCCTCAATACTCAATCTTCAACCCTCAATCTTCAAGCCTCAATCCTCAATCCTCATTCTTCAATCCTCAACACCCAGTCCTCAATCTTCAATCCTCAATCCTCAATCCTCAATTCTCAATCCTCAATCCTCAATCCTCAGAACTCAAACACCAATACTCAACCCTCAGTCTTCGTCCGCAATCCACAACCCTCAATCCTCAATCCTCAATCTTCAATCATCAATATTCAATCATCAATCCTCAATCTTCAATCCTCTATCCTCAATCCTCAATCCTGAATGTTCAATCCTCAATACCCAACCCTCTATCTTCAATCCTCAATACTCAATCCTCAATCCTCAATCCTCAATCCTCAATCGCCAATCCTCAATCCTCAATCCTCAATCCACAATCCTCAATCCTCAATCCTCAATCCTCAATCCTCAATCCTCTGTCCCCAAACCTCAATCCTGAATCCTCAATCCTGAATCCTCAATCTTCAGCCCTCAGTCCTCAACAATCAGTTGTCAATCCTCAATCCTCAATAGAATATCACCAATTCACAGATTTCAAAACTCAATACTCAATCTGCAATCTTCAGATCTCTATCCACAAACATCAATTCACATTACTCATCCCTCGACAGTCAGTCCTTTATGTTCAATTCTCAATCCTCAATTCTCAATCTTCAATACTCAATACTGAATCTTCAATCCTCAATACTCAATCCTCAATCCACAATCCTCAATCCTCAATCCTCAATCTTCAATACTCAGTCCCCAATCCTCAATCTTCAATCCTCAATCCTCAATCCTCAATCCTCGATCCTCGAACCTCAATCCTCAGTCCTCAATCCTCGATCCTCAATGTTCAATCCGCAATACCCAATCCTCAATCTTCAATCCTCAATCCTCAATCCTCAAACCTCAATCCTCAATCCTCAACCCTCAATCCTCAGTCCTCGAACCTCAATCCTGAATCCTCAATCCTGAATCCTCAATCTTCATCCCTCAGTCCTCAACAATCAGTTGTCAATCCTCAATCTTCAGTCCTCAATACTCAATCTGCAATCCTCAATCCTCAATCCTAAATCCTCAATCCTAATTCGTCACTCCTCAATACCCAATCCTCAATCTTCAATCCGCAATCCACAATCCTCAATTCTCAATCCTCAATCCTCAATCCTCAATCCTCAATCTTCAATCCTCAATACTCAATCTTCAATACTCAATCCTCAATCCTCAATCCTCAATCCTCAATCCTCAATCCTCAACCCTCAATCCCAAATCCTCAATCCTCAATCCTCAACCCTCAACCGTCAATCCTCAGTCCTGAAGCCTCAATTCCGAATCCTGAATCCTCAATCCTCAATCCTCAATCCTCAATCCTCAATACCCAATCCTCAATCCTCAATCCTCAATACTCAATCCTCAATCCTCAATCCTCAATCCTCAATCCTCAATCCTTAATCCTCAATCCTCAACCCTCAATCCTCAGTCCTGAAACCTCAATCCCGAATCCTCAATCCTGAATCCGCAAACTTCAGTCCTCAGTCCTCAACAATCAATTGTCAATCCTCAATCCTCAATAGAATATCCTCAATTCACAGTTTTCAATACTCAATCCCCATTCTTCAATATTCAAGTCTCAATCCACAAACATCAATTCTCATCACTCAGCCCTCAACACTCAGTCCTGAATCTTCAATCCTCAATCCTAAATGCTCAATACTCAATCTTCAACCCGCAATCTTCAATCCTCAATTTTCAATCCTCATTCTTCAATTCTCAACTCCTAGTCCACAATCTTCAATCCTCAATCCTCAATCCTCAATTCTCAATCCTCAATCCTCAATCCTCAGACCTCAAGCGTCCATACTCAACCCTCAGTCCTGGTCCGCAATCCAAAACCCTCAATCCTCAATCCTCAATCTTCAATCATCAATATTCAATCATCAATCTTCAATCTTCAATCCTCTATCCTCAATCCTCAGTCCTGAATGTTCAATCCTCAATACCCAATCCTCAATCTTCAATCCTCAATACTCCATCCTCAATCCTCAATCCTCAATCCTCAGTCCTCAAACCTCAATCCTGAATCCTCAATCCTGAATCCTCAATCTTCAGCCCTCAGTCCTCAATAATCAATTGTCAGTCCTCAATCCTCAATAGTATATACCCAATTCACAGTTTTCAACACTCAAACCCCAATCTTCAATCTTCAAATCTCAATCCACAAACATCAATTCTCATCACTCAACGCTCAACACTCAGTCCCCAATCCTCAATCTTAAATCCCCAATCCTCAATCCTCAATACTCAATCCTCAATCCTCAATCCTGAATGTTCAATCCTCAATACCCAATCCTCAATCTTCAATCCTCAGTACTCAATCCTCAATCCTCAATCCTCGAATCCTCAGTCCTCAAACCTCAATCCTGAATCCTCAACCCTGAAATCTCAATCTTCAGCCCTCAGTCCTCAACAATCAATTGTCAGTCCTCAATCCTCAATAGAACATCCTGAATTCACAGCTTTCAATACTCAATCCCCATTCTTCAATCCTCAAATCTCAATCCGCAAGCATCAATTCTCATCACTCAACCCTCAACACTCAGTCCTCAATCTTCAAACCTCAATACTCAATCCCCATTCTTCAGTCTTCAAATCTCAATCCACAAATATCAATTCACATCACTCAACCCTCAACACTCAGTCCTCAATCTTCAATCCTCAATCCTAAATCCTCAATACTCAATCTTCAACCCTCAATCTTCTATCCTCAATTTTCAATCCTCATTCTTCAATTCTCAACACCCAGGCCACAATCTTCAATCCTCAATCCTCAATCTTCAATCCTGAATACTCAACCTTCAATCCTCAATCCTCAATCCTCAATCCTCAATCCTCAATCCTCAACCCTCTATCCTCAGTCCTGAAACCTCAATACCGAATCCTCAATCCTGAATCCGCAAACTTCAGTCCTCAGTCCTCAACAATCAATTGTCAGTCCTCAATCCTCAATAGAACATCCTGAATTCACAGCTTTCAATACTCAATCCCCATTCTTCAATCCTCAAATCTCAATCCGCAAACATCAATTCTCATCACTCAACCCTCAACACTCAGTCCTCAATCTTCAAACCTCAATCCTCAATCCGCAATCTTGAATCCTCAATACTCAATCTTCAATCCTCAATCCTCAATTCTCAATCCTCAACACTCAATCCTCAATCGTCAATCCTCAATCCCCAATCCTCAATCTTCAATCCTCTATCCTCAATCCTCAATCCTCAATCTTCAATTCTCAATCTTCAATACTCAATACTCAATCTTCAATCCTCAATCCTCAATCCTCAGTCCTCAATCCTCAATCCTCAATCCTCAATCCTCAATCGTCAATCCTCAATTCCCAATCCTCAATCTTCAACACTCAACCCTCAATCTTCAATCCTTAATCCTCAATCCTCAATCCCCAATCCTCAACTTTCAATTCTCAATACTCAATCTTCAATCCTCAATCCTCAAACCTCAATCCTCAATCCTCAATCCCCAATCCCCAATCGTCAATCCTCAATCCCCAATCCTCAATCTTCAATCCTCTATCCTCAATCATCAATCCTCAATCCCCAATCCTCAATCTTCAATCCTCAATCTTCAATCCTCAACCATCAATCCTCAATTTTCAATCCTCAATACTCAATCTTCAATCCTCAATCCTCAAACCTCAATCCTCAATCCTCAATCATCAATCCTCAATTCTCAATCCTCAATCCTCAATCCTCAATCCTCAATCTTCAATCCTCAATACTCTATCTTCAATACTCAATCCTCAATCCTCAATCCTCAATCCTCAATCCTCAATCCTCAATCCCAAATCCTCAATCCTCAATCCTCAATCCTCGACCCTCAATCCTCAGTCCTGAAGCCTCAATACCGAATCCTCAATCCTGAATCCTCAATCTTCAGCACTCAGCCCTCAACAATCAATTCACAATCCTCAATCCTCAATAGTATATCCTCAATTCACAGTTTTCAATACTCAATCCCCATTCTTCAGTCTTCAAATCTCAATCCACAAACATCAATTCTCATCACTCAACCCTCAACACTCAGTCCTCAATCTTCAATCCTCAATCCTAAATCCTCAATACTCAATCTTCAACCCTCAATCTTCTATCCTCAATTTTCAATCCTCATTCTTCAATTCTCAACACCCAGGCCACAATCTTCAATCCTCAATCCTCAATCCTCAATTCTCAATCCTCAATCCTCAATCCTCGGACCTCAAGCATCAATACACAACCCTCAGTCCTGGTCCGCAATCCAAAACCCTCAATCCTCAATCCTCAATCTTCAATCATCAATATTCAATCATCAATCTTCAATCTTCAATCCTCTATCCTCAATCCTCAGTCCTGAATGTTCAATCCTCAATACCCAATCCTCAATCTTCAACCCTCAATACTCTATCCTCAATCCTCAATCCTCAATCCTCAGTCCTCAAACCTCAATCCTGAATCCTCAATCCTGAATCCTCAATCTTCAGCCCTCAGTCCTCAACAATCAATTGTCAGTCCTCAATCCTCAATAGAATATACCCAATTCACAGTTCTCAACACTCAAACCCCAATCTTCAATCTTCAAATCTCAATCCACAAACATCAATTCTCATCACTCAACGCTCAACACTCAGTCCCCAATCCTCAATCTTAAATCCCCAATCCTCAATCCTCAATCCTCAATCCTCAATCTTCAATCCTGAATACTCAACCTTCAATCCTCAATCCTCAATCCTCAATCCTCAATCCTCAATCCTCAACCCTCTATCCTCAGTCCTGAAACCTCAATACCGAATCCTCAATCCTGAATCCGCAAACTTCAGTCCTCAGTCCTCAACAATCAATTGTCAATCCTCAATCCTCAATAGAATATCCTCAATTCACAGTTTTCAATACTCAATCCCCATTCTTCAATATTCAAGTCTCAATCTACAAACATCAATTCTCATCACTCAGCCCTCAACACTCAGTCCTCAATCTTCAATCCTCAATCCTCAATCCGCAATCTTGAATCCTCAATACTCAATCTTCAATCCTCAATTCTCAAATCTCAATCCTCAACACTCAATCCTCAATCGTCAATCCTCAATCCCCAATCCTCAATCCTCAATCCTCAATCTTCAATCCTCAATACTCAATCTTCAACCCTCAATCTTCAATCCTCAATCCTCAATCCTCATTCTTCAATCCTCAACACCCAATCCTCAATCTTCAATCCTCAATCCACAATCCTCAATTCTCAATCCTCAATCCTCAATCCTCAGACCTCAAACATCAATACTCAACCCTCAGTCCTCGTCCGCAATCAACAACCCTCAACCCTCAATCCTCAATGTTCAATCCTCAATCTTCAATACTCAATACTCAATCTTCAATCCTCAATCCTCAATCCTCAGTCCTCAATCCTGAATCCCAAATCCTCAATTCTCAATCCTCAATCCTCAACACTCAATCCTCAGTCCTGAAACATCAATACCGAATCCTCAATACTGAAACCTGAATCTTCAGCCCTCAGTCCTCAACAATCAATAGTCAATCCTCAATCCTCAATAGAATATCCTCAATACTCAATCTTAAATCCTCAATGATCAATCCTCTATCCTCAATCCTCAATCCTGAATGTTCAATCCTCAATACCCAATCCTCAATCTTCAATCCTCAGTACTCAATCCTCAATCCTCAACCCTCGAATCCTCAGTCCTCAAACCTCAATCCTGAATCCTCAATCCTGAAATCTCAATCTTCAGCCCTCAGTCCTCAACAATCAATTGTCAGTCCTCAATCCTCAATAGAACATCCTCAATTCACAGCTTTCAATACTCAATCCCCATTCTTCAATCTTCAAATCTCAATACGCAAACATCAATTCTCATCACTCAACCCTCAACACTCAGTCCTCAATCTTCAAACCCCAATCCTCAATCCGCAATCTTGAATCCTCAATACTCAATCTTCAATCCTCAATCCTCAATTCTCAATCCTCAACACTCAATCCTCAATCGTCAATCCTCAATCCCCAATCCTCAATCTTCAATCCTCTATCCTCAATCCTCAATCCTCAAACTTCAATACTCAACCTTCAATACTCAATACTCAATCTTCAATCCTCAATCCTCAATCCTCAGCCCTCAATCCTCAATCCTCAATCCTCAATCCTCAATCGTCAATCCTCAATTCCCAATCCTCAATCTTCAACCCTCAACCCTCAATCTTCAATCCTTAATCCTCAATCCTCAATCCCCAATCCTCAACCTTCAATTCTCAATACTCAATCTTCAATCCTCAATCCTCAAACCTCAATCCTCAATCCTCAATCCCCAATCCCCAATCGTCAATCCTCAATCCCCAATCCTCAATCTTCAATCCTCTATCCTCAATCATCAATCCTCAATCCGCAATCCTCAATCTTCAATTCTCAATCTTCAATCCTCAATCGTCAATCCTCAATTTTCAATCCTCAATACTCAATCTTCAATCCTCAATCCTCAATCCTCAATCCTCAATCCTCAATCCTCAATCCTCCACCCTCAATCCTCAGTCCTGAAACCTCAATCCCGAATCCTCAATCCTGAATCCGCAAACTTCAGTCCTCAGTCCTCAACAATCAATTCTCAATCCTCAATCCTCAATAGAATATCCTCAATTCACAGTTTTCAATACTCAATCCCCATTCTTCAATCTTCAAGTCTCAATCCACAAACGTCAATTCTCATCACTCAACCCTCAACACTCAGTCCTCAATCTTCAATCCTCAATCCTCCATCCGGAATCTTGAACCCTCAATACTCAATCTTCAATCCTCAATCCTCAATTCTCAATCCTCAACACTCAATCCTCAATCGTCAATCCTCAATCCTCAATCCCAAATCCTCAATCCTCAATCCTCAATCCTCAACCCTCAATCCTCAGTCCTGAAACCTCAATACCGAATCCTCAATCCTGAATCCTCAATCTTCAGCACTCAGTCCTCAACAATCAATTGACAATCCTCAATCCTCAATAGAATATCCTCAATTCACAGTTTTGAATACTCAATCCCCATTCTTCAGTCTTCAAATCTCAATCCACAAACATCAATTCTCATCACTCAACCCCCAACACTCAGTCCTCAATCTTCAATCCTCAATCCTAAATCCTCAATACTCAATCTTCAACCCTCAATTTTCAATACTCAATACTCAATCTTCAATCCTCAATCCTCAATCCTCAATCCTCATTCCTCAATCCTCAATCCTCAACCATCAATCCTCAGTCCTGAAACCTCGATATCGAATCCTGAATACTGAATCCTCAATCTTCAGCCCTCAGTCCTCAATAATCAATTGTCAATCCTCAATCCTCAATAGAATATCCTCAATTCACAGTTTTCAATACTCAATCCCCATTCTTCAATCTTCAAATCGCAATCCACAAACATCAATTCTCATCACTCAACCCTCAACACTCAGTCCTCTATATTCAATCCTCAATCCTAAATCCTCAATCTTCAGTCCTCAATACTCAATCTTCAATCCTCAATCCTCAATTCTCAATCCTCAATAGTCAATCCTCAATCGTCAATCCTCAATTCCCAATCCTCAATCTTAAACCCTCAATCCTCAATCTTCAATCCTTAATCCTCAATCCTCAATCCTCAATCCCCAATCCTCAATCCTCAATCCTCAGTCCTCAATCTTCATTCCTCAATACTCAATCTGCAATCCTCAATCCTCAATCCTCAATCCTCAATCCTAATTCGTCACTCCTCAATACCCAATCCTCAATCTTCAATCCTCAATCCTCAATCCTCAATTCTCAATCCTCAATCCTCAATCCTCAATCCTCAATCTTCAATCCTCAATACTCTATCTTCAATACTCAATCCTCAATCCTCAATCCTCAATCCCCAATCCTCAATCCTCAATCCCAAACCCTCAATCCTCAATCCTCAATCCTCAACCCTCAATCCTCAGTCCTGAAACCTCAATACCGAATACTCAATCCTGAATCCTCAATCTTCAGCCCTCAGTCCTCAACAATCAATTGACAATCCTCAATCCTCAATAGTATATCCTCAATTCACAGTTTTCAATACTCAATCCCCATTCTTCAGTCTTCAAATCTCAATCCACAAACATCAATTCTCATCACTCAACCCGCAACACTCAGTCCTCAGTCTTCAATCCTCAATCCTAAATCCTCAATACTCAATCTTCAACCCTCAATCTTCAATCCTCAATTTTCAATCCTCATTCTTCAATTCTCAACACCCAGTCCACAATCTTCAATCCTCAATCCGCAATCCTCAATTCTCAATCCTCAATCCTCAATCCTCAGCCCTCAAGCATCAATACTCAACCCTCAGTCCTCGTCCGCAATCCACAACCCTCAATCCTCAATCCTCAATCTTCGATCATCAATATTCAATCATCAATCCTCAATCTTCAATCCTCTATCCTCAATCCTCAATCCTGAATGTTCAATCCTCAATACCCAATCCTCAATCTTCAATCCTCAATACTCAATCCTCAATCCTCAATCCTCAATCCTCAGTCCTCAAACCTCAATCCTGAATCCTCAATCCTGAATCCTCAATCTTCAGCCCTCAGTCCTCAACAATCAATTGTCAGTCCTCAATCCTCAATAGAATATACCCAATTCACAGTTTTCAACACTCAAACCCCAATCTTCAATCTTCAAATCTCAATCCACAAACATCAATTCTCATCACTCAACGCTCAACACTCAGTCCCCAATCCTCAATCTTAAATCCCCAATCCTCAATCCTCAATCCTCAATCCTCAATCTTCAATCCTGAATACTCAACCTTCAATCCTCAATCCTCAATCCTCAATCCTCAATCCTCAATCCTAAATCCTCAATCGTCAATCTCCAATCCTGAATACTCAATCTTCAATCCTCAATCCTCAATCCTCACTCGTCAGTCCTCATTCTTCAATCCTCAATACCAAATCCTCAATCTTCAATCCTCAATCCTCAATCCTCAATTCGCAATCCTCAATCCTCAGATCACAAGCATTAATACCCAACCCTCAGTCCTCGTCCTCAATCTACAACCCTCAATCCTCAATCTTCAATCATCAATATTCAACCTTCAATCCTCAGTCCCCAATCCTCAATACTCAATCCTCAATCCTCAATCATCAAACCTCAATACCCAACCCTCAATCCTCAATCCTCAATCCTCAATCCTCAATCCTAAATCCTCAATCCTCAATCGCCAGTCCCCAAACCTCAATCCTGAATCCTCAACCCTGAATCCTCAATCTTCAGCCCTCAGTCCTCAACAATCAGTTGTCAATCCTCAATTCTCAATAGAATATCACCAATTCACAGATTTCAATACTCAATACTCAAACTGCAATCTTCAAATCTCTATCCACCAACATCAATTCTCACCACTCATCCCTCAACACTCAGTCCTTTATGTTCAATCCTCAATCCTCAATTCTCAATCTTCACTCCTCAATATTGAATCTTCAATCCACAATCCTAAATCCTCAATCCTCAATCCTCAATCCTCAATCATCAATCTTCAATACTCAGGCCCCAATCCTCAATCTTCAATCCTCAATCCTTAATCCTCAATCCTCGATGCTCGAACCTCAATCCTCAGTCCTCAATCCTCAATCCTCAATGTTCAATCCGCAATACCCAACACTCAATCATCAATCCTCACTCCTCAATCCTCAAACCTCAATCCTCAATCCTCAATCCTCAATCCTCAGTCCTCAAACCTCAACCTGAATCCTCAATCCTGAATCCTCAATCTTCATACCTCAGTCCTCAGCAATCAATTGTCAATCCTCAATCCTCAATAGAATATCCTCAATTCACAGCTTTCAATACTCAATCCCCATTCTTCAATCTTCAAAGCTCAACCCACAAACATCAATTCTCATCACTCAACCCTCAACACTCAGTCCTCAATCTTCAATCCTCAATCCTCAATCCGCAATCTTGAATCCTCAATACTCAATCTTCAATCCTCAATCCTTAATTCTCAATCCTCAACACTCAATCCTCAATCGTCAATCCTCAATCCCGAATCCTCAATCTTCAATTCTCTATCCTCAATCCTCAATCCTGAATCCTCAATCCTCAATCTTCAATACTCAATACTCAATCTTCAATCCTCAATCCTCAATCCTCAGTCCTCAGTCCTCAATCCTCAATCCTCAATCCTCAATCCTCAATCTTCAATCCTCAATACTCAATCTGCAATCCTCAATCCTCAATCCTCAATCCTCAGTCCTAATTCGTCACTCCTCAATACCCAATCCTCAATCCCCAATCCTCAATCTTCAATCCTCAATTCCCAATCCTCAATCCTCAATCCTCAATCCCCAATCCTCAATCGTCAATCCTCAATCCCCAATCCTCAATCTTCAATCCTCTATCCTCAATCATCAATCCTCAATCCCCAATCCTCAATCTTCAATCCTCAATCTTCAATCCTCAATCATCAATCCTCAATTTTGAATCCTCAATACTCAATCTTCAATCCTCAATCCTCAATCCTCAATCCTCAATCCTCAATCCTCAATCCTCAATCCTCAACCCTCAATCCTCAGTCCTGAAACCTCAATCCCGAATCCTCAATCCTGAATCCGCAAACTTCAGTCCTCAGTCCTCAACAATCAATTCTCAATCCTCAATCCTCAATAGAATATCCTCAATTCACAGTTTTCATACTCAATCCCCATTCTTCAGTCTTCAAGTCTCAATCCACAAACGTCAATTCTCATCACTCAACCCTCAACACTCAGTCCTCAATCTTCAATCCTCAATCCTCAATCCGGAATCTTGAATCCTCAATACTCAATTATCAATCCTCACTCCTCAATTCTCAATCATCAACACTCAATCCTCAATCGTCAATCCTCAATCCCCAATCCTCAATCTTCAATCCTCTATCCTCAATCCTCAATCCTGAATCCTCAATCCTCAATCATCAATACTCAATCCTCAATCCTCAGTCCTCAATCTTCATTCCTCAATACTCAATCTGCAATCTTCAATCCTCAATCCTCAATCCTCAATCCTAATTCGTCACTCCTCAATTCTCAATCTTCAATACTCAATCCTCAATCCTCAATCCTCAATCCTCAATCCTCAATCCTCAATCCTCAATCCCAAATCCTCAATCCTCAATACTCAATCTTCAACCATCAATCCTCAGTCCTGAAACCTCAATACCAAATCCTTAATCCTGAATCCTCAATCTTCAGCCCTCAGTCCTCAACAATCAATTGTCAATCCTCAATCCTCAATAGAGTATCCTCAATTCACAGTTTTCAATACTCAATCCCCATTCTTCAATCTTCAAATCTCAATCCACAAACATCAATTCTCATCACTCAACCCTCAACACTCAGTCCTCTATACTCAATCCTCAATCCTAAATCCTCAATCTTCAATCCTCAATACTCAATCTTCAATCCTCAATCCTCAATTCTCAATCCTCAATAGTCAATCCTCAATCGTCAATCCTCAATTCCCAATCCTCAATCTTCAATCCTCAATCCTCAATCTTCAATCCTCAATCCTCAATACTCAATCACCAATCCTCAATCTTCAATCCTCAATACTCAATCTTCAATCCTCAATCCTCAGTCCTCAGTCCTCAATCCTCAATCCTCAATCCTCAATCTTCAATCATCAATATTCAATCATCAATCCTCAATCTTCAATCCTCTATCAT
The DNA here is from genome assembly GCF_051401765.1 of Calliopsis andreniformis. Classification (NCBI taxonomy): domain Eukaryota; kingdom Metazoa; phylum Arthropoda; class Insecta; order Hymenoptera; family Andrenidae; genus Calliopsis; species Calliopsis andreniformis. The sequence continues at coordinate 3,280,416 of NW_027480466.1, read as the reverse complement.
CAATCATCAATCCTGAATGTTCAGTCCTCAATACCCAATCCTCAATCTTCAATCCTCAATCCTCAGTCCTCAAACCTCAATCCTGAATCCTCAATCCTGAATCCTCAATCTTCAGCCCTAAGTCCTCAACAATCAATTGTCAGTTCTCAATCCTCAATGGAATATACCCAATTCACAGTTTTCAACACTCAATCCCCAATCTTCAATTTTCAAATCTCAATCCACAAACATCAATTCTCATCACTCAACGCTCAACACTCAGTCACCAATCCTCAATCCTGAATCCTCAATCCTGAATCCTCAATCTTCAGCCCTCAGTCCTCAACAATCAATTGTCAGTCCTCAATCCTCAATAGAATATACCCAATTCACAGTTTTCAACACTCAAACCCCAATCTTCAATCTTCAAATCTCAATCCACAAACATCAATTCTCATCACTCAACGCTCAACACTCAGTCCCCAATCCTCAATCTTAAATCCCCAATCCTCAATCCTCAATCCTCAATCCTCAATCTTCAATCCTGAATACTCAACCTTCAATCCTCAATCCTCAATCCTCAATCCTCAATCCTCAATCCCCAATCGTCAATCTCCAATCCTGAATACTCAATCTTCAATCCTCAATCCTCAATCCTCACTCGTCAGTCCTCATTCTTCAATCCTCAATACCAAATCCTCAATCTTCAATCCTCAATCCTCAATCCTCAATTCGCAATCCTCAATCCTCAGATCACAAGCATTAATACCCAACCCTCAGTCCTCGTCCTCAATCTACAACCCTCAATCCTCAATCTTTAATCATCAATATTCAACCTTCAATCCTCAGTCCCCAATCCTCAATACTCAATCCTCAAACATCAAACCTCAATACCCAATCCTCAATCCTCAATCCTCAATCCTCAATCCTCAATCCTAAATCCTCAATCCTCAATCCTCAGTCCCCAAACCTCAATCCTGAATCCTCAACCCTGAATCCTCAATCTTCAGCCCTCAGTCCTCAACAATCAGTTGCCAAACCTCAATCCTCAATAGAATATCACCAATTCACAGATTTCAATACTCAATACTCAATCTGCAATCTTCAAATCTCTATACACCAACACCAATTCTCACCACTCATCCCTCAACACTCAGTCCTTTATGTTCAATCCTCAATCCTCAATTCTCAATCTTCACTCCTCAATACTGAATCTTCAATCCACAATCCTCAATCCTCAATCCTCAATCCTCAATCCTCAATCCTCAATCATCAATCTTCAATACTCAGGCCCCAATCCTCAATCTTCAATCCTCAATCCTTAATCCTCAATCCTCGATGCTCGAACCTCAATCCTCAGTCCTCAATCCTCAATCCTCAATACTCAATCTTCAACCATCAATCCTCAGTCCTGAAACCTCAATACCGAATCCTTAATCCTGAATCCTCAATCTTCAGCCCTCAGTCCTCAACAATCAGTTGCCAAACCTCAATCCTCAATAGAATATCACCAATTCACAGATTTCAATACTCAATACTCAATCTGCAATCTTCAAATCTCTATCCACCAACACCAATTCTCACCACTCATCCCTCAACACTCAGTCCTTTATGTTCAATCCTCAATCCTCAATTCTCAATCTTCACTCCTCAATACTGAATCTTCAATCCACAATCCTCAATCCTCAATCCTCAATCCTCAATCCTCAATCCTCAATCATCAATCTTCAATACTCAGGCCCCAATCCTCAATCTTCAATCCTCAATCCTTAATCCTCAATCCTCGATGCTCGAACCTCAATCCTCAGTCCTCAATCCTCAATCCTCAATACTCAATCTTCAACCATCAATCCTCAGTCCTGAAACCTCAATACCGAATCCTTAATCCTGAATCCTCAATCTTCAGCACTCAGTCCTCAACAATCAATTGTCAATCCTCAATCCTCAATAGAGTATCATCAATTCACAGTTTTCAATACTCAATCCCCATTCTTCAATCTTCAAATCTCAATCCACAAACATCAATTCTCATCACTCAACCCTCAACACTCAGTCCTCTATATTCAATCCTCAATCCTAAATCCTCAATCTTCAATCCTCAATACTCAATCTTCAATCCTCAATCCTCAATTCTCAATCCTCAATAGTCAATCCTCAATCGTCAATCCTCAATTCCCAATCCTCAATCTTCAATCCTCAATCCTCAATCTTCAATCCTCAATCCTCAATACTCAATCACCAATCCTCTATCTTCAATCCTCAATACTCAATCTTCAATCCTCAATCCTCAGTCCTCAGTCCTCAATCCTCAATCCTCAATCCTCAATCTTCAATCATCAATATTCAATCATCAATCCTCAATCTTCAATCCTCTATCCTCAATCATCAATCCTGAATGTTCAATCCTCAATACCCAATCCTCAATCTTCAATCCTCAATCCTCAGTCCTCAAACCTCAATCCTGAATCCTCAATCCTGAATCCTCAATCTTCAGCCCTAAGTCCTCAACAATCAATTGTCAGTTCTCAATCCTCAATGGAATATACCCAATTCACAGTTTTCAACACTCAATCCCCAATCTTCAATTTTCAAATCTCAATCCACAAACATCAATTCTCATCACTCAACGCTCAACACTCAGTCCCCAATCCTCAATCCTGAATCCTCAATCCTGAATCCTCAATCTTCAGCCCTCAGTCCTCAACAATCAATTGTCAGTCCTCAATCCTCAATAGAATATACCCAATTCACAGTTTTCAACACTCAAACCCCAATCTTCAATCTTCAAATCTCAATCCACAAACATCAATTCTCATCACTCAACGCTCAACACTCAGTCCCCAATCCTCAATCTTAAATCCCCAATCCTCAATCCTCAATCCTCAATCCTCAATCTTCAATCCTGAATACACAACCTTCAATCCTCAATCCTCAATCCTCAATCCTCAATCCTCAATCCTCAATCCTCAATCGTCAATCTCCAATCCTTAATCCTCAATCCTCGATGCTCGAACCTCAATCCTCAGTCCTCAATCCTCAATCCTCAATACTCAATCTTCAACCATCAATCCTCAGTCCTGAAACCTCAATACCGAATCCTTAATCCTGAATCCTCAATCTTCAGCCCTCAGTCCTCAACAATCAGTTGCCAAACCTCAATCCTCAATAGAATATCACCAATTCACAGATTTCAATACTCAATACTCAATCTGCAATCTTCAAATCTCTATCCACCAACACCAATTCTCACCACTCATCCCTCAACACTCAGTCCTTTATGTTCAATCCTCAATCCTCAATTCTCAATCTTCACTCCTCAATACTGAATCTTCAATCCACAATCCTCAATCCTCAATCCTCAATCCTCAATCCTCAATCCTCAATCATCAATCTTCAATACTCAGGCCCCAATCCTCAATCTTCAATCCTCAATCCTTAATCCTCAATCCTCGATGCTCGAACCTCAATCCTCAGTCCTCAATCCTCAATCCTCAATACTCAATCTTCAACCATCAATCCTCAGTCCTGAAACCTCAATACCGAATCCTTAATCCTGAATCCTCAATCTTCAGCACTCAGTCCTCAACAATCAATTGTCAATCCTCAATCCTCAATAGAGTATCATCAATTCACAGTTTTCAATACTCAATCCCCATTCTTCAATCTTCAAATCTCAATCCACAAACATCAATTCTCATCACTCAACCCTCAACACTCAGTCCTCTATATTCAATCCTCAATCCTAAATCCTCAATCTTCAATCCTCAATACTCAATCTTCAATCCTCAATCCTCAATTCTCAATCCTCAATAGTCAATCCTCAATCGTCAATCCTCAATTCCCAATCCTCAATCTTCAATCCTCAATCCTCAATCTTCAATCCTCAATCCTCAATACTCAATCACCAATCCTCTATCTTCAATCCTCAATACTCAATCTTCAATCCTCAATCCTCAGTCCTCAGTCCTCAATCCTCAATCCTCAATCCTCAATCTTCAATCATCAATATTCAATCATCAATCCTCAATCTTCAATCCTCTATCCTCAATCATCAATCCTGAATGTTCAATCCTCAATACCCAATCCTCAATCTTCAATCCTCAATCCTCAGTCCTCAAACCTCAATCCTGAATCCTCAATCCTGAATCCTCAATCTTCAGCCCTAAGTCCTCAACAATCAATTGTCAGTTCTCAATCCTCAATGGAATATACCCAATTCACAGTTTTCAACACTCAATCCCCAATCTTCAATTTTCAAATCTCAATCCACAAACATCAATTCTCATCACTCAACGCTCAACACTCAGTCCCCAATCCTCAATCCTGAATCCTCAATCCTGAATCCTCAATCTTCAGCCCTCAGTCCTCAACAATCAATTGTCAGTCCTCAATCCTCAATAGAATATACCCAATTCACAGTTTTCAACACTCAAACCCCAATCTTCAATCTTCAAATCTCAATCCACAAACATCAATTCTCATCACTCAACGCTCAACACTCAGTCCCCAATCCTCAATCTTAAATCCCCAATCCTCAATCCTCAATCCTCAATCCTCAATCTTCAATCCTGAATACACAACCTTCAATCCTCAATCCTCAATCCTCAATCCTCAATCCTCAATCCTCAATCCTCAATCGTCAATCTCCAATCCTGAATACTCAATCTTCAATCCTCAATCCTCAATCCTCACTCGTCAGTCCTCATTCTTCAATCCTTAATACCAAATCCTCCATCTTCAATCCTCAATCCTCAATCCTCAATTCGCAATCCTCAATCCTCAGACCACAAGCATTAATACCCAACCCTCAGTCCTCGTCCTCAATCTACAACCCTCAATCATCAATCCTCAATCTTCAATCATCAATATTCAACCTTCAATCCTCAGTCCCCAATCCTCAATACTCAATCCTCAATCCTCAATCCTCAAACCTCAATTCCCAATCCTCAGTCCTCAATCCTCAATCCTCAATCCTCAATCCTAAATCCTCAATCCTCAATCCTCAGTCCCCAAACCTCAATCCTGAATCCTCAACCCTGAATCCTCAATCTTCAGCCCCCAGTCCTCAACAATCAGTTGTCAATCCTCAATCCTCAATAGAATATCACCAATTCACAGATTTCAATACTCAATACTCAATCTGCAATATTCAAATCTCTATCCACCAACATCAATTCTCATCACTCATCCCTCAACACTCAGTCCCCAATCCTCAATCTTTAATCCCCAATCCTGAATTCTCAATCCTCAATCCTCAATCTTCAATCCTCAATACTCAATCTTGAATCCTCAATCCTCAATCCTCAATCCTCAATCCTCAATCCTCAATCCTCAATTCTCAATCGTCAATCTCCAATCCTGAATACTCAATCTTGAATCCTCAATCCTCAACCCTCACTCCTCAGTCCTCATTCTTCAATCCTCAATACCAAATCCTCAATCTTCAATCCTCAGTCCTCAGTCCTCAATTCGCAATCCTCAATCCTCAGACCTCAAGCATTAATACCCAACCCTCAGTCCTCGTCCTCAATCTACAACCCTCAATCCTCAATCCTCAATCTTCAATTATGAATATTCAACCTTCAATCCTCAATCCCCAATCCTCAATCCTCAATCCTCAATCCTCAACCCTCAAACCTCAATACCCAATCCTCAATCCTCAATCCTCAATCCTCAATCCTCAATCCTCAATCCTCAATCCTCAACCCTCAATCCTCAGTCCCCAAACCTCAATCCTGAATCCTCAATCCTGAATACTCAATCTTCAGCCCTCAGTCCTCAACACTCAGTTGTCAATCCTCAATCCTCAATATAATATCACCAATTCACAGATTTCAAAACTCAATACTCAATCTGCAATCTTCAGATCTCTATCCACAAACATCAATTCACATCACTCATCCCTCGACACTCAGTTCTTTATGTTCAAACCTCAAACCTCAATTCTCAATCTTCAATCCTCAATACTGAATCTTCAATCCTCAATCCTGAATCCTCAATCCTCTATCCTCAATCCTCAATCCTCAATCGTCAATCTCCAATCCTGAGTACTCAATCTTCAATCCTCAATCCTGAATCCTCAATCCCCAATCCTCATTCTTCAATCTTCAATGCCCAATCCTCAATCGTCAATCCTCAATCCTCAATCCTCAATTCTCAGCACTCAATCCTCAATCCTCAGACCTCAAGCATCAATACTCAACCCTCAGTCCTCGTCCGCAATCCACAACCCTCAATCCCCAACCCTCAATCTTCAATCGTCAATATTCAATCTTCAATCCTCAATCCTCAATCGTCTATCCTCAATCCTCAATCCTGAATGTTCAATCACCAATACCCAATCCTCAATCTTCAATCCTCAATCCCCAATCCTCAATCCTCAATCCTCAATCCTTAATCCTCAATCTTCAATCCTCAATCCTCAATCCTCAATTCTCATTCCTCAATCCTCAATCCTCAATCCTCAATCCTCAACCCTCAATCCTCAGTCCAGAAACATCAATACCGAATCCTCAATCCTGAATCCTCAATCTTCAGCCCTCAGTCCTCAACAATCAATTGTCAATCCTCAATCCTCAATAGAATATCCTCAATTCACAGTTTTCAATACTCAATCCCCATTCTTCAATCTTCAAACCTCAATCGCAAACATCAATTCTCATCACTCAACCCTCAGCACTCAGTCCTCAATCTTCAATCCTCAATCCTAAATCCTCAATCTTCAATCCTCAATACTCAACCTTCAATCCTAAATCCTCAATTCTCAATCCTCAATACTCAATCCTCAATCGTCAATCCTCAATTCCCAATCCTCAATCTTCAATCCTCAATCCTCAATCTTCAATCCTCAATCCTCAATCCTCAATCCCCAATCCTCAATCTTCAATACTCAATCTTCAATCCTCAACCCTCAATCCTCAGTCCTGAAACCTCAATACCGGATCCTCAATCGTGAATCCTCAATCTTCAGCACTCAGTCCTCAACAATCAATGGTCAATCCTCAATCCTCAATAGAATATCCTCAATTCACAGTTTTCAATACTCAATCCCCATTCTCCTATCTTCAAATCTCAATCCACGAACATCAATTCTCATCACTCAACCCTCAACACTCAGTCCTCAATCTTCAATACTCAATCCTAGATCCTCAATCTTCAATCCTCAATACACAATCTTCAAACCTCAATCCTCAACTCTCAATCCTCAATACTCAATCCTCAATCGTCAGTCCTCAATTCCCAATCCTCAATCTTCAATCCTCAATCCTCAATCTTCAATCCTCAATCCTCAATACTCAATCACCAATCCTCAATCTTCAATCCTCAATACTCAATCTTCAATCCTCAATCCTCAGTCCTCAGTCCTCTATCCTCAATCCTCAATCCTCAATATTCAATCATCAATATTCAATCATCAATCCTCAATCTTCAATCCTCTATCCTCAATCATCAATCCTGAATGTTCAATCCTCAATACCCAATCCTCAATCTTCAATCCTCAATCCTCAGTCCTCAAACCTCAATCCTGAATCCTCAATCCTGAATCCTCAATCTTCAGCCCTAAGTCCTCAACAATCAATTGTCAGTTCTCAATCCTCAATGGAATATACCCAATTCACAGTTTTCAACACTCAATCCCCAATCTTCAATTTTCAAATCTCAATCCACAAACATCAATTCTCATCACTCAACCCTCAGCACTCAGTCCTCAATCTTCAATCCTCAATCCTAAATCCTCAATCTTCAATCCTCAATACTCAATCTTCAATCCTAAATCCTCAATTCTCAATCCTCAATACTCAATCCTCAATCGTCAATCCTCAATTCCCAATCCTCAATCTTCAATCCTCAAACCTCAATCTTCAATCCTCAATCCTCAATCCTCAATCCCCAATCCTCAATCTTCAATACTCAATCTTCAATCCTCAATCCTCAATCCTCAGTCCTCAATCCTCAATCCTCAATCCTCAGTCCTCAATCTTCAATCCTCAATACTCAATCTGCAATCCCCAATCCTCAATCCTCAATCCCCAATCCTAATTCGTCACTCCTCAATACCCAATCCTCAATCTTCAATCCTCAATCCTCAATCCTCAATTCTCAATCCTCAATCCACAATCCTCAATCCTCAATCTTCAATCCTCAATACCCAATCTTCAATACTCAATCCTCAATCCTCAATCCTCAATCCTCAATCCTCAATCCTCAATCCCAAATCCTCAATCCTCAATCCTCAACCCTCAATCCTCAGTCCTGAAACCTCAATACCGGATCCTCAATCGTGAATCCTCAATCTTCAGCACTCAGTCCTCAACAATCAATTGTCAATCCTCAATCCTCAATAGAATATCCTCAATTCACAGTTTTCAATACTCAATCCCCATTCTTCAATCTTCAAATCTCAATCGCAAACATCAATTCTCATCACTCAACCCTCAGCACTCAGTCCTCAATCTTCAATCCTCAATCCTAAATCCTCAATCTTCAATCCTCAATACTCAATCTTCAATCCTCAATCCTCAATCCTCAATCCTCAATCCTCAATCCTCAATCCCAAATCCTCAATCCTCAATCCTCAACCCTCAATCCTCAGTCCTGAAACCTCAATACCGGATCCTCAATCGTGAATCCTCAATCTTCAGCACTCAGTCCTCAACAATCAATTGTCAATCCTCAATCCTCAATAGAATATCCTCAATTCACAGTTTTCAATACTCAATCCCCATTCTTCAATCTTCAAATCTCAATCGCAAACATCAATTCTCATCACTCAACCCTCAGCACTCAGTCCTCAATCTTCAATCCTCAATCCTAAATCCTCAATCTTCAATCCTCAATACTCAATCTTCAATACTAAATCCTCAATTCTCAATCCTCAATACTCAATCCTCAATCGTCAATCCTCAATTCCCAATCCTCAATCTTCAATCCTCAAACCTCAATCTTCAATCCTCAATCCTCAATCCTCAATCCCCAATCCTCAATCTTCAATACTCAATCTTCAATCCTCAATCCTCAATCCTCAGTCCTCAATCCTCAATCCTCAATCCTCAGTCCTCAATCTTCAATCCTCAATACTCAATCTGCAATCCCCAATCCTCAATCCTCAATCCTCAATCCTAATTCGTCACTCCTCAATACCCAATCCTCAATCTTCAATCCTCAATCCTCAATCCTCAATTCTCAATCCTCAATCCACAATCCTCAATCCTCAATCTTCAATCCTCAATACTCAATCTTCTTCAATACTCAATCCTCAATCCTCAATCCTCAATCCTCAATCCTCAATCCTCAATCCCAAATCCTCAATCCTCAATCCTCAACCCTCAATCCTCAGTCCTGAAACCTCAATACCGGATCCTCAATCGTGAATCCTCAATCTTCAGCACTCAGTCCTCAAGAATCAATTGTCAATTGTCAATCCTCAATAGAATATCCTCAATTCACAGTTTTCAATACTCAATCCCCATTCTTCAGTCTTCAAATCTCAATCCACAAACATCAATTCTCATCACTCAACCCTCAACACTCAGTCCTCAACCTTCTATCCTCAATCCTAAATCCTCAATACTCAATCTTCAACCCTCAATACTCAATCCTCAATTTTCAATCCTCATTCTTCAATTCTCTACACCCAGTCCACAATCTTCAATCCTCAATCCTCAATCCTCAATCCTCAATCCTCAATCCTCAATCTTCAATCCTCAATACTCTATCTTCAATACTCAATCCTCAATCCTCAATCCTCAATCCTCAATCCTCAATCCTCAATCCCAAATCCTCAATCCTCAATCCTCAATCCTCAACCCTCAATCCTCAGTCCTGAAACCTCAATACCGAATCCTCAATCCTGAATCCTCAATCTTCAGCCCTCAGTCCTCAACAATCAATTGACAATCCTCAATCGTCAATAGTATATCCTCAATTCACAGTTTTCAATACTCAATCCCCATTCTTCAGTCTTCAAATCTCAATCCACAAACATCAATTCTCATCACTCAACCCTCAACACTCAGTCCTCAATCTTCAATCCTCAATCCTAAATCCTCAATACTCAATCTTCAACCCTCAATCTTCAATCCTCAATTTTCAATCCTCATTCTTCAATTCTCAACACCCAGTCCACAATCTTCAATCCTCAATCCTCAATCCTCAATTCTCAATCCTCAATCCTCAATCCTCAGACCACAAGCATCAATACTCAACCCTCAGTCCTCGTCCGCAATCCACAACCCTCAATCCTCAATCCTCAATCTTCAATCATCAATATTCAATCATCAATCCTCAATCTTCAATCCTCTATCCTCAATCCTCATTCCTGAATGTTCAATCCTCAATACCCAATCCTCAATCTTCAATCCTCAATACTCAATCCTCAATCCTCAATCCTCAATCCTCAGTCCTCAAACCTCAATCCTGAATCCTCAATCCTGAATCCTCTATCTTCAGCCCTCAGTCCTCAACAATCAATTGTCAGTCCTTAATCCTCAATAGAATATACCCAATTCACAGTTTTCAACACTCAATCCCCAATCTTCAATTTTCAAATCTCAATCCACAAACATCAATTCTCATCACTCAACGCTCAACACTCAGTCCCCAATCCTCAATCTTCAATCCCCAATCCTCAATCCTCAATCCTCAATCCTCAATCTTCAATCCTCAATACTCAATCTTCAATCCTCAATCCTCAATCCTCAATCCTCAATCCTCAATCCTCAATCCTCAATCGTCAATCTCCAATCCTGAATACTCAATCTTCAATCCTCAATCCTCAACCCTCACTCCTCAATCCTCATTCTTCAATCCTCAATACCGAATCCTCAATCTTCAATCCTCAGTCCTCAGTCCTCAATTCGCAATCCTCAATCCTCAGACCTCAAGCATTAATACCCAACCCTCAGTCCTCGTCCGCAATCTACAACCCTCAACCCTCAATTCTCAATCTTCAATTATCAATATTCAACCTTCAATCCTCAATCCCCAACCCTCAATCCTCAATCCTCAATCCTCAACCCTCAAACCTCAATACCCAATCCTCAATCCTCAATCCTCATTCCTCAATCCTCAATCCTCAATCCTCAATCCTCAATCCTCAACCCTCAATCCTCAGTCCCCAAACCTCAATCCTGAATCCTCAATCCTGAATCCTCAATCTTCAGCCCTCAGTCCTCAACAATCAGTTGTCAATCCTCAATCCTCAATAGAATATCACCAATTCACAGATTTCAACACTCAATACTCAATCTGCAATCTTCAGATCTCTATCCACAAACATCAATACACATCACTCATCCCTCGACACTCAGTCCTTTATGTTCAAACCTCAAACCTCAATTCTCAATCTTCAATCCTCAATACTGAATCTTCAATCCTCAATCCTCAATCCTCAATCCTCAATCCTCAATCCTCAATCCTCAATCCTCAATCGTCAATCTCCAATCCTGAATACTCAATCTTCAATCCTCCATCCTGAATCCTCACTCCTCATTCCTCATTCTTCAATCCTCAATACCAAATCCTCAATCTTCAATCCTCAGTCCTCAGTCCTCAAATCGCAATCCTCAATCCTCAGACCTCAAGCATTAATACCCAACCCTCAGTCCTCGTCCTCAATCTACAACCCTCAATCCTCAATTCTCAATCTTCAATTATCAATATTCAACCTTCAATCCTCAATCCCCAATCCTCAATCCTCAATCCTCAATCCTCAACCCTCAAACCTCAATCCTCAATCCTCAACCCTCAAACCTCAATCCTCAATCCTCAATCCTCAATCCTCAATCCTCAATCCTCAATCCTCAACCCTCAATCCTCAGTCCTCAATCTTCAATCCTCAATACTCAATCTGCAATCCTCAATCCTCAATCCTCAATCCTCAATCCTAATTCGTCACTCCTCAATACCCAATCCTCAATCTTCAATCCTCAATCCTCAATCCTCAATCCTCAATCCTCAATCCTCAATCCTCAATCCTCAATCCTCAATCCTCAATCGTCAATCTCCAATCCTGAATACTCAATCTTCAATCCTCAATCCTCAATCCTCACTCGTCAGTCCTCATTCTTCAATCCTCAATACCAAATCCTCAATCTTCAATCCTCAATCCTCAATCCTCAATTCGCAATCCTCAATCCTCAGATCACAAGCATTAATACCCAACCCTCAGTCCTCGTCCTCAATCTACAACCCTCAATCCTCAATCTTCAATCATCAATATTCAACCTTCAATCCTCAGTCCCCAATCCTCAATACTCAATCCTCAATCCTCAATCATCAAACCTCAATACCCAACCCTCAATCCTCAATCCTCAATCCTCAATCCTCAATCCTAAATCCTCAATCCTCAATCCCCAGTCCCCAAACCTCAATCCTGAATCCTCAACCCTGAATCCTCAATCTTCAGCCCTCAGTCCTCAACAATCAGTTGTCAATCCTCAATCCTCAATAGAATATCACCAATTCACAGATTTCAATACTCAATACTCAAACTGCAATCTTCAAATCTCTATCCACCAACATCAATTCTCACCACTCATCCCTCAACACTCAGTCCTTTATGTTCAATCCTCAATCCTCAATTCTCAATCTTCACTCCTCAATACTGAATCTTCAATCCACAATCCTAAATCCTCAATCCTCAATCCTCAATCCTCAATCATCAATCTTCAATACTCAGGCCCCAATCCTCAATCTTCAATCCTCAATCCTTAATCCTCAATCCTCGATGCTCGAACCTCAATCCTCAGTCCTCAATCCTCAATCCTCAATGTTCAATCCGCAATACCCAACACTCAATCATCAATCCTCACTCCTCAATCCTCAAACCTCAATCCTCAATCCTCAATCCTCAATCCTCAGTCCTCAAACCTCAACCTGAATCCTCAATCCTGAATCCTCAATCTTCATACCTCAGTCCTCAGCAATCAATTGTCAATCCTCAATCCTCAATAGAATATCCTCAATTCACAGCTTTCAATACGCTATCCCCATTCTTCAATCTTCAAAGCTCAACCCACAAACATCAATTCTCATCACTCAACCCTCAACACTCAGTCCTCAATCTTCAATCCTCAATCCTCAATCCGCAATCTTGAATCCTCAATACTCAATCTTCAATCCTCAATCCTTAATTCTCAATCCTCAACACTCAATACTCAATCGTCAATCCTCAATCCCGAATCCTCAATCTTCAATTCTCTATCCTCAATCCTCAATCCTGAATCCTCAATCCTCAATCTTCAATACTCAAAACTCAATCTTCAATCCTCAATCCTCAATCCTCAGTCCTCAATCCTCAATCCTCAATCCTCAATCCTCAATCTTCAATCCTCAATACTCAATCTGCAATCCTCAATCCTCAATCCTCAATCCTCAGTCCTAATTCGTCACTCCTCAATACCCAATCCTCAATCCCCAATCCTCAATCTTCAATCCTCAATTCCCAATCCTCAATCCTCAATCCTCAATCCCCAATCCTCAATCGTCAATCCTCAATCCCCAATCCTCAATCTTCAATCCTCTATCCTCAATCATCAATCCTCAATCCCCAATCCTCAATCTTCAATCCTCAATCTTCAATCCTCAATCATCAATCCTCAATTTTCAATCCTCGATACTCAATCTTCAATCCTCAATCCTCAATCCTCAATCCTCAATCCTCAATCCTCAATCCTCAATCCTCAACCCTCAATCCTCAGTCCTGAAACCTCAATCCCGAATCCTCAATCCTGAATCCGCAAACTTCAGTCCTCAGTCCTCAACAATCAATTCTCAATCCTCAATCCTCAATAGAATATCCTCAATTCACAGTTTTCATACTCAATCCCCATTCTTCAGTCTTCAAGTCTCAATCCATAAACGTCAATTCTCATCACTCAACCCTCAACACTCAGTCCTCAATCTTCAATCCTCAATCCTCAATCCGGAATCTTGAATCCTCAATTCTCAATTGTCAATCCTCAATCCTCAATTCTCAATCATCAACACTCAATCCTCAATCGTCAATCCTCAATACCCAATCCTCAATCTTCAATCCTCTATCCTCAATCCTCAATCCTGAATCCTCAATCCTCAATCATCAATACTCAATCCTCAATCCTCAGTCCTCAATCTTCATTCCTCAATACTCAATCTGCAATCTTCAATCCTCAATCCTCAATCCTCAATCCTAATTCGTCACTCCTCAATACTCAATCTTCAATACTCAATCCTCAATCCTCAATCCGCAATCCTCAATCCCCAATCCTCAACCCAAATCCTCAATCCTCAATCCTCAATCCTCAACCCTCAATCCTCAGTCCTGAAACCTCAATACCGAATCCTCAATCCTGAATCCTCAATCTTCAGCACTCAGTCCTCAACAATCAATTGACAATCCTCAATCCTCAATAGAATATCCTCAATTCACAGTTTTCAATACTCAATCCCCATTCTTCAGTCTTCAAATCTCAATCCACAAACATCAATTCTCAGCACTCAACCCTCAACACTCAGTCCTCTATATTCAATCCTCAATCCTAAATCCTCAATCTTCAATCCTCAATACTCAATCTTCAATCCTCAATCCTCAATTCTCAATCCTCAATAGTCAATCCTCAATCGTCAATCCTCAATTCCCAATCCTCAATCTTCAACCCTCAATCCTCAATCTTCAATCCTTAATCCTCAATCCTCAATCCTCAATCCCCAATCCTCAATCTTCAATACTCAATCTTCAATCCTCAATCCTCAATCCTCAGTCCTCAATCCTCAGTCCTCAATCCTCAGTCCTCAATCTTCATTCCTCAATACTCAATCTGCAATCCTCAATCCTCAATCCCCAATCCTCAATCCTAATTCGTCACTCCTCAATAACCAATCCTCAATCTTCAATCCTCAATCCTCAATCCTCAATTCTCAATCCTCAATCCTCAATCCTCAATCCTCAATCTTCAATCCTCAATACTCAATCTTCAATACTCAATCCTCAATACTCAATCCTCAATCCTCAATCCTCAATCCTCAATCCCAAATCCTCAATCCTCAATCCTCAATCCTCAGCCCTCAATCCTCAGTCCTGAAACTTCAATACCGAATCCTCAATCCTGAATCCTCAATCTTCAGCACTCAGTCCCCAACAATCAATTGACAATCCTCAATCCTCAATAGTATATCCTGAATTCACAGTTTTCAATACTCAATCCCCATTCTTCAGTCTTCAAATCTCAATCCACAAACATCAATTCTCATCACTCAACCCTCAACACTCAGTCCTCAATCTTCAATCCTCAATCCTAAATCCTCAATACTCAATCTTCAACCCTCAATCTTCAATCCTCAATTTTCAATCCTCATTCTTCAATTCTCAACACCCAGTCCACAATCTTCAATCCTCAATCCTCAATCCTCAATTCTCAATCCTCAATCCTCAATCCTCAGACCTCAAGCATCAATACTCGACCCTCAGTCCTCGTCCGCAATCCACAAACCTCAATCCTCAATCCTCAATCTTCAATCATCAATATCCAATCATCAATCCTCAATCTTCAATCCTCTATCCTCAATCCTCAATCCTGAATGTTCAATCCTCAATACCCAATCCTCAATCTTCAATCCTCAATACTCAATCCTCAATCCTCAATCCTCAATCCTCAGTCCTCAAACCTCAATCCTGAATCCTCAATCCTGAATCCTCAATCTTCAGCCCTCAGTCCTCAACAATCAATTGTCAGTCCTCAATCCTCAATAGAATATACCCAATTCACAGTTTTCAACACTCAAACCCCAATCTTCAATCTTCAAATCTCAATCCACAAACATCAATTCTCATCACTCAACGCTCAACACTCAGTCCCCAATCCTCAGTCTTAAATCCCCAATCCTCAATCCTCAATCCTCAATCCTCAATCTTCAATCCTGAATACTCAACCTTCAATCCTCAATCCTCAATCCTCAATCCTCAATCCTCAATCCTCAATCCTCAATCGTCAATCTCCAATCCTGAATACTCAATCTTCAATCCTCAATCCTCAATCCTCACTCGTCAGTCCTCATTCTTCAATCCTCAATACCAAATCCTCAATCTTCAATCCTCAATCCTCAATCCTCAATTCGCAATCCTCAATCCTCAGATCACAAGCATTAATACCCAACCCTCAGTCCTCGACCTCAATCTACAACCCTCAATCCTCAATCTTTAATCATCAATATTCAACCTTCAATCCTCAGTCCCCAATCCTCAATACTCAATCCTCAATCATCAAACCTCAATACCCAATCCTCAATCCTCAATCCTCAGTCCCCAAACCTCAATCCTGAATCCTCAACCCTGAATCCTCAATCTTCAGCCCTCAGTCCTCAACAATCAGTTGTCAAACCTCAATCCTCAATAGAATATCACCAATTCACAGATTTCAATACTCAATACTCAATCTGCAATCTTCAAATCTCTATCCACCAACACCAATTCTCACCAGTCATCCCTCAACACTCAGTCCTTTATGTTCAATCCTCAATCCTCAATTCTCAATCTTCACTCCTCAATACTGAATCTTCAATCCACAATCCTCAATCCTCAATCCTCAATCCTCAATCCTCAATCCTCAATCATCAATCTTCAATACTCAGGCCCCAATCCTCAATCTTCAATCCTCAATCCTTAATCCTCAATCCTCGATGCTCGAACCTCAATCCTCAGTCCTCAATCCTCAATCCTCAATACTCAATCTTCAACCATCAATCCTCAGTCCTGAAACCTCAATACCGAATCCTTAATCCTGAATCCTCAATCTTCAGCCCTCAGTCCTCAACAATCAGTTGCCAAACCTCAATCCTCAATAGAATATCACCAATTCACAGATTTCAATACTCAATACTCAATCTGCAATCTTCAAATCTCTATCCACCAACACCAATTCTCACCACTCATCCCTCAACACTCAGTCCTTTATGTTCAATACTCAATCCTCAATTCTCAATCGTCACTCCTCAATACTGAATCTTCAATCCACAATCCTCAATCCTCAATCCTCAATCCTCAATCCTCAATCCTCAATCATCAATCTTCAATACTCAGGCCCCAATCCTCAATCTTCAATCCTCAATCCTTAATCCTCAATCCTCGATGCTCGAACCTCAATCCTCAGTCCTCAATCCTCAATCCTCAATACTCAATCTTCAACCATCAATCCTCAGTCCTGAAACCTCAATACCGAATCCTTAATCCTGAATCCTCAATCTTCAGCCCTCAGTCCTCAACAATCAATTGTCAATCCTCAATCCTCAATAGAGTATCCTCAATTCACAGTTTTCAATACTCAATCCCCATTCTTCAATCTTCAAATCTCAATCCACAAACATCAATTCTCATCACTCAACCCTCAACACTCAGTCCTCTATATTCAATCCTCAATCCTAAATCCTCAATCTTCAATCCTCAATACTCAATCTTCAATCCTCAATCCTCAATTCTCAATCCTCAATAGTCAATCCTCAATCGTCAATCCTCAATTCCCAATCCTCAATCTTCAATCCTCAATCCTCAATCTTCAATCCTCAATCCTCAATACTCAATCACCAATCCTCTATCTTCAATCCTCAATACTCAATCTTCAATCCTCAATCCTCAGTCCTCAGTCCTCAATCCTCAATCCTCAATCCTCAATCTTCAATCATCAATATTCAATCATCAATCCTCAATCTTCAATCCTCTATCCTCAATCATCAATCCTGAATGTTCAATCCTCAATACCCAATCCTCAATCTTCAATCCTCAATCCTCAGTCCTCAAACCTCAATCCTGAATCCTCAATCCTGAATCCTCAATCTTCAGCCCTAAGTCCTCAACAATCAATTGTCAGTTCTCAATCCTCAATGGAATATACCCAATTCACAGTTTTCAACACTCAATCCCCAATCTTCAATTTTCAAATCTCAGTCCACAAACATCAATTCTCATCACTCAACGCTCAACACTCAGTCCCCAATCCTCAATCCTGAATCCTCAATCCTGAATCCTCAATCTTCAGCCCTCAGTCCTCAACAATCAATTGTCAGTCCTCAATCCTCAATAGAATATACCCAATTCACAGTTTTCAACACTCAAACCCCAATCTTCAATCTTCAAATCTCAATCCACAAACATCAATTCTCATCACTCAACGCTCAACACTCAGTCCCCAATCCTCAATCTTAAATCCCCAATCCTCAATCCTCAATCCTCAATCCTCAATCTTCAATCCTGAATACACAACCTTGAATCCTCAATCCTCAATCCTCAATCCTCAATCCTCAATCCTCAATCCTCAATCGTCAATCTCCAATCCTGAATACTCAATCTTCAATCCTCAATCCTCAATCCTCACTCGTCAGTCCTCATTCTTCAATCCTTAATACCAAATCCTCCATCTTCAATCCTCAATCCTCAATCCTCAATTCGCAATCCTCAATCCTCAGACCACAAGCATTAATACCCAACCCTCAGTCCTCGTCCTCAATCTACAACCCTCAATCATCAATCCTCAATCTTCAATAATCAATATTCAACCTTCAATCCTCAGTCCCCAATCCTCAATACTCAATCCTCAATCCTCAATCCTCAAACCTCAATTCCCAATCCTCAGTCCTCAATCCTCAATCCTCAATCCTCAATCCTAAATCCTCAATCCTCAATCCTCAGTCCCCAAACCTCAATCCTGAATGCTCAACCCTGAACCCTCAATCTTCAGCCCCCAGTCCTCAACAATCAGTTGTCAATCCTCAATCCTCAATAGAATATCACCAATTCACAGATTTCAATACTCAATACTCAATCTGGAATATTCAAATCTCTATCCACCAACATCAATTCTCATCACTCATCCCTCAACACTCAGTCCCCAATCCTCAATCTTTAATCCCCAATCCTGAATTCTCAATCCTCAATCCTCAATCTTCAATCCTCAATACTCAATCTTCAATCCTCAATCCTCAATCCTCAATCCTCAATCCTCAATCCTCAATCCTCAATTCTCAATCGTCAATCTCCAATCCTGAATACTCAATCTTCAATCCTCAATCCTCAACCCTCACTCCTCAGTCCTCATTCTTCAATCCTCAATACCAAATCCTCAATCTTCAATCCTCAGTCCTCAGTCCTCAATTCGCAATCCTCAATCCTCAGACCTCAAGCATTAATACCCAACCCTCAGTCCTCGTCCTCAATCTACAACCCTCAATCCTCAATCCTCAATCTTCAATTATGAATATTCAACCTTCAATCCTCAATCCCCAATCCTCAATCCTCAATCCTCAATCCTCAACCCTCAAACCTCAATACCCAATCCTCAATCCTCAATCCTCAATCCTCAATCCTCAATCCTCAATCCTCAATCCTCAACCCTCAATCCTCAGTCCTCAAACCTCAACCTGAATCCTCAATCCTGAATCCTCAATCTTCATACCTCAGTCCTCAACAATCAATTGTCAATCCTCAATCCTCAATAGAATATCCTCAATTCACAGCTTTCAATACTCAATCCCCATTCTTCAATCTTCAAATCTCAATCCACAAACATCAATTCTCATTACTCAACCCTCAACACTCAGTCCTCAATCTTCAATCCTCAATCCTCAATCCGCAATATTGAATCAACAATACTCACTCATCAATCCTCAATCCTTAATTCTCAATCCTCAACACTCAATCCTCAATCGTCAATCCTCAATCCCGAATCCTCAATCTTCAATCCTCTATCCTCAATCCTCAATCCTGAATCCTCAATCCTCAATCTTCAATACTCAATACTCAATCTTCAATCCTCAATCCTCAATCCTCAATAGAATATCCTCAATTCACAGTTTTCAATACTCAATCCCCATTCTTCAATCTTCAAGTCTCAATCCACAAACGTCAATTCTCATCACTCAACCCTCAACACTCAGTCCTCAATCTTCAATCCTCAATCCTCAATCCGGAATCTTGAATCCTCAATACTCACTCTTCAATCCTCAATCCTCAATTCTCAATCATCAACACTCAATCCTCAATCGTCAATCCTCAATCCCCAATCCTCAATCTTCAATCGTCTATCCTCAATCCTCAATCCTGAATCCTCAATCCTCAATCATCAATACTCAATCCTCAATCCTCAGTCCTCAATCTTCATTCCTCAATACTCAATCTGCAATCTTCAATCCTCAATCCTCAATCCTCAATCCTAATTCGTCACTCCTCAATTCTCAATCTTCAATACTCAATCCTCAATCCTCAATCCTCAATCCTCAATCCTGAATCCTCAATCCCAAATCCTCAATCCTCAATACTCAATCTTCAACCATCAATCCTCAGTCCTGAAACCTCAATACCAAATCCTTAATCCTGAATCCTCAATCTTCAGCCCTCAGTCCTCAACAATCAATTGTCAATCCTCAATCCTCAATAGAGTATCCTCAATTCACAGTTTTCAATACTCAATCCCCATTCTTCCATCTTCAAATCTCAATCCACAAACATCAATTCTCATCACTCAACCCTCAACACTCAGTCCTCTATACTCAATCCTCAATCCTAAATCCTCAATCTTCAATCCTCAATACTCAATCTTCAATCCTCAATCCTCAATTCTCAATCCTCAATAGTCAATCCTCAATCGTCAATCCTCAATTCCCAATCGTCAATCTTCAATCCTCAATCCTCAATCTTCAATCCTCAATCCTCAATACTCAATCACCAATCCTCAATCTTCAATCCTCAATACTCAATCTTCAATCCTCAATCCTCAGTCCTCAGTCCTCAATCCTCAATCCTCAATCCTCAATCTTCAATCATCAATATTCAATCATCAATCCTCAATCTTCAATCCTCTATCATCAATCATCAATCCTGAATGTTCAATCCTCAATACCCAATCCTCAATCTTCAATCCTCAATCCTCAGTCCTCAAACCTCAATCCTGAATCCTCAATCCTGAATCCTCAATCTTCAGCCCTAAGTCCTCAACAATCAATTGTCAGTTCTCAATCCTCAATGGAATATACCCAATTCACAGTTTTCAACACTCAATCCCCAATCTTCAATTTTCAAATCTCAATCCACAAACATCAATTCTCATCACTCAACGCTCAACACTCAGTCCCCAATCCTCAATCCTGAATCCTCAATCCTGAATCCTCAATCTTCAGCCCTCAGTCCTCAACAATCAATTGTCAGTCCTCAATCCTCAATAGAATATACCCAATTCACAGTTTTCAACACTCAAACCCCAATCTTCAATCTTCAAATCTCAATCCACAAACATCAATTCTCATCACTCAACGCTCAACACTCAGTCCCCAATCCTCAATCTTAAATCCCCAATCCTCAATCCTCAATCCTCAATCCTCAATCTTCAATCCTGAATACTCAACCTTCAATCCTCAATCCTCAATCCTCAATCCTCAATCCTCAATCCCCAATCGTCAATCTCCAATCCTGAATACTCAATCTTCAATCCTCAATCCTCAATCCTCACTCGTCAGTCCTCATTCTTCAATCCTCAATACCAAATCCTCAATCTTCAATCCTCAATCCTCAATCCTCAATTCGCAATCCTCAATCCTCAGATCACAAGCATTAATACCCAACCCTCAGTCCTCGTGCTCAATCTACAACCCTCAATCCTCAATCATTAATCATCAATATTCAACCTTCAATCCTCAGTCCCCAATCCTCAATACTCAATCCTCAATCATCAAACCTCAATACCCAATCCTCAATCCTCAATCCTCAATCCTCAATCCTCAATCCTAAATCCTCAATCCTCAATCCTCAGTCCCCAAACCTCAATCCTGAATCCTCAACCCTGAATCCTCAATCTTCAGCCCTCAGTCCTCAACAATCAGTTGCCAAACCTCAATCCTCAATAGAACATCACCAATTCACAGATTTCAATACTGAATACTCAATCTGCAATCTTCAAATCTCTATCCACCAACACCAATTCTCACCACTCATCCCTCAACACTCAGTCCTTTATGTTCAATCCTCAATCCTCAATTCGCAATCTTCACTCCTCAATACTGAATCTTCAATCCACAATCCTCAATCCTCAATCCTCAATCCTCAATCCTCAATCCTCAATCATCAATCTTCAATACTCAGGCCCCAATCCTCAATCTTCAATCCTCAATCCTTAATCCTCAATCCTCGATGCTCGAACCTCAATCCTCAGTCCTCAATCCTCAATCCTCAATACTCAATCTTCAACCATCAATCCTCAGTCCTGAAACCTCAATACCGAATCCTTAATCCTGAATCCTCAATCTTCAGCCCTCAGTCCTCAACAATCAGTTGCCAAACCTCAATCCTCAATAGAATATCACCAATTCACAGATTTCAATACTCAATACTCAATCTGCAATCTTCAAATCTCTATCCACCAACACCAATTCTCACCACTCATCCCTCAACACTCAGTCCTTTATGTTCAATACTCAATCCTCAATTCTCAATCTTCACTCCTCAATACTGAATCTTCAATCCACAATCCTCAATCCTCAATCCTCAATCCTCAATCCTCAATCCTCAATCATCAATCTTCAATACTCAGGCCCCAATCCTCAATCTTCAATCCTCAATCCTTAATCCTCAATCCTCGATGCTCGAACCTCAATCCTCAGTCCTCAATCCTCAATCCTCAATACTCAATCTTCAACCATCAATCCTCAGTCCTGAAACCTCAATACCGAATCCTTAATCCTGAATCCTCAATCTTCAGCCCTCAGTCCTCAACAATCAATTGTCAATCCTCAATCCTCAATAGAGTATCCTCAATTCACAGTTTTCAATACTCAATCCCCATTCTTCAATCTTCAAATCTCAATCCACAAACATCAATTCTCATCACTCAACCCTCAACACTCAGTCCTCTATATTCAATCCTCAATCCTAAATCCTCAATCTTCAATCCTCAATACTCAATCTTCAATCCTCAATCCTCAATTCTCAATCCTCAATAGTCAATCCTCAATCGTCAATCCTCAATTCCCAATCCTCAATCTTCAATCCTCAATCCTCAATCTTCAATCCTCAATCCTCAATACTCAATCACCAATCCTCTATCTTCAATCCTCAATACTCAATCTTCAATCCTCAATCCTCAGTCCTCAGTCCTCAATCCTCAATCCTCAATCCTCAATCTTCAATCATCAATATTCAATCATCAATCCTCAATCTTCAATCCTCTATCCTCAATCATCAATCCTGAATGTTCAATCCTCAATACCCAATCCTCAATCTTCAATCCTCAATCCTCAGTCCTCAAACCTCAATCCTGAATCCTCAATTCCCAATCCTCAATCTTCAATCCTCAATCCTCAATCTTCAATCCTCAATCCTCAATACTCAATCACCAATCCTCTATCTTCAATCCTCAATACTCAATCTTCAATCCTCAATCCTCAGTCCTCAGTCCTCAATCCTCAATCCTCAATCCTCAATCTTCAATCATCAATATTCAATCATCAATCCTCAATCTTCAATCCTCTATCCTCAATCATCAATCCTGAATGTTCAATCCTCAATACCCAATCCTCAATCTTCAATCCTCAATCCTCAGTCCTCAAACCTCAATCCTGAATCCTCAATCCTGAATCCTCAATCTTCAGCCCTAAGTCCTCAACAATCAATTGTCAGTTCTCAATCCTCAATGGAATATACCCAATTCACAGTTTTCAACACTCAATCCCCAATCTTCAATTTTCAAATCTCAATCCACAAACATCAATTCTCATCACTCAACGCTCAACACTCAGTCCCCAATCCTCAATCCTGAATCCTCAATCCTGAATCCTCAATCTTCAGCCCTCAGTCCTCAACAATCAATTGTCAGTCCTCAATCCTCAATAGAATATACCCAATTCACAGTTTTCAACACTCAAACCCCAATCTTCAATCTTCAAATCTCAATCCACAAACATCAATTCTCATCACTCAACGCTCAACACTCAGTCCCCAATCCTCAATCTTAAATCCCCAATCCTCAATCCTCAATCCTCAATCCTCAATCTTCAATCCTGAATACACAACCTTCAATCCTCAATCCTCAATCCTCAATCCTCAATCCTCAATCCTCAATCCTCAATCGTCAATCTCCAATCCTGAATACTCAATCTTCAATCCTCAATCCTCAATCCTCACTCGTCAGTCCTCATTCTTCAATCCTTAATACCAAATCCTCCATCTTCAATCCTCAATCCTCAATCCTCAATTCGCAATCCTCAATCCTCAGACCACAAGCATTAATACCCAACCCTCAGTCCTCGTCCTCAATCTACAACCCTCAATCATCAATCCTCAATCTTCAATCATCAATATTCAACCTTCAATCCTCAGTCCCCAATCCTCAATACTCAATCCTCAATCCTCAATCCTCAAACCTCAATTCCCAATCCTCAGTCCTCAATCCTCAATCCTCAATCCTCAATCCTAAATCCTCAATCCTCAATCCTCAGTCCCCAAACCTCAATCCTGAATCCTCAACCCTGAATCCTCAATCTTCAGCCCCCAGTCCTCAACAATCAGTTGTCAATCCTCAATCCTCAATAGAATATCACCAATTCACAGATTTCAATACTCAATACTCAATCTGCAATATTCAAATCTCTATCCACCAACATCAATTCTCATCACTCATCCCTCAACACTCAGTCCCCAATCCTCAATCTTTAATCCCCAATCCTGAATTCTCAATCCTCAATCCTCAATCTTCAATCCTCAATACTCAATCTTGAATCCTCAATCCTCAATCCTCAATCCTCAATCCTCAATCCTCAATCCTCAATTCTCAATCGTCAATCTCCAATCCTGAATACTCAATCTTGAATCCTCAATCCTCAACCCTCACTCCTCAGTCCTCATTCTTCAATCCTCAATACCAAATCCTCAATCTTCAATCCTCAGTCCTCAGTCCTCAATTCGCAATCCTCAATCCTCAGACCTCAAGCATTAATACCCAACCCTCAGTCCTCGTCCTCAATCTACAACCCTCAATCCTCAATCCTCAATCTTCAATTATGAATATTCAACCTTCAATCCTCAATCCCCAATCCTCAATCCTCAATCCTCAATCCTCAACCCTCAAACCTCAATACCCAATCCTCAATCCTCAATCCTCAATCCTCAATCCTCAATCCTCAATCCTCAATCCTCAACCCTCAATCCTCAGTCCCCAAACCTCAATCCTGAATCCTCAATCCTGAATACTCAATCTTCAGCCCTCAGTCCTCAACACTCAGTTGTCAATCCTCAATCCTCAATATAATATCACCAATTCACAGATTTCAAAACTCAATACTCAATCTGCAATCTTCAGATCTCTATCCACAAACATCAATTCACATCACTCATCCCTCGACACTCAGTTCTTTATGTTCAAACCTCAAACCTCAATTCTCAATCTTCAATCCTCAATACTGAATCTTCAATCCTCAATCCTGAATCCTCAATCCTCTATCCTCAATCCTCAATCCTCAATCGTCAATCTCCAATCCTGAGTACTCAATCTTCAATCCTCAATCCTGAATCCTCAATCCCCAATCCTCATTCTTCAATCTTCAATGCCCAATCCTCAATCGTCAATCCTCAATCCTCAATCCTCAATTCTCAGCACTCAATCCTCAATCCTCAGACCTCAAGCATCAATACTCAACCCTCAGTCCTCGTCCGCAATCCACAACCCTCAATCCCCAACCCTCAATCTTCAATCGTCAATATTCAATCTTCAATCCTCAATCCTCAATCGTCTATCCTCAATCCTCAATCCTGAATGTTCAATCACCAATACCCAATCCTCAATCTTCAATCCTCAATCCCCAATCCTCAATCCTCAATCCTCAATCCTTAATCCTCAATCTTCAATCCTCAATCCTCAATCCTCAATTCTCATTCCTCAATCCTCAATCCTCAATCCTCAATCCTCAACCCTCAATCCTCAGTCCAGAAACATCAATACCGAATCCTCAATCCTGAATCCTCAATCTTCAGCCCTCAGTCCTCAACAATCAATTGTCAATCCTCAATCCTCAATAGAATATCCTCAATTCACAGTTTTCAATACTCAATCCCCATTCTTCAATCTTCAAACCTCAATCGCAAACATCAATTCTCATCACTCAACCCTCAGCACTCAGTCCTCAATCTTCAATCCTCAATCCTAAATCCTCAATCTTCAATCCTCAATACTCAACCTTCAATCCTAAATCCTCAATTCTCAATCCTCAATACTCAATCCTCAATCGTCAATCCTCAATTCCCAATCCTCAATCTTCAATCCTCAATCCTCAATCTTCAATCCTCAATCCTCAATCCTCAATCCCCAATCCTCAATCTTCAATACTCAATCTTCAATCCTCAACCCTCAATCCTCAGTCCTGAAACCTCAATACCGGATCCTCAATCGTGAATCCTCAATCTTCAGCACTCAGTCCTCAACAATCAATGGTCAATCCTCAATCCTCAATAGAATATCCTCAATTCACAGTTTTCAATACTCAATCCCCATTCTCCTATCTTCAAATCTCAATCCACGAACATCAATTCTCATCACTCAACCCTCAACACTCAGTCCTCAATCTTCAATACTCAATCCTAGATCCTCAATCTTCAATCCTCAATACACAATCTTCAAACCTCAATCCTCAACTCTCAATCCTCAATACTCAATCCTCAATCGTCAGTCCTCAATTCCCAATCCTCAATCTTCAATCCTCAATCCTCAATCTTCAATCCTCAATCCTCAATACTCAATCACCAATCCTCAATCTTCAATCCTCAATACTCAATCTTCAATCCTCAATCCTCAGTCCTCAGTCCTCTATCCTCAATCCTCAATCCTCAATATTCAATCATCAATATTCAATCATCAATCCTCAATCTTCAATCCTCTATCCTCAATCATCAATCCTGAATGTTCAATCCTCAATACCCAATCCTCAATCTTCAATCCTCAATCCTCAGTCCTCAAACCTCAATCCTGAATCCTCAATCCTGAATCCTCAATCTTCAGCCCTAAGTCCTCAACAATCAATTGTCAGTTCTCAATCCTCAATGGAATATACCCAATTCACAGTTTTCAACACTCAATCCCCAATCTTCAATTTTCAAATCTCAATCCACAAACATCAATTCTCATCACTCAACCCTCAGCACTCAGTCCTCAATCTTCAATCCTCAATCCTAAATCCTCAATCTTCAATCCTCAATACTCAATCTTCAATCCTAAATCCTCAATTCTCAATCCTCAATACTCAATCCTCAATCGTCAATCCTCAATTCCCAATCCTCAATCTTCAATCCTCAAACCTCAATCTTCAATCCTCAATCCTCAATCCTCAATCCCCAATCCTCAATCTTCAATACTCAATCTTCAATCCTCAATCCTCAATCCTCAGTCCTCAATCCTCAATCCTCAATCCTCAGTCCTCAATCTTCAATCCTCAATACTCAATCTGCAATCCCCAATCCTCAATCCTCAATCCCCAATCCTAATTCGTCACTCCTCAATACCCAATCCTCAATCTTCAATCCTCAATCCTCAATCCTCAATTCTCAATCCTCAATCCACAATCCTCAATCCTCAATCTTCAATCCTCAATACCCAATCTTCAATACTCAATCCTCAATCCTCAATCCTCAATCCTCAATCCTCAATCCTCAATCCCAAATCCTCAATCCTCAATCCTCAACCCTCAATCCTCAGTCCTGAAACCTCAATACCGGATCCTCAATCGTGAATCCTCAATCTTCAGCACTCAGTCCTCAACAATCAATTGTCAATCCTCAATCCTCAATAGAATATCCTCAATTCACAGTTTTCAATACTCAATCCCCATTCTTCAATCTTCAAATCTCAATCGCAAACATCAATTCTCATCACTCAACCCTCAGCACTCAGTCCTCAATCTTCAATCCTCAATCCTAAATCCTCAATCTTCAATCCTCAATACTCAATCTTCAATCCTCAATCCTCAATCCTCAATCCTCAATCCTCAATCCTCAATCCCAAATCCTCAATCCTCAATCCTCAACCCTCAATCCTCAGTCCTGAAACCTCAATACCGGATCCTCAATCGTGAATCCTCAATCTTCAGCACTCAGTCCTCAACAATCAATTGTCAATCCTCAATCCTCAATAGAATATCCTCAATTCACAGTTTTCAATACTCAATCCCCATTCTTCAATCTTCAAATCTCAATCGCAAACATCAATTCTCATCACTCAACCCTCAGCACTCAGTCCTCAATCTTCAATCCTCAATCCTAAATCCTCAATCTTCAATCCTCAATACTCAATCTTCAATACTAAATCCTCAATTCTCAATCCTCAATACTCAATCCTCAATCGTCAATCCTCAATTCCCAATCCTCAATCTTCAATCCTCAAACCTCAATCTTCAATCCTCAATCCTCAATCCTCAATCCCCAATCCTCAATCTTCAATACTCAATCTTCAATCCTCAATCCTCAATCCTCAGTCCTCAATCCTCAATCCTCAATCCTCAGTCCTCAATCTTCAATCCTCAATACTCAATCTGCAATCCCCAATCCTCAATCCTCAATCCTCAATCCTAATTCGTCACTCCTCAATACCCAATCCTCAATCTTCAATCCTCAATCCTCAATCCTCAATTCTCAATCCTCAATCCACAATCCTCAATCCTCAATCTTCAATCCTCAATACTCAATCTTCTTCAATACTCAATCCTCAATCCTCAATCCTCAATCCTCAATCCTCAATCCTCAATCCCAAATCCTCAATCCTCAATCCTCAACCCTCAATCCTCAGTCCTGAAACCTCAATACCGGATCCTCAATCGTGAATCCTCAATCTTCAGCACTCAGTCCTCAAGAATCAATTGTCAATTGTCAATCCTCAATAGAATATCCTCAATTCACAGTTTTCAATACTCAATCCCCATTCTTCAGTCTTCAAATCTCAATCCACAAACATCAATTCTCATCACTCAACCCTCAACACTCAGTCCTCAACCTTCTATCCTCAATCCTAAATCCTCAATACTCAATCTTCAACCCTCAATACTCAATCCTCAATTTTCAATCCTCATTCTTCAATTCTCTACACCCAGTCCACAATCTTCAATCCTCAATCCTCAATCCTCAATCCTCAATCCTCAATCCTCAATCTTCAATCCTCAATACTCTATCTTCAATACTCAATCCTCAATCCTCAATCCTCAATCCTCAATCCTCAATCCTCAATCCCAAATCCTCAATCCTCAATCCTCAATCCTCAACCCTCAATCCTCAGTCCTGAAACCTCAATACCGAATCCTCAATCCTGAATCCTCAATCTTCAGCCCTCAGTCCTCAACAATCAATTGACAATCCTCAATCGTCAATAGTATATCCTCAATTCACAGTTTTCAATACTCAATCCCCATTCTTCAGTCTTCAAATCTCAATCCACAAACATCAATTCTCATCACTCAACCCTCAACACTCAGTCCTCAATCTTCAATCCTCAATCCTAAATCCTCAATACTCAATCTTCAACCCTCAATCTTCAATCCTCAATTTTCAATCCTCATTCTTCAATTCTCAACACCCAGTCCACAATCTTCAATCCTCAATCCTCAATCCTCAATTCTCAATCCTCAATCCTCAATCCTCAGACCACAAGCATCAATACTCAACCCTCAGTCCTCGTCCGCAATCCACAACCCTCAATCCTCAATCCTCAATCTTCAATCATCAATATTCAATCATCAATCCTCAATCTTCAATCCTCTATCCTCAATCCTCATTCCTGAATGTTCAATCCTCAATACCCAATCCTCAATCTTCAATCCTCAATACTCAATCCTCAATCCTCAATCCTCAATCCTCAGTCCTCAAACCTCAATCCTGAATCCTCAATCCTGAATCCTCTATCTTCAGCCCTCAGTCCTCAACAATCAATTGTCAGTCCTTAATCCTCAATAGAATATACCCAATTCACAGTTTTCAACACTCAATCCCCAATCTTCAATTTTCAAATCTCAATCCACAAACATCAATTCTCATCACTCAACGCTCAACACTCAGTCCCCAATCCTCAATCTTCAATCCCCAATCCTCAATCCTCAATCCTCAATCCTCAATCTTCAATCCTCAATACTCAATCTTCAATCCTCAATCCTCAATCCTCAATCCTCAATCCTCAATCCTCAATCCTCAATCGTCAATCTCCAATCCTGAATACTCAATCTTCAATCCTCAATCCTCAACCCTCACTCCTCAATCCTCATTCTTCAATCCTCAATACCGAATCCTCAATCTTCAATCCTCAGTCCTCAGTCCTCAATTCGCAATCCTCAATCCTCAGACCTCAAGCATTAATACCCAACCCTCAGTCCTCGTCCGCAATCTACAACCCTCAACCCTCAATCCTCAATCTTCAATTATCAATATTCAACCTTCAATCCTCAATCCCCAACCCTCAATCCTCAATCCTCAATCCTCAACCCTCAAACCTCAATACCCAATCCTCAATCCTCAATCCTCATTCCTCAATCCTCAATCCTCAATCCTCAATCCTCAATCCTCAACCCTCAATCCTCAGTCCCCAAACCTCAATCCTGAATCCTCAATCCTGAATCCTCAATCTTCAGCCCTCAGTCCTCAACAATCAGTTGTCAATCCTCAATCCTCAATAGAATATCACCAATTCACAGATTTCAACACTCAATACTCAATCTGCAATCTTCAGATCTCTATCCACAAACATCAATACACATCACTCATCCCTCGACACTCAGTCCTTTATGTTCAAACCTCAAACCTCAATTCTCAATCTTCAATCCTCAATACTGAATCTTCAATCCTCAATCCTCAATCCTCAATCCTCAATCCTCAATCCTCAATCCTCAATCCTCAATCGTCAATCTCCAATCCTGAATACTCAATCTTCAATCCTCCATCCTGAATCCTCACTCCTCATTCCTCATTCTTCAATCCTCAATACCAAATCCTCAATCTTCAATCCTCAGTCCTCAGTCCTCAAATCGCAATCCTCAATCCTCAGACCTCAAGCATTAATACCCAACCCTCAGTCCTCGTCCTCAATCTACAACCCTCAATCCTCAATTCTCAATCTTCAATTATCAATATTCAACCTTCAATCCTCAATCCCCAATCCTCAATCCTCAATCCTCAATCCTCAACCCTCAAACCTCAATCCTCAATCCTCAACCCTCAAACCTCAATCCTCAATCCTCAATCCTCAATCCTCAATCCTCAATCCTCAATCCTCAACCCTCAATCCTCAGTCCTCAATCTTCAATCCTCAATACTCAATCTGCAATCCTCAATCCTCAATCCTCAATCCTCAATCCTAATTCGTCACTCCTCAATACCCAATCCTCAATCTTCAATCCTCAATCCTCAATCCTCAATCCTCAATCCTCAATCCTCAATCCTCAATCCTCAATCCTCAATCCTCAATCGTCAATCTCCAATCCTGAATACTCAATCTTCAATCCTCAATCCTCAATCCTCACTCGTCAGTCCTCATTCTTCAATCCTCAATACCAAATCCTCAATCTTCAATCCTCAATCCTCAATCCTCAATTCGCAATCCTCAATCCTCAGATCACAAGCATTAATACCCAACCCTCAGTCCTCGTCCTCAATCTACAACCCTCAATCCTCAATCTTCAATCATCAATATTCAACCTTCAATCCTCAGTCCCCAATCCTCAATACTCAATCCTCAATCCTCAATCATCAAACCTCAATACCCAACCCTCAATCCTCAATCCTCAATCCTCAATCCTCAATCCTAAATCCTCAATCCTCAATCCCCAGTCCCCAAACCTCAATCCTGAATCCTCAACCCTGAATCCTCAATCTTCAGCCCTCAGTCCTCAACAATCAGTTGTCAATCCTCAATCCTCAATAGAATATCACCAATTCACAGATTTCAATACTCAATACTCAAACTGCAATCTTCAAATCTCTATCCACCAACATCAATTCTCACCACTCATCCCTCAACACTCAGTCCTTTATGTTCAATCCTCAATCCTCAATTCTCAATCTTCACTCCTCAATACTGAATCTTCAATCCACAATCCTAAATCCTCAATCCTCAATCCTCAATCCTCAATCATCAATCTTCAATACTCAGGCCCCAATCCTCAATCTTCAATCCTCAATCCTTAATCCTCAATCCTCGATGCTCGAACCTCAATCCTCAGTCCTCAATCCTCAATCCTCAATGTTCAATCCGCAATACCCAACACTCAATCATCAATCCTCACTCCTCAATCCTCAAACCTCAATCCTCAATCCTCAATCCTCAATCCTCAGTCCTCAAACCTCAACCTGAATCCTCAATCCTGAATCCTCAATCTTCATACCTCAGTCCTCAGCAATCAATTGTCAATCCTCAATCCTCAATAGAATATCCTCAATTCACAGCTTTCAATACGCTATCCCCATTCTTCAATCTTCAAAGCTCAACCCACAAACATCAATTCTCATCACTCAACCCTCAACACTCAGTCCTCAATCTTCAATCCTCAATCCTCAATCCGCAATCTTGAATCCTCAATACTCAATCTTCAATCCTCAATCCTTAATTCTCAATCCTCAACACTCAATACTCAATCGTCAATCCTCAATCCCGAATCCTCAATCTTCAATTCTCTATCCTCAATCCTCAATCCTGAATCCTCAATCCTCAATCTTCAATACTCAAAACTCAATCTTCAATCCTCAATCCTCAATCCTCAGTCCTCAATCCTCAATCCTCAATCCTCAATCCTCAATCTTCAATCCTCAATACTCAATCTGCAATCCTCAATCCTCAATCCTCAATCCTCAGTCCTAATTCGTCACTCCTCAATACCCAATCCTCAATCCCCAATCCTCAATCTTCAATCCTCAATTCCCAATCCTCAATCCTCAATCCTCAATCCCCAATCCTCAATCGTCAATCCTCAATCCCCAATCCTCAATCTTCAATCCTCTATCCTCAATCATCAATCCTCAATCCCCAATCCTCAATCTTCAATCCTCAATCTTCAATCCTCAATCATCAATCCTCAATTTTCAATCCTCGATACTCAATCTTCAATCCTCAATCCTCAATCCTCAATCCTCAATCCTCAATCCTCAATCCTCAATCCTCAACCCTCAATCCTCAGTCCTGAAACCTCAATCCCGAATCCTCAATCCTGAATCCGCAAACTTCAGTCCTCAGTCCTCAACAATCAATTCTCAATCCTCAATCCTCAATAGAATATCCTCAATTCACAGTTTTCATACTCAATCCCCATTCTTCAGTCTTCAAGTCTCAATCCATAAACGTCAATTCTCATCACTCAACCCTCAACACTCAGTCCTCAATCTTCAATCCTCAATCCTCAATCCGGAATCTTGAATCCTCAATTCTCAATTGTCAATCCTCAATCCTCAATTCTCAATCATCAACACTCAATCCTCAATCGTCAATCCTCAATACCCAATCCTCAATCTTCAATCCTCTATCCTCAATCCTCAATCCTGAATCCTCAATCCTCAATCATCAATACTCAATCCTCAATCCTCAGTCCTCAATCTTCATTCCTCAATACTCAATCTGCAATCTTCAATCCTCAATCCTCAATCCTCAATCCTAATTCGTCACTCCTCAATACTCAATCTTCAATACTCAATCCTCAATCCTCAATCCTCAATCCTCAATCCCCAATCCTCAACCCAAATCCTCAATCCTCAATCCTCAATCCTCAACCCTCAATCCTCAGTCCTGAAACCTCAATACCGAATCCTCAATCCTGAATCCTCAATCTTCAGCACTCAGTCCTCAACAATCAATTGACAATCCTCAATCCTCAATAGAATATCCTCAATTCACAGTTTTCAATACTCAATCCCCATTCTTCAGTCTTCAAATCTCAATCCACAAACATCAATTCTCAGCACTCAACCCTCAACACTCAGTCCTCTATATTCAATCCTCAATCCTAAATCCTCAATCTTCAATCCTCAATACTCAATCTTCAATCCTCAATCCTCAATTCTCAATCCTCAATAGTCAATCCTCAATCGTCAATCCTCAATTCCCAATCCTCAATCTTCAACCCTCAATCCTCAATCTTCAATCCTTAATCCTCAATCCTCAATCCTCAATCCCCAATCCTCAATCTTCAATACTCAATCTTCAATCCTCAATCCTCAATCCTCAGTCCTCAATCCTCAGTCCTCAATCCTCAGTCCTCAATCTTCATTCCTCAATACTCAATCTGCAATCCTCAATCCTCAATCCCCAATCCTCAATCCTAATTCGTCACTCCTCAATAACCAATCCTCAATCTTCAATCCTCAATCCTCAATCCTCAATTCTCAATCCTCAATCCTCAATCCTCAATCCTCAATCTTCAATCCTCAATACTCAATCTTCAATACTCAATCCTCAATACTCAATCCTCAATCCTCAATCCTCAATCCTCAATCCCAAATCCTCAATCCTCAATCCTCAATCCTCAGCCCTCAATCCTCAGTCCTGAAACTTCAATACCGAATCCTCAATCCTGAATCCTCAATCTTCAGCACTCAGTCCCCAACAATCAATTGACAATCCTCAATCCTCAATAGTATATCCTGAATTCACAGTTTTCAATACTCAATCCCCATTCTTCAGTCTTCAAATCTCAATCCACAAACATCAATTCTCATCACTCAACCCTCAACACTCAGTCCTCAATCTTCAATCCTCAATCCTAAATCCTCAATACTCAATCTTCAACCCTCAATCTTCAATCCTCAATTTTCAATCCTCATTCTTCAATTCTCAACACCCAGTCCACAATCTTCAATCCTCAATCCTCAATCCTCAATTCTCAATCCTCAATCCTCAATCCTCAGACCTCAAGCATCAATACTCGACCCTCAGTCCTCGTCCGCAATCCACAAACCTCAATCCTCAATCCTCAATCTTCAATCATCAATATCCAATCATCAATCCTCAATCTTCAATCCTCTATCCTCAATCCTCAATCCTGAATGTCCAATCCTCAATACCCAATCCTCAATCTTCAATCCTCAATACTCAATCCTCAATCCTCAATCCTCAATCCTCAGTCCTCAAACCTCAATCCTGAATCCTCAATCCTGAATCCTCAATCTTCAGCCCTCAGTCCTCAACAATCAATTGTCAGTCCTCAATCCTCAATAGAATATACCCAATTCACAGTTTTCAACACTCAAACCCCAATCTTCAATCTTCAAATCTCAATCCACAAACATCAATTCTCATCACTCAACGCTCAACACTCAGTCCCCAATCCTCAGTCTTAAATCCCCAATCCTCAATCCTCAATCCTCAATCCTCAATCTTCAATCCTGAATACTCAACCTTCAATCCTCAATCCTCAATCCTCAATCCTCAATCCTCAATCCTCAATCCTCAATCGTCAATCTCCAATCCTGAATACTCAATCTTCAATCCTCAATCCTCAATCCTCACTCGTCAGTCCTCATTCTTCAATCCTCAATACCAAATCCTCAATCTTCAATCCTCAATCCTCAATCCTCAATTCGCAATCCTCAATCCTCAGATCACAAGCATTAATACCCAACCCTCAGTCCTCGACCTCAATCTACAACCCTCAATCCTCAATCTTTAATCATCAATATTCAACCTTCAATCCTCAGTCCCCAATCCTCAATACTCAATCCTCAATCATCAAACCTCAATACCCAATCCTCAATCCTCAATCCTCAGTCCCCAAACCTCAATCCTGAATCCTCAACCCTGAATCCTCAATCTTCAGCCCTCAGTCCTCAACAATCAGTTGTCAAACCTCAATCCTCAATAGAATATCACCAATTCACAGATTTCAATACTCAATACTCAA
Organism: Calliopsis andreniformis; assembly: GCF_051401765.1. NCBI lineage: Eukaryota > Metazoa > Arthropoda > Insecta > Hymenoptera > Andrenidae > Calliopsis > Calliopsis andreniformis. Next base: position 3,244,581 of record NW_027480466.1, on the reverse strand, counting down.
TCTGCAATCTTCAAATCTCTATCCACCAACACCAATTCTCACCAGTCATCCCTCAACACTCAGTCCTTTATGTTCAATCCTCAATCCTCAATTCTCAATCTTCACTCCTCAATACTGAATCTTCAATCCACAATCCTCAATCCTCAATCCTCAATCCTCAATCCTCAATCCTCAATCCTCAATCATCAATCTTCAATACTCAGGCCCCAATCCTCAATCTTCAATCCTCAATCCTTAATCCTCAATCCTCGATGCTCGAACCTCAATCCTCAGTCCTCAATCCTCAATCCTCAATACTCAATCTTCAACCATCAATCCTCAGTCCTGAAACCTCAATACCGAATCCTTAATCCTGAATCCTCAATCTTCAGCCCTCAGTCCTCAACAATCAGTTGCCAAACCTCAATCCTCAATAGAATATCACCAATTCACAGATTTCAATACTCAATACTCAATCTGCAATCTTCAAATCTCTATCCACCAACACCAATTCTCACCACTCATCCCTCAACACTCAGTCCTTTATGTTCAATACTCAATCCTCAATTCTCAATCGTCACTCCTCAATACTGAATCTTCAATCCACAATCCTCAATCCTCAATCCTCAATCCTCAATCCTCAATCCTCAATCATCAATCTTCAATACTCAGGCCCCAATCCTCAATCTTCAATCCTCAATCCTTAATCCTCAATCCTCGATGCTCGAACCTCAATCCTCAGTCCTCAATCCTCAATCCTCAATACTCAATCTTCAACCATCAATCCTCAGTCCTGAAACCTCAATACCGAATCCTTAATCCTGAATCCTCAATCTTCAGCCCTCAGTCCTCAACAATCAATTGTCAATCCTCAATCCTCAATAGAGTATCCTCAATTCACAGTTTTCAATACTCAATCCCCATTCTTCAATCTTCAAATCTCAATCCACAAACATCAATTCTCATCACTCAACCCTCAACACTCAGTCCTCTATATTCAATCCTCAATCCTAAATCCTCAATCTTCAATCCTCAATACTCAATCTTCAATCCTCAATCCTCAATTCTCAATCCTCAATAGTCAATCCTCAATCGTCAATCCTCAATTCCCAATCCTCAATCTTCAATCCTCAATCCTCAATCTTCAATCCTCAATCCTCAATACTCAATCACCAATCCTCTATCTTCAATCCTCAATACTCAATCTTCAATCCTCAATCCTCAGTCCTCAGTCCTCAATCCTCAATCCTCAATCCTCAATCTTCAATCATCAATATTCAATCATCAATCCTCAATCTTCAATCCTCTATCCTCAATCATCAATCCTGAATGTTCAATCCTCAATACCCAATCCTCAATCTTCAATCCTCAATCCTCAGTCCTCAAACCTCAATCCTGAATCCTCAATCCTGAATCCTCAATCTTCAGCCCTAAGTCCTCAACAATCAATTGTCAGTTCTCAATCCTCAATGGAATATACCCAATTCACAGTTTTCAACACTCAATCCCCAATCTTCAATTTTCAAATCTCAGTCCACAAACATCAATTCTCATCACTCAACGCTCAACACTCAGTCCCCAATCCTCAATCCTGAATCCTCAATCCTGAATCCTCAATCTTCAGCCCTCAGTCCTCAACAATCAATTGTCAGTCCTCAATCCTCAATAGAATATACCCAATTCACAGTTTTCAACACTCAAACCCCAATCTTCAATCTTCAAATCTCAATCCACAAACATCAATTCTCATCACTCAACGCTCAACACTCAGTCCCCAATCCTCAATCTTAAATCCCCAATCCTCAATCCTCAATCCTCAATCCTCAATCTTCAATCCTGAATACACAACCTTGAATCCTCAATCCTCAATCCTCAATCCTCAATCCTCAATCCTCAATCCTCAATCGTCAATCTCCAATCCTGAATACTCAATCTTCAATCCTCAATCCTCAATCCTCACTCGTCAGTCCTCATTCTTCAATCCTTAATACCAAATCCTCCATCTTCAATCCTCAATCCTCAATCCTCAATTCGCAATCCTCAATCCTCAGACCACAAGCATTAATACCCAACCCTCAGTCCTCGTCCTCAATCTACAACCCTCAATCATCAATCCTCAATCTTCAATAATCAATATTCAACCTTCAATCCTCAGTCCCCAATCCTCAATACTCAATCCTCAATCCTCAATCCTCAAACCTCAATTCCCAATCCTCAGTCCTCAATCCTCAATCCTCAATCCTCAATCCTAAATCCTCAATCCTCAATCCTCAGTCCCCAAACCTCAATCCTGAATGCTCAACCCTGAACCCTCAATCTTCAGCCCCCAGTCCTCAACAATCAGTTGTCAATCCTCAATCCTCAATAGAATATCACCAATTCACAGATTTCAATACTCAATACTCAATCTGGAATATTCAAATCTCTATCCACCAACATCAATTCTCATCACTCATCCCTCAACACTCAGTCCCCAATCCTCAATCTTTAATCCCCAATCCTGAATTCTCAATCCTCAATCCTCAATCTTCAATCCTCAATACTCAATCTTCAATCCTCAATCCTCAATCCTCAATCCTCAATCCTCAATCCTCAATCCTCAATTCTCAATCGTCAATCTCCAATCCTGAATACTCAATCTTCAATCCTCAATCCTCAACCCTCACTCCTCAGTCCTCATTCTTCAATCCTCAATACCAAATCCTCAATCTTCAATCCTCAGTCCTCAGTCCTCAATTCGCAATCCTCAATCCTCAGACCTCAAGCATTAATACCCAACCCTCAGTCCTCGTCCTCAATCTACAACCCTCAATCCTCAATCCTCAATCTTCAATTATGAATATTCAACCTTCAATCCTCAATCCCCAATCCTCAATCCTCAATCCTCAATCCTCAACCCTCAAACCTCAATACCCAATCCTCAATCCTCAATCCTCAATCCTCAATCCTCAATCCTCAATCCTCAATCCTCAACCCTCAATCCTCAGTCCTCAAACCTCAACCTGAATCCTCAATCCTGAATCCTCAATCTTCATACCTCAGTCCTCAACAATCAATTGTCAATCCTCAATCCTCAATAGAATATCCTCAATTCACAGCTTTCAATACTCAATCCCCATTCTTCAATCTTCAAATCTCAATCCACAAACATCAATTCTCATTACTCAACCCTCAACACTCAGTCCTCAATCTTCAATCCTCAATCCTCAATCCGCAATATTGAATCAACAATACTCACTCATCAATCCTCAATCCTTAATTCTCAATCCTCAACACTCAATCCTCAATCGTCAATCCTCAATCCCGAATCCTCAATCTTCAATCCTCTATCCTCAATCCTCAATCCTGAATCCTCAATCCTCAATCTTCAATACTCAATACTCAATCTTCAATCCTCAATCCTCAATCCTCAATAGAATATCCTCAATTCACAGTTTTCAATACTCAATCCCCATTCTTCAATCTTCAAGTCTCAATCCACAAACGTCAATTCTCATCACTCAACCCTCAACACTCAGTCCTCAATCTTCAATCCTCAATCCTCAATCCGGAATCTTGAATCCTCAATACTCACTCTTCAATCCTCAATCCTCAATTCTCAATCATCAACACTCAATCCTCAATCGTCAATCCTCAATCCCCAATCCTCAATCTTCAATCGTCTATCCTCAATCCTCAATCCTGAATCCTCAATCCTCAATCATCAATACTCAATCCTCAATCCTCAGTCCTCAATCTTCATTCCTCAATACTCAATCTGCAATCTTCAATCCTCAATCCTCAATCCTCAATCCTAATTCGTCACTCCTCAATTCTCAATCTTCAATACTCAATCCTCAATCCTCAATCCTCAATCCTCAATCCTGAATCCTCAATCCCAAATCCTCAATCCTCAATACTCAATCTTCAACCATCAATCCTCAGTCCTGAAACCTCAATACCAAATCCTTAATCCTGAATCCTCAATCTTCAGCCCTCAGTCCTCAACAATCAATTGTCAATCCTCAATCCTCAATAGAGTATCCTCAATTCACAGTTTTCAATACTCAATCCCCATTCTTCCATCTTCAAATCTCAATCCACAAACATCAATTCTCATCACTCAACCCTCAACACTCAGTCCTCTATACTCAATCCTCAATCCTAAATCCTCAATCTTCAATCCTCAATACTCAATCTTCAATCCTCAATCCTCAATTCTCAATCCTCAATAGTCAATCCTCAATCGTCAATCCTCAATTCCCAATCGTCAATCTTCAATCCTCAATCCTCAATCTTCAATCCTCAATCCTCAATACTCAATCACCAATCCTCAATCTTCAATCCTCAATACTCAATCTTCAATCCTCAATCCTCAGTCCTCAGTCCTCAATCCTCAATCCTCAATCCTCAATCTTCAATCATCAATATTCAATCATCAATCCTCAATCTTCAATCCTCTATCATCAATCATCAATCCTGAATGTTCAATCCTCAATACCCAATCCTCAATCTTCAATCCTCAATCCTCAGTCCTCAAACCTCAATCCTGAATCCTCAATCCTGAATCCTCAATCTTCAGCCCTAAGTCCTCAACAATCAATTGTCAGTTCTCAATCCTCAATGGAATATACCCAATTCACAGTTTTCAACACTCAATCCCCAATCTTCAATTTTCAAATCTCAATCCACAAACATCAATTCTCATCACTCAACGCTCAACACTCAGTCCCCAATCCTCAATCCTGAATCCTCAATCCTGAATCCTCAATCTTCAGCCCTCAGTCCTCAACAATCAATTGTCAGTCCTCAATCCTCAATAGAATATACCCAATTCACAGTTTTCAACACTCAAACCCCAATCTTCAATCTTCAAATCTCAATCCACAAACATCAATTCTCATCACTCAACGCTCAACACTCAGTCCCCAATCCTCAATCTTAAATCCCCAATCCTCAATCCTCAATCCTCAATCCTCAATCTTCAATCCTGAATACTCAACCTTCAATCCTCAATCCTCAATCCTCAATCCTCAATCCTCAATCCCCAATCGTCAATCTCCAATCCTGAATACTCAATCTTCAATCCTCAATCCTCAATCCTCACTCGTCAGTCCTCATTCTTCAATCCTCAATACCAAATCCTCAATCTTCAATCCTCAATCCTCAATCCTCAATTCGCAATCCTCAATCCTCAGATCACAAGCATTAATACCCAACCCTCAGTCCTCGTGCTCAATCTACAACCCTCAATCCTCAATCATTAATCATCAATATTCAACCTTCAATCCTCAGTCCCCAATCCTCAATACTCAATCCTCAATCATCAAACCTCAATACCCAATCCTCAATCCTCAATCCTCAATCCTCAATCCTCAATCCTAAATCCTCAATCCTCAATCCTCAGTCCCCAAACCTCAATCCTGAATCCTCAACCCTGAATCCTCAATCTTCAGCCCTCAGTCCTCAACAATCAGTTGCCAAACCTCAATCCTCAATAGAACATCACCAATTCACAGATTTCAATACTGAATACTCAATCTGCAATCTTCAAATCTCTATCCACCAACACCAATTCTCACCACTCATCCCTCAACACTCAGTCCTTTATGTTCAATCCTCAATCCTCAATTCGCAATCTTCACTCCTCAATACTGAATCTTCAATCCACAATCCTCAATCCTCAATCCTCAATCCTCAATCCTCAATCCTCAATCATCAATCTTCAATACTCAGGCCCCAATCCTCAATCTTCAATCCTCAATCCTTAATCCTCAATCCTCGATGCTCGAACCTCAATCCTCAGTCCTCAATCCTCAATCCTCAATACTCAATCTTCAACCATCAATCCTCAGTCCTGAAACCTCAATACCGAATCCTTAATCCTGAATCCTCAATCTTCAGCCCTCAGTCCTCAACAATCAGTTGCCAAACCTCAATCCTCAATAGAATATCACCAATTCACAGATTTCAATACTCAATACTCAATCTGCAATCTTCAAATCTCTATCCACCAACACCAATTCTCACCACTCATCCCTCAACACTCAGTCCTTTATGTTCAATACTCAATCCTCAATTCTCAATCTTCACTCCTCAATACTGAATCTTCAATCCACAATCCTCAATCCTCAATCCTCAATCCTCAATCCTCAATCCTCAATCATCAATCTTCAATACTCAGGCCCCAATCCTCAATCTTCAATCCTCAATCCTTAATCCTCAATCCTCGATGCTCGAACCTCAATCCTCAGTCCTCAATCCTCAATCCTCAATACTCAATCTTCAACCATCAATCCTCAGTCCTGAAACCTCAATACCGAATCCTTAATCCTGAATCCTCAATCTTCAGCCCTCAGTCCTCAACAATCAATTGTCAATCCTCAATCCTCAATAGAGTATCCTCAATTCACAGTTTTCAATACTCAATCCCCATTCTTCAATCTTCAAATCTCAATCCACAAACATCAATTCTCATCACTCAACCCTCAACACTCAGTCCTCTATATTCAATCCTCAATCCTAAATCCTCAATCTTCAATCCTCAATACTCAATCTTCAATCCTCAATCCTCAATTCTCAATCCTCAATAGTCAATCCTCAATCGTCAATCCTCAATTCCCAATCCTCAATCTTCAATCCTCAATCCTCAATCTTCAATCCTCAATCCTCAATACTCAATCACCAATCCTCTATCTTCAATCCTCAATACTCAATCTTCAATCCTCAATCCTCAGTCCTCAGTCCTCAATCCTCAATCCTCAATCCTCAATCTTCAATCATCAATATTCAATCATCAATCCTCAATCTTCAATCCTCTATCCTCAATCATCAATCCTGAATGTTCAATCCTCAATACCCAATCCTCAATCTTCAATCCTCAATCCTCAGTCCTCAAACCTCAATCCTGAATCCTCAATCCTGAATCCTCAATCTTCAGCCCTAAGTCCTCAACAATCAATTGTCAGTTCTCAATCCTCAATGGAATATACCCAATTCACAGTTTTCAACACTCAATCCCCAATCTTCAATTTTCAAATCTCAATCCACAAACATCAATTCTCATCACTCAACGCTCAACACTCAGTCCCCAATCCTCAATCCTGAATCCTCAATCCTGAATCCTCAATCTTCAGCCCTCAGTCCTCAACAATCAATTGTCAGTCCTCAATCCTCAATAGAATATACCCAATTCACAGTTTTCAACACTCAAACCCCAATCTTCAATCTTCAAATCTCAATCCACAAACATCAATTCTCATCACTCAACGCTCAACACTCAGTCCCCAATCCTCAATCTTAAATCCCCAATCCTCAATCCTCAATCCTCAATCCTCAATCTTCAATCCTGAATACACAACCTTCAATCCTCAATCCTCAATCCTCAATCCTCAATCCTCAATCCTCAATCCTCAATCGTCAATCTCCAATCCTGAATACTCAATCTTCAATCCTCAATCCTCAATCCTCACTCGTCAGTCCTCATTCTTCAATCCTTAATACCAAATCCTCCATTTTCAATCCTCAATCCTCAATCCTCAATTCGCAATCCTCAATCCTCAGACCACAAGCATTAATACCCAACCCTCAGTCCTCGTCCTCAATCTACAGCCCTCAATCATCAATCCTCAATCTTCAATCATCAATATTCAACCTTCAATCCTCAGTCCCCAATCCTCAATACTCAATCCTCAATCCTCAAACCTCAATTCCCAATCCTCAGTCCTCAATCCTCAATCCTCAATCCTCAATCCTAAATCCTCAATCCTCAATCCTCAGTCCCCAAACCTCAATCCTGAATGCTCAACCCTGAATCCTCAATCTTCAGCCCCCAGTCCTCAACAATCAGTTGTCAATCCTCAATCCTCAATAGAATATCACCAATTCACAGATTTCAATACTCAATACTCAATCTGCAATATTCAAATCTCTATCCACCAACATCAATTCTCATCACTCATCCCTCAACACTCAGTCCCCAATCCTCAATCTTTAATCCCCAATCCTGAATTCTCAATCCTCAATCCTCAATCTTCAATCCTCAATACTCAATCTTCAATCCTCAATCCTCAATCCTCAATCCTCAATCCTCAATCCTCAATCCTCAATTCTCAATCGTCAATCTCCAATCCTGAATACTCAATCTTCAATCCTCAATCATCAACCCTCACTCCTCAGTCCTCATTCTTCAATCCTCAATACCAAATCCTCAATCTTCAATCCTCAGTCCTCAGTCCTCAATTCGCAATCCTCAATCCTCAGACCTCAAGCATTAATACCCAACCCTCAGTCCTCGTCCTCAATCTACAACCCTCAATCCTCAATCCTCAATCTTCAATTATGAATATTCAACCTTCAATCCTCAATCCCCAATCCTCAATCCTCAATCCTCAATCCTCAACCCTCAAACCTCAATACCCAATCCTCAATCCTCAATCATCAATCCTCAATCCTCAATCCTCAATCCTCAATCCTCAACCCTCAATCCTCAGTCCCCAAACCTCAATCCTGAATCCTCAATCCTGAATCCTCAATCTTCAGCCCTCAGTCCTCAACACTCAGTTGTCAATCCTCAATCCTCAATAGAATATCACCAATTCACAGATTTCAAAACTCAATACTCAATCTGCAATCTTCAGATCTCTATCCACAAACATCAATTCACATCACTCATCCCTCGACACTCAGTCCTTTATGTTCAAACCTCAAACCTCAATTCTCAATCTTCAATCCTCAATACTGAATCTTCAATCCTCAATCCTCAATCCTCAATCCTCTATCCTCAATCCTCAATCCTCAATCGTCAATCTCCAATCCTGAGTACTCAATCTTCAATCCTCAATCCTGAATCCTCAATCCCCAATCCTCATTCTTCAATCTTCAATGCCCAATCCTCAATCTTCAATCCTCAATCCTCAATCCTCAATTCTCAGCACTCAATCCTCAATCCTCAGACCTCAAGCATCAATACTCAACCCTCAGTCCTCGTCCGCGATCCACAACCCTCAATCCCCAACCCTCAATCTTCAATCGTCAATATTCAATCTTCAATCCTCAATCCTCAATCGTCTATCCTCAATCCTCAATCCTGAATGTTCAATCACCAATACCCAATCCTCAATCTTCAATCCTCAATCCCCAATCCTCAATCCTCAATCCTCAAACCTTAATCCTCAATCTTCAATCCTCAATCCTCAATCCTCAATTCTCATTCCTCAATCCTCAATCCTCAATCCTCAATCCTCAACCCTCAATCCTCAGTCCAGAAACATCAGTACCGAATCCTCAATCCTGAATCCTCAATCTTCAGCCCTCAGTCCTCAACAATCAATTGTCAATCCTCAATCCTCAATAGAATATCCTCAATTCACAGTTTTCAATACTCAATGCCCATTCTTCAATCTTCAAACCTCAATCGCAAACATCAATTCTCATCACTCAACCCTCAGCACTCAGTCCTCAATCTTCAATCCTCAATCCTAAATCCTCAATCTTCAATCCTCAATACTCAACCTTCAATCCTAAATCCTCAATTCTCAATCCTCAATACTCAATCCTCAATCGTCAATCCTCAATTCCCAATCCTCAATCTTCAATCCTCAATCCTCAATCTTCAATCCTCAATCCTCAATCCTCAATCCCCAATCCTCAATCTTCAATACTCAATCTTCAATCCTCAACCCTCAATCCTCAGTCCTGAAACCTCAATACCGGATCCTCAATCGTGAATCCTCAATCTTCAGCACTCAGTCCTCAACAATCAATTGTCAATCCTCAATCCTCAATAGAATATCCTCAATTCACAGTTTTCAATACTCAATCCCCATTCTCCTATCTTCAAATCTCAATCCACGAACATCAATTCTCATCACTCAACCCTCAACACTCAGTCCTCAATCTTCAATACTCAATCCTAGATCCTCAATCTTCAATCCTCAATACACAATCTTCAAACCTCAATCCTCAATTCTCAATCCTCAATACTCAATCCTCAATCGTCAATCCTCAATTCCCAATCCTCAATCTTCAATCCTCAATCCTCAATCTTCAATCCTCAATCCTCAATACTCAATCACCAATCCTCAATCTTCAATCCTCAATACTCAATCTTCAATCCTCAATCCTCAGTCCTCAGTCCTCTATCCTCAATCCTCAATCCTCAATATTCAATCATCAATATTCAATCATCAATCCTCAATCTTCAATCCTCTATCCTCAATCATCAATCCTGAATGTTCAATCCTCAATACCCAATCCTCAATCTTCAATCCTCAATCCTCAGTCCTCAAACCTCAATCCTGAATCCTCAATCCTGAATCCTCAATCTTCAGCCCTAAGTCCTCAACAATCAATTGTCAGTTCTCAATCCTCAATGGAATATACCCAATTCACAGTTTTCAACACTCAATCCCCAATCTTCAATTTTCAAATCTCAATCCACAAACATCAATTCTCATCACTCAACGCTCAACACTCAGTCCCCAATCCTCAATCTTCAATCCCCAATCCTCAATCCTCAATCCTCAATCCTCAATCTTCAATCCTCAATACTCAATCTTCAATCCTCAATCCTCAATCCTCAATCCTCAATCCTCAATCCTCAATCCTCAATCCTCAATCGTCAATCTCCAATCCTGAATACTCAATCTTCAATCCTCCATCCTGAATCCTCACTCCTCAGTCCTCATTCTTCAATCCTCAATACCAAATCCTCAATCTTCAATCCTCAGTCCTCAGTCCTCAAATCGCAATCCTCAATCCTCAGACCTCAAGCATTAATACCCAACCCTCAGTCCTCGTCCTCAATCTACAACCCTCAATCCTCAATCCTCAATCTTCAATTATCAATATTCAACCTTCAATCCTCAATCCCCAATCCTCAATCCTCAATCCTCAATCCTCAACCCTCAAACCTCAATCCTCAATCCTCAATCCTCAATCCTCAATCCTCAATCCTCAACACTCAATCCTCAGTCCCCAAACCTCAATCCTGATTCCTCAATCCTGAATCCTCAATCTTCAGCCCTCAGTCCTCAACAATCAATAGTCAATCCTCAATCCTCAATAGAATATCCTCAATTCACAGTTTTCAATACTCAATCCCCATTCTTCAATCTTCAAATCTCAATCGCAAACATCAATTCTCATCACTCAACCCTCAGCACTCAGTCCTCAATCTTCAATCCTCAATCCTAAATCCTCAATCTTCAATCCTCAATACTCAATCTTCAATCCTAAATCCTCAATTCTCAATCCTCAATACTCAATCCTCAATCGTCAATCCTCAATTCCCAATCCTCAATCTTCAATCCTCAAACCTCAATCTTCAATCCTCAATCCTCAATCCTCAATCCCCAATCCTCAATCTTGAATACTCAATCTTCAATCCTCAATCCTCAATCCTCAGTCCTCAATCCTCAATCCTCAATCCTCAGTCCTCAATCTTCAATCCTCAATACTCAATCTGCAATCCCCAATCCTCAATCCCAATCCCCAATCCTAATTCGTCACTCCTCAATACCCAATCCTCAATCTTCAATCCTCAATCCTCAATCCTCAATTCTCAATCCTCAATCCACAATCCTCAATCCTCAATCTTCAATCCTCAATACCCAATCTTCAATACTCAATCCTCAATCCTCAATCCTCAATACTCAATCCTCAATCCTCAATCCCAAATCCTCAATCCTCAATCCTCAACCCTCAATCCTCAGTCCTGAAACCTCAATACCGGATCCTCAATCGTGAATCCTCAATCTTCAGCACTCAGTCCTCAACAATCAATTGTCAATCCTCAATCCTCAATAGAATATCCTCAATTCACAGTTTTCAATACTCAATCCCCATTCTTCAATCTTCAAATCTCAATCGCAAACATCAATTCTCATCACTCAACCCTCAGCACTCAGTCCTCAATCTTCAATCCTCAATCCTAAATCCTCAATCTTCAATCCTCAATACTCAATCTTCAATCCTAAATCCTCAATTCTCAATCCTCAATACTCAATCCTCAATCGTCAATCCTCAATTCCCAATCCTCAATCTTCAATCCTCAAACCTCAATCTTCAATCCTCAATCCTCAATCCTCAATCCCCAATCCTCAATCTTCAATACTCAATCTTCAATCCTCAATCCTCAATCCTCAGTCCTCAATCCTCAATCCTCAATCCTCAGTCCTCAATCATCAATCCTCAATACTCAATCTGCAATCCCCAATCCTCAATCCTCAATCCTCAATCCTAATTCGTCACTCCTCAATACCCAATCCTCAATCTTCAATCCTCAATCCTCAATCCTCAATTCTCAATCCTCAATCCACAATCCTCAATCCTCAATCTTCAATCCTCAATACTCAATCTTCAATACTCAATCCTCAATCCTCAATCCTCAATCCTCAATCCTCAATCCTCAATCCCAAATCCTCAATCCTCAATCCTCAACCCTCAATCCTCAGTCCTGAAACCTCAATACCGGATCCTCAATCGTGAATCCTCAATCTTCAGCACTCAGTCCTCAAGAATCAATTGTCAATTGTCAATCCTCAATAGAATATCCTCAATTCACAGTTTTCAATACTCAATCCCCATTCTTCAGTCTTCAAATCTCAATCCACAAACATCAATTCTCATCACTCAACCCTCAACACTCAGTCCTCAACCTTCTATCCTCAATCCTAAATCCTCAATACTCAATCTTCAACCCTCAATACTCAATCCTCAATTTTCAATCCTCATTCTTCAATTCTCAACACCCAGTCCACAATCTTCAATCCTCAATCCTCAATCCTCAATCCTCAATCCTCAATCCTCAATCTTCAATCCTCAATACTCTATCTTCAATACTCAATCCTCAATCCTCAATCCTCAATCGTCAATCCTCAATCCTCAATCCCAAATCCTCAATCCTCAATCCTCAATCCTCAACCCTCAATCCTCAGTCCTGAAACCTCAATACCGAATCCTCAATCCTGAATCCTCAATCTTCAGCCCTCAGTCCTCAACAATCAATTGACAATACTCAATCCTCAATAGTATATCCTCAATTCACAGTTTTCAATACTCAATCCCCATTCTTCAGTCTTCAAATCTCAATCCACAAACATCAATTCTCATCACTCAACCCTCAACACTCAGTCCTCAATCTTCAATCCTCAATCCTAAATCCTCAATACTCAATCTTCAACCCTCAAACTTCAATCCTCAATTTTCAATCCTCATTCTTCAATTCTCAACACCCAGCCCACAATCTTCAATCCTCAATCCTCAATCCTCAATTCTCAATCCTCAATCCTCAATCCTCAGACCACAAGCATCAATACTCAACCCTCAGTCCTCGTCCGCAATCCACAACCCTCAATCCTCAATCCTCAATCTTCAATCATCAATATTCAATCATCAATCCTCAATCTTCAATCCTCTATCCTCAATCCTCATTCCTGAATGTTCAATCCTCAATACCCAATCCTCAATCTTCAATCCTCAATACTCAATCCTCAATCCTCAATCCTCAATCCTCAGTCCTCAAACCTCAATCCTGAATCCTCAATCCTGAATCCTCTATCTTCAGCCCTCAGTCCTCAACAATCAATTGTCAGTCCTCAATCCTCAATAGAATATACCCAATTCACAGTTTTCAACACTCAATCCCCAATCTTCAATTTTCAAATCTCAATCCACAAACATCAATTCTCATCACTCAACGCTCAACACTCAGTCCCCAATCCTCAATCTTCAATCCCCAATCCTCAATCCTCAATCCTCAATCCTCAATCTTCAATCCTCAATACTCAATCTTCAATCCTCAATCCTCAATCCTCAATCCTCAATCCTCAATCCTCAATCCTCAATCGTCAATCTCCAATCCTGAATACTCAATCTTCAATCCTCAATCCTCAACCCTCACTCCTCAATCCTCATTCTTCAATCCTCAATACCGAATCCTCAATCTTCAATCCTCAGTCCTCAGTCCTCAATTCGCAATCCTCAATCCTCAGACCTCAAGCATTAATACCCAACCCTCAGTCCTCGTCCTCAATCTACAACCCTCAACCCTCAATCCTCAATCTTCAATTATCAATATTCAACCTTCCATCCTCAATCCCCAACCCTCAATCCTCAATCCTCAATCCTCAACCCTCAAACCTCAATACCCAATCCTCAATCCTCAATCCTCATTCCTCAATCCTCAATCCTCAATCCTCAATCCTCAATCCTCAACCCTCAATCCTCAGTCCCCAAACCTCAATCCTGAATCCTCAATCCTGAATCCTCAATCTTCAGCCCTCAGTCCTCAACAATCAGTTGTCAATCCTCAATCCTCAATAGAATATCACCAATTCACAGATTTCAACACTCAATACTCAATCTGCAATCTTCAGATCTCTATCCACAAACATCAATACACATCACTCATCCCTCGACACTCAGTCCTTTATGTTCAAACCTCAAACCTCAATCCTCAATCTTCAATCCTCAATACTGAATCTTCAATCCTCAATCCTCAATCCTCAATCCTCAATCCTCAATCCTCAATCCTCAATCCTCAATCGTCAATCTCCAATCCTGAATACTCAATCTTCAATCCTCCATCCTGAATCCTCACTCCTCATTCCTCATTCTTCAATCCTCAATACCAAATCCTCAATCTTCAACCCTCAGTCCTCAGTCCTCAAATCGCAATCCTCAATCCTCAGACCTCAAGCATTAATACCCAACCCTCAGTCCTCGTCCTCAATCTACAACCCTCAATCCTCAATCCTCAATCTTCAATTATCAATATTCAACCTTCAATCCTCAATCCCCAATCCTCAATCCTCAATCCTCAATCCTCAACCCTCAAACCTCAATCCTCAATCCTCAATCCTCAATCCTCAATCCTCAATCCTCAATCCTCAACCCTCAATCCTCAGTCCCCAAACCTCAATCCTGAATCCTCAATCCTGAATCCTCAATCTTCAGCCCTCAGTCCTCAACAATCAATTGTCAATCCTCAATCCTCAATAGAATATCCTCAATTCACAGTTTTCAATACTCAATCCCCGTTCTCCTATCTTCAAATCTCAATCCACGAACATCAATTCTCATCACTCAACCCTCAACACTCAGTCCTCAATCTTCAATACTCAATCCTAGATCCTCAATCTTCAATCCTCAATACACAATCTTCAATCCTCAATCCTCAATTCTCAATCCTCAATACTCAATCCTCAATCGTCAATCCTCAATTCCCAATCCTCAATCTTTAATCCTCAATCCTCAATCTTCAATCCTCAATCCTCAATACTCAATCACCAATCCTCAATCTTCAATCCTCAATACTCAATCTTCAATCCTCAATCCTCAGTCCTCAATCCTCAATCCTCAATACTCAGTCCTCAATCTTCAATCCTCAATACTCAATCTGCAATCCTCAATCCTCAATCCTCAATCCTCAATCCTAATTCGTCACTCCTCAATACCCAATCCTCAATCTTCAATCCTCAATCCTCAATCCTCAATTCTCAATCCTCAACCCTCAAACCTCAATCCTCAATCCTCAATCCTCAATCCTCAATCCTCAATCCTCAATCCTCAATCCTCAACCCTCAATCCTCAGTCCCCAAACCTCAATCCTGAATCCTCAATCCTGAATCCTCAATCTTCAGCCCTCAGTCCTCAACAATCAATTGTCAATCCTCAATCCTCAATAGAATATCCTCAATTCACAGTTTTCAATACTCAATCCCCATTCTTCAATCTTCAAATCTCAATCGCAAACATCAATTCTCATCACTCAACCCTCAGCACTCAGTCCTCAATCTTCAATCCTCAATCCTAAATCCTCAATCTTCAATCCTCAATACTCAATCTTCAATCCTAAATCCTCAATTCTCAATCCTCAATACTCAATCCTCAATCGTCAATCCTCAATTCCCAATCCTCAATCTTCAATCCTCAAACCTCAATCTTCAATCCTCAATCCTCAATCCTCAATCCCCAATCCTCAATCTTCAATACTCAATCTTCAATCCTCAATCCTCAATCCTCAGTCCTCAATCCTCAATCCTCAATCCTCAGTCCTCAATCCTCAATCCTCAATCCTCAATCCTCAATCCTAATTCGTCACTCCTCAATACCCAACCCTCAATCTTCAATCCTCAATCCTCAATCCTCAATTCTCAATCCTCAATCCACAATCCTCAATACTCAATCTTCAATCCTCAATACTCAATCTTCAATACTCAATCCTCAATCCTCAATCCTCAATCCTCAATCCTAATTCGTCACTCCTCAATACCCAACCCTCAATCTTCAATCCTCAATCCTCAATCCTCAATTCTCAATCCTCAATCCACAATCCTCAATCCTCAATCCCAAATCCTCAATCCTCAATCCTCAATCCTCAACCCTCAATCCTCAGTCCTGAAACCTCAATACCGGATCCTCAATCGTGAATCCTCAATCTTCAGCCCTCAGACATCAACAATCAGTTGTCAATCTTCAATCCTCAATAGAATATCATCAATTCACAGTTTTCAATACTCAATACTCAATCTGCAATCTTCAAATCTCTGTCCACAAACATCAATTCTCATCACTCAACCCTCAACCCTCCGTCCCCAATCTTCAATCCTCAATCCTCAATCCTCAACCTTGAATCCTCAATACTCAATCTTCAATCCTCAATCCTCAATTCTCAATCCTCAACACTGAATCCTCAATCGTCAATCCTCAATCCCCAATCCTCAATTTGTCAATCCTCTATCCTCAATCCTCAATCCTCAATCCTCAATCTTCAATCCTCAATACTCATTATTCAATCCTCAATCCTCAATCCTCAGTCCTCAATCCTCAATCCTCCATCCTCAATCTTCAATACTCAATACTCAATCTTCAATCCTCAATCCGCAATCCTCATTCCTCAATCCTCAATCCTCCATCCTCAATCCTCAATCTTCAATCCTCAATACTCTATCTGCAATCCTCAATCCTCAATTCTCAATACTCAATCCTCAATCCTCAATGCTCAAACTTCAATCCTCAATACTCAACATTCAATACTCATTCCCGAATCCTCAATCCTCAATCCACAATCCCAAATCCTCAATCCTCAATACTCAATCCTCAACCCTCAGTCCTCTGTCCTGAAACCTCAATACCGAATCCTTAACCCTGAATCCTCAATCTTCAGCCCTCAGTCCTCAACAGTCAATAGTCAATCCTCAATCCTCAATAGAATATCCTCAACTCACCGTTTTCAATACTGAATCCCCATTCTTCAATCCTCAAATCTCAATCCACAGGCATCAATTCTCATCACTCAACCCTCAACACTCAGTCCTCAATCTTCAATCCTCAATCCTAAATCCACAATCGTCAATCCTCAATTCCCAATCCTCAATCCTCAATCCTCAATCCTCATTCTTCAATCCTCAACACCCAATCCTCAATCTTCAATCCTCAATCCTCAGTCCTCAATTCTCAATTCTCAATCCTCAATCCTCAGACCTCAGACATCAATACTCAACCCTCAGTCCTCGTCCGCAATCCACAACCCTCAATCCTCAATCCTCAATCTTCAAACATCAATATTCTATCTTCAATCCTCAATCCTCAATCCTCAATCCTCAATCCTCAATCCTCTTTCCTCAATCCTCAATCCTCAATCTTCAATCCTCAATACTCAATCCTCTATCCTCAACCCACAATCCTGAATGTTCAATCCTCAATACCCAATCCTCAATCTTCATTCCTCGAACCTCAATCCTCAATCCTCAATCCTCAATCCTCAATCTTCAATCCTCAATACTCAATCTTCATTCCTCAATCCTCAATCTTCGATCCTCAGTCCCCAATCCTCAATCTTCAATCCTCAATCCTCAACTCTCAATCCTCAATCCTCAATTTTCAATCCTCAATATTCAATCTTCAATCTACAATCCTCAGTCCTCAATCCTCAATCCTCAACCCTCAATCCTCAATCCTCAATCCTCAATCCTGAAAGCTGAATCCCGAATCCTCAATCCTGAATCCGCAAACTTCAGTCCTCAGTCCTCAACAATCAATTGTCAATCCTCAATCCTCAATAGAATATCCTCAATTCACAATTTTCAATACTCAATCCCCATTCTTCAATCTTCAAATCTCAATCCACAAACATCAATTCTCATCACTCAACCCTCAACACTCAGTCCTCAATCTTCAATCCTCAATCCTCAATCCTCAACCTTGAATCCTCAATACTCAACCTTCAATCCTCAATCCTCAATTCTCAAACCTCAATACTCAATCCTCAATCGTCAATCCTCAATCCCCAATCCTCAATCTTCAATCCTCTATCCTCAATCCTCAATCCTCAATCCTCAATCTTCAATACTCAATACTCAATCTTCAATCCTCAATCCGCAATCCTCATTCCTCAATCCTCAATCCTCCATCCTCAATCCTCAATCTTCAATCCTCAATACTCTATCTGCAATCCTCAATCCTCAATCCTCAATCCCCGATCCTAATTCGTCACTCCTCAATACCCAATCCTCAATCTTCAATCCTCAATCCTCAATCCTCAATTCTCAATACTCAATCCTCAATCATCAATCCTCAACCTTCAATCCTCAATACTCAACCTTCAATACTCATTACTCAATCCTCAATCCTCAACCCTCAATCCTCAATCCTCAATCCCAAATCCTCAATCCTCAATCCTCAATCCTCAACCCTCAAACCTCAGTCCTGAAACCTCAATACCGAATCCTTAATCCTGAATCCTCAATCTTCAGCCCTCAGTCCTCAACAGTCAATAGTCAATCCTCAATCCTCAATAGAATATCCTCAACTCGCCGTTTTCAATACTGAATCCCCATTCTTCAATCCTCAAGTCTCAATCCACAAGCATCAATTCTCATCACTCAACCCTCAACACTCAGTCCTCAATCTTCAATCCTCAATCCTAAATCCACAATCGTCAATCCTCAATTCCCAATCCTCAATCCTCAATCCTCAATCCTCATTCTTCAATCCTCAACACCCAATCCTCAATCTTCAATCCTCAATTCTCAGTCCTCAATTCTCAATTCTCAATCCTCAATCCTCAGACCTCAGACATCAATACTCAACCCTCAGTCCTCGTCCGCAATCCACAACCCTCAATCCTCAATCCTCAATCTTCAAACATCAATATTCTATCTTCAATCCTCAATCCTCAATCCTCAATCCTCAATCCTCAATCCTCAATCTTCAATCCTCAATACTTAATCTTCAATCCTCACTCCTCAATCCTCAATCCTCAATCCTCAATCCTCAATCCTCAATCGTCAATCCTCAATTCCCAATCCTCAACCTTCAATCCTCAATCCTCAATCTTCAATCCACAATCCTCAATCCTCAATCCTCAATCCTCAGCCTTCAATCCTCAATACTCAATCTTCAATCCTCTTTCCTCAATCCTCAATCCTCAATCTTCAATCCTCAATACTCAATCCTCTATCCTCAACCCACAATCCTGAATGTTCAATCCTCAATACCCAATCCTCAATCTTCATTCCTCAATCCTCAATCCTCAATCCTCAATCCTCAATCCTCAATCTTCAATCCTCAATACTCAATCTTCATTCCTCAATCCTCAATCTTCGATCCTCAGTCCCCAATCCTCAATCTTCAATCCTCAATCCTCAACTCTCAATCCTCAATCCTCAATTTTCAATCCTCAATATTCAATCTTCAATCTACAATCCTCAGTCCTCAATCCTCAATCCTCAACCCTCAATCCTCAATCCTCAATCCTCAGTCCTGAAACCTGAATCCCGAATCCTCAATCCTGAATCCGCAAACTTCAGTCCTCAGTCCTCAACAATCAATTGTCAATCCTCAATCCTCAATAGAATATCCTCAATTCACAATTTTCAATACTCAATCCCCATTCTTCAATCTTCAAATCTCAATCCACAAACATCAATTCTCATCACTCAACCCTCAACACTCAGTCCTCAATCTTCAATCCTCAATCCTCAATCCTCAATCTTGAATCCTCAATACTCAACCTTCAATCCTCAATCCTCAATTCTCAAACCTCAATACTCAATCCTCAATCGTCAATCCTCAATCCCCAATCCTCAATCTTCAATCCTCTATCCTCAATCCTCAATCCTCAATCCTCAATCTTCAATACTCAATACTCAATCTTCAATCCTCAATCCGCAATCCTCATTCCTCAATCCTCAATCCTCCATCCTCAATCCTCAATCTTCAATCCTCAATACTCTATCTGCAATCCTCAATCCTCAATCCTCAATCCCCGATCCTAATTCGTCACTCCTCAATACCCAATCCTCAATCTTCAATCCTCAATCCTCAATCCTCAATTCTCAATACTCAATCCTCAATCATCAATCCTCAACCTTCAATCCTCAATACTCAACCTTCAATACTCATTACTCAATCCTCAATCCTCAACCCTCAATCCTCAATCCTCAATCCCAAATCCTCAATCCTCAATCCTCAATCCTCAACCCTCAAACCTCTGTCCTGAAACCTCAATACCGAATCCTTAATCCTGAATCCTCAATCTTCAGCCCTCAGTCCTCAACAATCAATTGTCAATCCTCAATCCTCAATAGAATATCACCAATTCACAGTTTTCAATACTCAATCCCCATTCTTCAATCTTCAAATCTCAATCCACAAACATCAATTCTCATCACTCAACCCTCAACACTCAGTCCTCAATCTTCAATCCTCAATCCTCAATCCTCAATCTTCAATCCTCAGTACTCAATCTTCAATCTTCAATCCTCAATTCTCAATCCTCAATACTCAATCTTCAATCCACAATCCTCAATCCTCAATCCTCAATCCTCAATCCTCAATCCTCAACCCTCAATTCTCAATCCTCAATCCTCAGTCCTCAGTCCTCAAACCTTAATCCTCAACCCACAGTCCTCATCCTCAATCCTCAATCCTCAGTCCTCAATCCTCAATCTTCAATCCTCAACCTCAATCCTCAATTCTCAACACTCAATCCTCAATCCTCTGACCTCAAGCATCGATACGCAAGCCTCACTCCTCGTCCTCAATCCACAACCCTCAATCCTCGTTCCTCAATCTTCATTCATCAATATTCAACCTTCAACCCTCAATCCTCAATCCTCAATCCTCAATACCCAATCCTCAATCTTCAATCCTCAATCCTCAACCCTCAATCCTCAATTCTCAATCCTCAATCCTCAATCCTCAGTCCTCAAACCTCAATCCTGAATCCTCAATCCTGAATCCTCAACCTTCTGCCCTCAGTCCTCAACAGTCAGTTGTCAATCATCAATCCTCAATAGAATATCAACAATTCACAGTTTTCAAAACACAATACTCAATCTGCAATTTTCAAATCTCTATCCACAAACATCAATTCTCATCACTCAACCCTCAAAGCTCCGTCCCCAATCCTCAATCTTCAATCCTCAATACTCAACCTTCAATACTCATTCCTCAATCCTCAATCCTCAATCCTCAACCCTCAATCCTCAATCGTCAATCCCAACTCCTCAATCCTCAATTCTCAATCCTCAACCCTCAATCCTCAGTCCTGAAACCTCAATACCGAATACTTAACCCTGAATCCTCAATCTTCAGCCCTCAGTCCTCAACAATCAATTGCCAATCCTCAATCCTCAATAGAATATCCTCAATTCACCGTTTTCAATACTCAATCCCCATTCTTCAATCTTCAAATCTCAATCCACAAGCATCAATTCTCATCACTCAACCCTCAACACTCAGTCCTCAATTCTCAATCCTCAACCATCAATCCTCAATCTTCAATCCCCAATACTCAATCTTAAATCCTCAATCCTCAATCCTCAATCCTCAACACTCAATCCTCAACACGCAGTCCTCTCACTTCAATCCTCCATTCTCAATACTCAATCCTCAAGCGTCAATCCTCAATCCTCAATCCTCAACCCTCAATCCTCAGTCCTCAAACCTCAATCCCGAATCCTCAATCCTGAATCCTCAATCTTCAGCCCTCAGTCCTCAACAATCAATTGCCAATCCTCAATCCTCAATAGAATAACCTCATGTCACAGTTTCCAATACTCAATCCCCGTTCTTCAATCTTCAAATCTCAATCCACAAACATCAATTCTCATCACTCAAACCTCAACACTCAGTCCTCAATCTTCAATTCTCAAACCTCAATCATCAATCCTCAATCCTCAATCCTCAATCCTCAATCTTCAATCCTCTATACTCAATCTTCAATCCTCAATCCTCAATCCTCAATCCTCAATCGTCATTCTTCAATTCTCAACACACAATCCTCAATCTTCAATCCTCAATCCTCAATCCTCAATGCCCAATCCTCAATCCTCAATCCGCAGACATCAAACATCAATACTCAACCCTCAGTCCTCGGCCTCAATCCACAACACTCAATCCTCAATCCTCAATCTTCAATCATCAATATTCAATCTTCAACCCTCAATCCTCAATCCTCAGTCCTCAATCCTCAATCCTCAATCCTCAATACTCAACCCTCAGTCCTCTGTCCTGAAACCTCAATACCGAATCCTTAACCCTGAATCCTCAATCTTCAGCCCTCAGTCCTCAACAGTCAATAGTCAATCCTCAATCCTCAATAGAATATCCTCAACTCACCGTTTTCAATACTGAATCCCCATTCTTCAATCCTCAAATCTCAATCCACAAGCATCAATTCTCATCACTCAACCCTCAACACTCAGTCCTCAATCTTCAATCCTCAATCCTAAATCCACAATCGTCAATCCTCAATTCCCAATCCTCAATCCTCAATCCTCAATCCTCATTCTTCAATCCTCAACACCCAATCCTCAATCTTCAATCCTCAATCCTCAGTCCTCAATTCTCAATTCTCAATCCTCAATCCTCAGACCTCAGACATCAATACTCAACCCTCAGTCCTCGTCCGCAATCCACAACCCTCAATCCTCAATCCTCAATCTTCAAACATCAATATTCTATCTTCAATCCTCAATCCTCAATCCTCAATCCTCAATCCTCAATCCTCAATCTTCAATCCTCAATACTTAATCTTCAATCCTCACTCCTCAATCCTCAATCCTCAATCCTCAATCCTCAATCCTCAATCGTCAATCCTCAATTCCCAATCCTCAACCTTCAATCCTCAATCCTCAATCTTCAATCCACAATCCTCAATCCTCAATCCTCAATCCTCAGCCTTCAATCCTCAATACTCAATCTTCAATCCTCTTTCCTCAATCCTCAATCCTCAATCTTCAATCCTCAATACTCAATCCTCTATCCTCAACCCACAATCCTGAATGTTCAATCCTCAATACCCAATCCTCAATCTTCATTCCTCAATCCTCAATCCTCAATCCTCAATCCTCAATCCTCAATCTTCAATCCTCAATACTCAATCTTCATTCCTCAATCCTCAGTCTTCGATCCTCAGTCCCCAATCCTCAACCTTCAATCCTCAATCCTCAACTCTCAATCCTCAATCCTCAATTTTCAATCCTCAATATTCAATCTTCAATCTACAATCCTCAGTCCTCAATCCTCAATCCTCAACCCTCAATCCTCAATCCTCAATCCTCAGTCCTGAAACCTGAATCCCGAATCCTCAATCCTGAATCCGCAAACTTCAGTCCTCAGTCCTCAACAATCAATTGTCAATCCTCAATCCTCAATAGAATATCCTCAATTCACAATTTTCAATACTCAATCCCCATTCTTCAATCTTCAAATCTCAATCCACAAACATCAATTCTCATCACTCAACCCTCAACACTCAAACCTCTGTCCTGAAACCACAATACCGAATCCTTAATCCTGAATCCTCAATCTTCAGCCCTCAGTCCTCAACAATCAATTGTCAATCCTCAATCCTCAATAGAATATCACCAATTCACAGTTTTCAATACTCAATCCCCATTCTTCAATCTTCAAATCTCAATCCACAAACATCAATTCTCATCACTCAACGCTCAACACTCAGTCCCCAATCCTCAATCCTGAATCCTCAATCCTGAATCCTCAATCTTCAGCCCTCAGTCCTCAACAATCAATTGTCAGTCCTCAATCCTCAATAGAATATACCCAATTCACAGTTTTCAACACTCAAACCCCAATCTTCAATCTTCAAATCTCAATCCACAAACATCAATTCTCATCACTCAACGCTCAACACTCAGTCCCCAATCCTCAATCTTAAATCCCCAATCCTCAATCCTCAATCCTCAATCCTCAATCTTCAATCCTGAATACACAACCTTGAATCCTCAATCCTCAATCCTCAATCCTCAATCCTCAATCCTCAATCCTCAATCGTCAATCTCCAATCCTGAATACTCAATCTTCAATCCTCAATCCTCAATCCTCACTCGTCAGTCCTCATTCTTCAATCCTTAATACCAAATCCTCCATCTTCAATCCTCAATCCTCAATCCTCAATTCGCAATCCTCAATCCTCAGACCACAAGCATTAATACCCAACCCTCAGTCCTCGTCCTCAATCTACAACCCTCAATCATCAATCCTCAATCTTCAATAATCAATATTCAACCTTCAATCCTCAGTCCCCAATCCTCAATACTCAATCCTCAATCCTCAATCCTCAAACCTCAATTCCCAATCCTCAGTCCTCAATCCTCAATCCTCAATCCTCAATCCTAAATCCTCAATCCTCAATCCTCAGTCCCCAAACCTCAATCCTGAATGCTCAACCCTGAACCCTCAATCTTCAGCCCCCAGTCCTCAACAATCAGTTGTCAATCCTCAATCCTCAATAGAATATCACCAATTCACAGATTTCAATACTCAATACTCAATCTGGAATATTCAAATCTCTATCCACCAACATCAATTCTCATCACTCATCCCTCAACACTCAGTCCCCAATCCTCAATCTTTAATCCCCAATCCTGAATTCTCAATCCTCAATCCTCAATCTTCAATCCTCAATACTCAATCTTCAATCCTCAATCCTCAATCCTCAATCCTCAATCCTCAATCCTCAATCCTCAATTCTCAATCGTCAATCTCCAATCCTGAATACTCAATCTTCAATCCTCAATCCTCAACCCTCACTCCTCAGTCCTCATTCTTCAATCCTCAATACCAAATCCTCAATCTTCAATCCTCAGTCCTCAGTCCTCAATTCGCAATCCTCAATCCTCAGACCTCAAGCATTAATACCCAACCCTCAGTCCTCGTCCTCAATCTACAACCCTCAATCCTCAATCCTCAATCTTCAATTATGAATATTCAACCTTCAATCCTCAATCCCCAATCCTCAATCCTCAATCCTCAATCCTCAACCCTCAAACCTCAATACCCAATCCTCAATCCTCAATACTCAATCTTCAATCCTCAATCCTCAATTCTCAATCCTCAATAGTCAATCCTCAATCGTCAATCCTCAATTCCCAATCCTCAATCTTCAATCCTCAATCCTCAATCTTCAATCCTCAATCCTCAATACTCAATCACCAATCCTCTATCTTCAATCCTCAATACTCAATCTTCAATCCTCAATCCTCAGTCCTCAGTCCTCAATCCTCAATCCTCAATCCTCAATCTTCAATCATCAATATTCAATCATCAATCCTCAATCTTCAATCCTCTATCCTCAATCATCAATCCTGAATGTTCAATCCTCAATACCCAATCCTCAATCTTCAATCCTCAATCCTCAGTCCTCAAACCTCAATCCTGAATCCTCAATCCTGAATCCTCAATCTTCAGCCCTAAGTCCTCAACAATCAATTGTCAGTTCTCAATCCTCAATGGAATATACCCAATTCACAGTTTTCAACACTCAATCCCCAATCTTCAATTTTCAAATCTCAGTCCACAAACATCAATTCTCATCACTCAACGCTCAACACTCAGTCCCCAATCCTCAATCCTGAATCCTCAATCCTGAATCCTCAATCTTCAGCCCTCAGTCCTCAACAATCAATTGTCAGTCCTCAATCCTCAATAGAATATACCCAATTCACAGTTTTCAACACTCAAACCCCAATCTTCAATCTTCAAATCTCAATCCACAAACATCAATTCTCATCACTCAACGCTCAACACTCAGTCCCCAATCCTCAATCTTAAATCCCCAATCCTCAATCCTCAATCCTCAATCCTCAATCTTCAATCCTGAATACACAACCTTGAATCCTCAATCCTCAATCCTCAATCCTCAATCCTCAATCCTCAATCCTCAATCGTCAATCTCCAATCCTGAATACTCAATCTTCAATCCTCAATCCTCAATCCTCACTCGTCAGTCCTCATTCTTCAATCCTTAATACCAAATCCTCCATCTTCAATCCTCAATCCTCAATCCTCAATTCGCAATCCTCAATCCTCAGACCACAAGCATTAATACCCAACCCTCAGTCCTCGTCCTCAATCTACAACCCTCAATCATCAATCCTCAATCTTCAATAATCAATATTCAACCTTCAATCCTCAGTCCCCAATCCTCAATACTCAATCCTCAATCCTCAATCCTCAAACCTCAATTCCCAATCCTCAGTCCTCAATCCTCAATCCTCAATCCTCAATCCTAAATCCTCAATCCTCAATCCTCAGTCCCCAAACCTCAATCCTGAATGCTCAACCCTGAACCCTCAATCTTCAGCCCCCAGTCCTCAACAATCAGTTGTCAATCCTCAATCCTCAATAGAATATCACCAATTCACAGATTTCAATACTCAATACTCAATCTGGAATATTCAAATCTCTATCCACCAACATCAATTCTCATCACTCATCCCTCAACACTCAGTCCCCAATCCTCAATCTTTAATCCCCAATCCTGAATTCTCAATCCTCAATCCTCAATCTTCAATCCTCAATACTCAATCTTCAATCCTCAATCCTCAATCCTCAATCCTCAATCCTCAATCCTCAATCCTCAATTCTCAATCGTCAATCTCCAATCCTGAATACTCAATCTTCAATCCTCAATCCTCAACCCTCACTCCTCAGTCCTCATTCTTCAATCCTCAATACCAAATCCTCAATCTTCAATCCTCAGTCCTCAGTCCTCAATTCGCAATCCTCAATCCTCAGACCTCAAGCATTAATACCCAACCCTCAGTCCTCGTCCTCAATCTACAACCCTCAATCCTCAATCCTCAATCTTCAATTATGAATATTCAACCTTCAATCCTCAATCCCCAATCCTCAATCCTCAATCCTCAATCCTCAACCCTCAAACCTCAATACCCAATCCTCAATCCTCAATCCTCAATCCTCAATCCTCAATCCTCAATCCTCAATCCTCAACCCTCAATCCTCAGTCCTCAAACCTCAACCTGAATCCTCAATCCTGAATCCTCAATCTTCATACCTCAGTCCTCAACAATCAATTGTCAATCCTCAATCCTCAATAGAATATCCTCAATTCACAGCTTTCAATACTCAATCCCCATTCTTCAATCTTCAAATCTCAATCCACAAACATCAATTCTCATTACTCAACCCTCAACACTCAGTCCTCAATCTTCAATCCTCAATCCTCAATCCGCAATATTGAATCAACAATACTCACTCATCAATCCTCAATCCTTAATTCTCAATCCTCAACACTCAATCCTCAATCGTCAATCCTCAATCCCGAATCCTCAATCTTCAATCCTCTATCCTCAATCCTCAATCCTGAATCCTCAATCCTCAATCTTCAATACTCAATACTCAATCTTCAATCCTCAATCCTCAATCCTCAATAGAATATCCTCAATTCACAGTTTTCAATACTCAATCCCCATTCTTCAATCTTCAAGTCTCAATCCACAAACGTCAATTCTCATCACTCAACCCTCAACACTCAGTCCTCAATCTTCAATCCTCAATCCTCAATCCGGAATCTTGAATCCTCAATACTCACTCTTCAATCCTCAATCCTCAATTCTCAATCATCAACACTCAATCCTCAATCGTCAATCCTCAATCCCCAATCCTCAATCTTCAATCGTCTATCCTCAATCCTCAATCCTGAATCCTCAATCCTCAATCATCAATACTCAATCCTCAATCCTCAGTCCTCAATCTTCATTCCTCAATACTCAATCTGCAATCTTCAATCCTCAATCCTCAATCCTCAATCCTAATTCGTCACTCCTCAATTCTCAATCTTCAATACTCAATCCTCAATCCTCAATCCTCAATCCTCAATCCTGAATCCTCAATCCCAAATCCTCAATCCTCAATACTCAATCTTCAACCATCAATCCTCAGTCCTGAAACCTCAATACCAAATCCTTAATCCTGAATCCTCAATCTTCAGCCCTCAGTCCTCAACAATCAATTGTCAATCCTCAATCCTCAATAGAGTATCCTCAATTCACAGTTTTCAATACTCAATCCCCATTCTTCCA
This sequence comes from Calliopsis andreniformis, assembly GCF_051401765.1. Lineage (NCBI taxonomy): Eukaryota > Metazoa > Arthropoda > Insecta > Hymenoptera > Andrenidae > Calliopsis > Calliopsis andreniformis. The sequence continues at coordinate 3,216,265 of NW_027480466.1, read as the reverse complement.
TCTTCAAATCTCAATCCACAAACATCAATTCTCATCACTCAACCCTCAACACTCAGTCCTCTATACTCAATCCTCAATCCTAAATCCTCAATCTTCAATCCTCAATACTCAATCTTCAATCCTCAATCCTCAATTCTCAATCCTCAATAGTCAATCCTCAATCGTCAATCCTCAATTCCCAATCGTCAATCTTCAATCCTCAATCCTCAATCTTCAATCCTCAATCCTCAATACTCAATCACCAATCCTCAATCTTCAATCCTCAATACTCAATCTTCAATCCTCAATCCTCAGTCCTCAGTCCTCAATCCTCAATCCTCAATCCTCAATCTTCAATCATCAATATTCAATCATCAATCCTCAATCTTCAATCCTCTATCATCAATCATCAATCCTGAATGTTCAATCCTCAATACCCAATCCTCAATCTTCAATCCTCAATCCTCAGTCCTCAAACCTCAATCCTGAATCCTCAATCCTGAATCCTCAATCTTCAGCCCTAAGTCCTCAACAATCAATTGTCAGTTCTCAATCCTCAATGGAATATACCCAATTCACAGTTTTCAACACTCAATCCCCAATCTTCAATTTTCAAATCTCAATCCACAAACATCAATTCTCATCACTCAACGCTCAACACTCAGTCCCCAATCCTCAATCCTGAATCCTCAATCCTGAATCCTCAATCTTCAGCCCTCAGTCCTCAACAATCAATTGTCAGTCCTCAATCCTCAATAGAATATACCCAATTCACAGTTTTCAACACTCAAACCCCAATCTTCAATCTTCAAATCTCAATCCACAAACATCAATTCTCATCACTCAACGCTCAACACTCAGTCCCCAATCCTCAATCTTAAATCCCCAATCCTCAATCCTCAATCCTCAATCCTCAATCTTCAATCCTGAATACTCAACCTTCAATCCTCAATCCTCAATCCTCAATCCTCAATCCTCAATCCCCAATCGTCAATCTCCAATCCTGAATACTCAATCTTCAATCCTCAATCCTCAATCCTCACTCGTCAGTCCTCATTCTTCAATCCTCAATACCAAATCCTCAATCTTCAATCCTCAATCCTCAATCCTCAATTCGCAATCCTCAATCCTCAGATCACAAGCATTAATACCCAACCCTCAGTCCTCGTGCTCAATCTACAACCCTCAATCCTCAATCATTAATCATCAATATTCAACCTTCAATCCTCAGTCCCCAATCCTCAATACTCAATCCTCAATCATCAAACCTCAATACCCAATCCTCAATCCTCAATCCTCAATCCTCAATCCTCAATCCTAAATCCTCAATCCTCAATCCTCAGTCCCCAAACCTCAATCCTGAATCCTCAACCCTGAATCCTCAATCTTCAGCCCTCAGTCCTCAACAATCAGTTGCCAAACCTCAATCCTCAATAGAACATCACCAATTCACAGATTTCAATACTGAATACTCAATCTGCAATCTTCAAATCTCTATCCACCAACACCAATTCTCACCACTCATCCCTCAACACTCAGTCCTTTATGTTCAATCCTCAATCCTCAATTCGCAATCTTCACTCCTCAATACTGAATCTTCAATCCACAATCCTCAATCCTCAATCCTCAATCCTCAATCCTCAATCCTCAATCATCAATCTTCAATACTCAGGCCCCAATCCTCAATCTTCAATCCTCAATCCTTAATCCTCAATCCTCGATGCTCGAACCTCAATCCTCAGTCCTCAATCCTCAATCCTCAATACTCAATCTTCAACCATCAATCCTCAGTCCTGAAACCTCAATACCGAATCCTTAATCCTGAATCCTCAATCTTCAGCCCTCAGTCCTCAACAATCAGTTGCCAAACCTCAATCCTCAATAGAATATCACCAATTCACAGATTTCAATACTCAATACTCAATCTGCAATCTTCAAATCTCTATCCACCAACACCAATTCTCACCACTCATCCCTCAACACTCAGTCCTTTATGTTCAATACTCAATCCTCAATTCTCAATCTTCACTCCTCAATACTGAATCTTCAATCCACAATCCTCAATCCTCAATCCTCAATCCTCAATCCTCAATCCTCAATCATCAATCTTCAATACTCAGGCCCCAATCCTCAATCTTCAATCCTCAATCCTTAATCCTCAATCCTCGATGCTCGAACCTCAATCCTCAGTCCTCAATCCTCAATCCTCAATACTCAATCTTCAACCATCAATCCTCAGTCCTGAAACCTCAATACCGAATCCTTAATCCTGAATCCTCAATCTTCAGCCCTCAGTCCTCAACAATCAATTGTCAATCCTCAATCCTCAATAGAGTATCCTCAATTCACAGTTTTCAATACTCAATCCCCATTCTTCAATCTTCAAATCTCAATCCACAAACATCAATTCTCATCACTCAACCCTCAACACTCAGTCCTCTATATTCAATCCTCAATCCTAAATCCTCAATCTTCAATCCTCAATACTCAATCTTCAATCCTCAATCCTCAATTCTCAATCCTCAATAGTCAATCCTCAATCGTCAATCCTCAATTCCCAATCCTCAATCTTCAATCCTCAATCCTCAATCTTCAATCCTCAATCCTCAATACTCAATCACCAATCCTCTATCTTCAATCCTCAATACTCAATCTTCAATCCTCAATCCTCAGTCCTCAGTCCTCAATCCTCAATCCTCAATCCTCAATCTTCAATCATCAATATTCAATCATCAATCCTCAATCTTCAATCCTCTATCCTCAATCATCAATCCTGAATGTTCAATCCTCAATACCCAATCCTCAATCTTCAATCCTCAATCCTCAGTCCTCAAACCTCAATCCTGAATCCTCAATCCTGAATCCTCAATCTTCAGCCCTAAGTCCTCAACAATCAATTGTCAGTTCTCAATCCTCAATGGAATATACCCAATTCACAGTTTTCAACACTCAATCCCCAATCTTCAATTTTCAAATCTCAATCCACAAACATCAATTCTCATCACTCAACGCTCAACACTCAGTCCCCAATCCTCAATCCTGAATCCTCAATCCTGAATCCTCAATCTTCAGCCCTCAGTCCTCAACAATCAATTGTCAGTCCTCAATCCTCAATAGAATATACCCAATTCACAGTTTTCAACACTCAAACCCCAATCTTCAATCTTCAAATCTCAATCCACAAACATCAATTCTCATCACTCAACGCTCAACACTCAGTCCCCAATCCTCAATCTTAAATCCCCAATCCTCAATCCTCAATCCTCAATCCTCAATCTTCAATCCTGAATACACAACCTTCAATCCTCAATCCTCAATCCTCAATCCTCAATCCTCAATCCTCAATCCTCAATCGTCAATCTCCAATCCTGAATACTCAATCTTCAATCCTCAATCCTCAATCCTCACTCGTCAGTCCTCATTCTTCAATCCTTAATACCAAATCCTCCATTTTCAATCCTCAATCCTCAATCCTCAATTCGCAATCCTCAATCCTCAGACCACAAGCATTAATACCCAACCCTCAGTCCTCGTCCTCAATCTACAGCCCTCAATCATCAATCCTCAATCTTCAATCATCAATATTCAACCTTCAATCCTCAGTCCCCAATCCTCAATACTCAATCCTCAATCCTCAAACCTCAATTCCCAATCCTCAGTCCTCAATCCTCAATCCTCAATCCTCAATCCTAAATCCTCAATCCTCAATCCTCAGTCCCCAAACCTCAATCCTGAATGCTCAACCCTGAATCCTCAATCTTCAGCCCCCAGTCCTCAACAATCAGTTGTCAATCCTCAATCCTCAATAGAATATCACCAATTCACAGATTTCAATACTCAATACTCAATCTGCAATATTCAAATCTCTATCCACCAACATCAATTCTCATCACTCATCCCTCAACACTCAGTCCCCAATCCTCAATCTTTAATCCCCAATCCTGAATTCTCAATCCTCAATCCTCAATCTTCAATCCTCAATACTCAATCTTCAATCCTCAATCCTCAATCCTCAATCCTCAATCCTCAATCCTCAATCCTCAATTCTCAATCGTCAATCTCCAATCCTGAATACTCAATCTTCAATCCTCAATCATCAACCCTCACTCCTCAGTCCTCATTCTTCAATCCTCAATACCAAATCCTCAATCTTCAATCCTCAGTCCTCAGTCCTCAATTCGCAATCCTCAATCCTCAGACCTCAAGCATTAATACCCAACCCTCAGTCCTCGTCCTCAATCTACAACCCTCAATCCTCAATCCTCAATCTTCAATTATGAATATTCAACCTTCAATCCTCAATCCCCAATCCTCAATCCTCAATCCTCAATCCTCAACCCTCAAACCTCAATACCCAATCCTCAATCCTCAATCATCAATCCTCAATCCTCAATCCTCAATCCTCAATCCTCAACCCTCAATCCTCAGTCCCCAAACCTCAATCCTGAATCCTCAATCCTGAATCCTCAATCTTCAGCCCTCAGTCCTCAACACTCAGTTGTCAATCCTCAATCCTCAATAGAATATCACCAATTCACAGATTTCAAAACTCAATACTCAATCTGCAATCTTCAGATCTCTATCCACAAACATCAATTCACATCACTCATCCCTCGACACTCAGTCCTTTATGTTCAAACCTCAAACCTCAATTCTCAATCTTCAATCCTCAATACTGAATCTTCAATCCTCAATCCTCAATCCTCAATCCTCTATCCTCAATCCTCAATCCTCAATCGTCAATCTCCAATCCTGAGTACTCAATCTTCAATCCTCAATCCTGAATCCTCAATCCCCAATCCTCATTCTTCAATCTTCAATGCCCAATCCTCAATCTTCAATCCTCAATCCTCAATCCTCAATTCTCAGCACTCAATCCTCAATCCTCAGACCTCAAGCATCAATACTCAACCCTCAGTCCTCGTCCGCGATCCACAACCCTCAATCCCCAACCCTCAATCTTCAATCGTCAATATTCAATCTTCAATCCTCAATCCTCAATCGTCTATCCTCAATCCTCAATCCTGAATGTTCAATCACCAATACCCAATCCTCAATCTTCAATCCTCAATCCCCAATCCTCAATCCTCAATCCTCAAACCTTAATCCTCAATCTTCAATCCTCAATCCTCAATCCTCAATTCTCATTCCTCAATCCTCAATCCTCAATCCTCAATCCTCAACCCTCAATCCTCAGTCCAGAAACATCAGTACCGAATCCTCAATCCTGAATCCTCAATCTTCAGCCCTCAGTCCTCAACAATCAATTGTCAATCCTCAATCCTCAATAGAATATCCTCAATTCACAGTTTTCAATACTCAATGCCCATTCTTCAATCTTCAAACCTCAATCGCAAACATCAATTCTCATCACTCAACCCTCAGCACTCAGTCCTCAATCTTCAATCCTCAATCCTAAATCCTCAATCTTCAATCCTCAATACTCAACCTTCAATCCTAAATCCTCAATTCTCAATCCTCAATACTCAATCCTCAATCGTCAATCCTCAATTCCCAATCCTCAATCTTCAATCCTCAATCCTCAATCTTCAATCCTCAATCCTCAATCCTCAATCCCCAATCCTCAATCTTCAATACTCAATCTTCAATCCTCAACCCTCAATCCTCAGTCCTGAAACCTCAATACCGGATCCTCAATCGTGAATCCTCAATCTTCAGCACTCAGTCCTCAACAATCAATTGTCAATCCTCAATCCTCAATAGAATATCCTCAATTCACAGTTTTCAATACTCAATCCCCATTCTCCTATCTTCAAATCTCAATCCACGAACATCAATTCTCATCACTCAACCCTCAACACTCAGTCCTCAATCTTCAATACTCAATCCTAGATCCTCAATCTTCAATCCTCAATACACAATCTTCAAACCTCAATCCTCAATTCTCAATCCTCAATACTCAATCCTCAATCGTCAATCCTCAATTCCCAATCCTCAATCTTCAATCCTCAATCCTCAATCTTCAATCCTCAATCCTCAATACTCAATCACCAATCCTCAATCTTCAATCCTCAATACTCAATCTTCAATCCTCAATCCTCAGTCCTCAGTCCTCTATCCTCAATCCTCAATCCTCAATATTCAATCATCAATATTCAATCATCAATCCTCAATCTTCAATCCTCTATCCTCAATCATCAATCCTGAATGTTCAATCCTCAATACCCAATCCTCAATCTTCAATCCTCAATCCTCAGTCCTCAAACCTCAATCCTGAATCCTCAATCCTGAATCCTCAATCTTCAGCCCTAAGTCCTCAACAATCAATTGTCAGTTCTCAATCCTCAATGGAATATACCCAATTCACAGTTTTCAACACTCAATCCCCAATCTTCAATTTTCAAATCTCAATCCACAAACATCAATTCTCATCACTCAACGCTCAACACTCAGTCCCCAATCCTCAATCTTCAATCCCCAATCCTCAATCCTCAATCCTCAATCCTCAATCTTCAATCCTCAATACTCAATCTTCAATCCTCAATCCTCAATCCTCAATCCTCAATCCTCAATCCTCAATCCTCAATCCTCAATCGTCAATCTCCAATCCTGAATACTCAATCTTCAATCCTCCATCCTGAATCCTCACTCCTCAGTCCTCATTCTTCAATCCTCAATACCAAATCCTCAATCTTCAATCCTCAGTCCTCAGTCCTCAAATCGCAATCCTCAATCCTCAGACCTCAAGCATTAATACCCAACCCTCAGTCCTCGTCCTCAATCTACAACCCTCAATCCTCAATCCTCAATCTTCAATTATCAATATTCAACCTTCAATCCTCAATCCCCAATCCTCAATCCTCAATCCTCAATCCTCAACCCTCAAACCTCAATCCTCAATCCTCAATCCTCAATCCTCAATCCTCAATCCTCAACACTCAATCCTCAGTCCCCAAACCTCAATCCTGATTCCTCAATCCTGAATCCTCAATCTTCAGCCCTCAGTCCTCAACAATCAATAGTCAATCCTCAATCCTCAATAGAATATCCTCAATTCACAGTTTTCAATACTCAATCCCCATTCTTCAATCTTCAAATCTCAATCGCAAACATCAATTCTCATCACTCAACCCTCAGCACTCAGTCCTCAATCTTCAATCCTCAATCCTAAATCCTCAATCTTCAATCCTCAATACTCAATCTTCAATCCTAAATCCTCAATTCTCAATCCTCAATACTCAATCCTCAATCGTCAATCCTCAATTCCCAATCCTCAATCTTCAATCCTCAAACCTCAATCTTCAATCCTCAATCCTCAATCCTCAATCCCCAATCCTCAATCTTGAATACTCAATCTTCAATCCTCAATCCTCAATCCTCAGTCCTCAATCCTCAATCCTCAATCCTCAGTCCTCAATCTTCAATCCTCAATACTCAATCTGCAATCCCCAATCCTCAATCCCAATCCCCAATCCTAATTCGTCACTCCTCAATACCCAATCCTCAATCTTCAATCCTCAATCCTCAATCCTCAATTCTCAATCCTCAATCCACAATCCTCAATCCTCAATCTTCAATCCTCAATACCCAATCTTCAATACTCAATCCTCAATCCTCAATCCTCAATACTCAATCCTCAATCCTCAATCCCAAATCCTCAATCCTCAATCCTCAACCCTCAATCCTCAGTCCTGAAACCTCAATACCGGATCCTCAATCGTGAATCCTCAATCTTCAGCACTCAGTCCTCAACAATCAATTGTCAATCCTCAATCCTCAATAGAATATCCTCAATTCACAGTTTTCAATACTCAATCCCCATTCTTCAATCTTCAAATCTCAATCGCAAACATCAATTCTCATCACTCAACCCTCAGCACTCAGTCCTCAATCTTCAATCCTCAATCCTAAATCCTCAATCTTCAATCCTCAATACTCAATCTTCAATCCTAAATCCTCAATTCTCAATCCTCAATACTCAATCCTCAATCGTCAATCCTCAATTCCCAATCCTCAATCTTCAATCCTCAAACCTCAATCTTCAATCCTCAATCCTCAATCCTCAATCCCCAATCCTCAATCTTCAATACTCAATCTTCAATCCTCAATCCTCAATCCTCAGTCCTCAATCCTCAATCCTCAATCCTCAGTCCTCAATCATCAATCCTCAATACTCAATCTGCAATCCCCAATCCTCAATCCTCAATCCTCAATCCTAATTCGTCACTCCTCAATACCCAATCCTCAATCTTCAATCCTCAATCCTCAATCCTCAATTCTCAATCCTCAATCCACAATCCTCAATCCTCAATCTTCAATCCTCAATACTCAATCTTCAATACTCAATCCTCAATCCTCAATCCTCAATCCTCAATCCTCAATCCTCAATCCCAAATCCTCAATCCTCAATCCTCAACCCTCAATCCTCAGTCCTGAAACCTCAATACCGGATCCTCAATCGTGAATCCTCAATCTTCAGCACTCAGTCCTCAAGAATCAATTGTCAATTGTCAATCCTCAATAGAATATCCTCAATTCACAGTTTTCAATACTCAATCCCCATTCTTCAGTCTTCAAATCTCAATCCACAAACATCAATTCTCATCACTCAACCCTCAACACTCAGTCCTCAACCTTCTATCCTCAATCCTAAATCCTCAATACTCAATCTTCAACCCTCAATACTCAATCCTCAATTTTCAATCCTCATTCTTCAATTCTCAACACCCAGTCCACAATCTTCAATCCTCAATCCTCAATCCTCAATCCTCAATCCTCAATCCTCAATCTTCAATCCTCAATACTCTATCTTCAATACTCAATCCTCAATCCTCAATCCTCAATCGTCAATCCTCAATCCTCAATCCCAAATCCTCAATCCTCAATCCTCAATCCTCAACCCTCAATCCTCAGTCCTGAAACCTCAATACCGAATCCTCAATCCTGAATCCTCAATCTTCAGCCCTCAGTCCTCAACAATCAATTGACAATACTCAATCCTCAATAGTATATCCTCAATTCACAGTTTTCAATACTCAATCCCCATTCTTCAGTCTTCAAATCTCAATCCACAAACATCAATTCTCATCACTCAACCCTCAACACTCAGTCCTCAATCTTCAATCCTCAATCCTAAATCCTCAATACTCAATCTTCAACCCTCAAACTTCAATCCTCAATTTTCAATCCTCATTCTTCAATTCTCAACACCCAGCCCACAATCTTCAATCCTCAATCCTCAATCCTCAATTCTCAATCCTCAATCCTCAATCCTCAGACCACAAGCATCAATACTCAACCCTCAGTCCTCGTCCGCAATCCACAACCCTCAATCCTCAATCCTCAATCTTCAATCATCAATATTCAATCATCAATCCTCAATCTTCAATCCTCTATCCTCAATCCTCATTCCTGAATGTTCAATCCTCAATACCCAATCCTCAATCTTCAATCCTCAATACTCAATCCTCAATCCTCAATCCTCAATCCTCAGTCCTCAAACCTCAATCCTGAATCCTCAATCCTGAATCCTCTATCTTCAGCCCTCAGTCCTCAACAATCAATTGTCAGTCCTCAATCCTCAATAGAATATACCCAATTCACAGTTTTCAACACTCAATCCCCAATCTTCAATTTTCAAATCTCAATCCACAAACATCAATTCTCATCACTCAACGCTCAACACTCAGTCCCCAATCCTCAATCTTCAATCCCCAATCCTCAATCCTCAATCCTCAATCCTCAATCTTCAATCCTCAATACTCAATCTTCAATCCTCAATCCTCAATCCTCAATCCTCAATCCTCAATCCTCAATCCTCAATCGTCAATCTCCAATCCTGAATACTCAATCTTCAATCCTCAATCCTCAACCCTCACTCCTCAATCCTCATTCTTCAATCCTCAATACCGAATCCTCAATCTTCAATCCTCAGTCCTCAGTCCTCAATTCGCAATCCTCAATCCTCAGACCTCAAGCATTAATACCCAACCCTCAGTCCTCGTCCTCAATCTACAACCCTCAACCCTCAATCCTCAATCTTCAATTATCAATATTCAACCTTCCATCCTCAATCCCCAACCCTCAATCCTCAATCCTCAATCCTCAACCCTCAAACCTCAATACCCAATCCTCAATCCTCAATCCTCATTCCTCAATCCTCAATCCTCAATCCTCAATCCTCAATCCTCAACCCTCAATCCTCAGTCCCCAAACCTCAATCCTGAATCCTCAATCCTGAATCCTCAATCTTCAGCCCTCAGTCCTCAACAATCAGTTGTCAATCCTCAATCCTCAATAGAATATCACCAATTCACAGATTTCAACACTCAATACTCAATCTGCAATCTTCAGATCTCTATCCACAAACATCAATACACATCACTCATCCCTCGACACTCAGTCCTTTATGTTCAAACCTCAAACCTCAATCCTCAATCTTCAATCCTCAATACTGAATCTTCAATCCTCAATCCTCAATCCTCAATCCTCAATCCTCAATCCTCAATCCTCAATCCTCAATCGTCAATCTCCAATCCTGAATACTCAATCTTCAATCCTCCATCCTGAATCCTCACTCCTCATTCCTCATTCTTCAATCCTCAATACCAAATCCTCAATCTTCAACCCTCAGTCCTCAGTCCTCAAATCGCAATCCTCAATCCTCAGACCTCAAGCATTAATACCCAACCCTCAGTCCTCGTCCTCAATCTACAACCCTCAATCCTCAATCCTCAATCTTCAATTATCAATATTCAACCTTCAATCCTCAATCCCCAATCCTCAATCCTCAATCCTCAATCCTCAACCCTCAAACCTCAATCCTCAATCCTCAATCCTCAATCCTCAATCCTCAATCCTCAATCCTCAACCCTCAATCCTCAGTCCCCAAACCTCAATCCTGAATCCTCAATCCTGAATCCTCAATCTTCAGCCCTCAGTCCTCAACAATCAATTGTCAATCCTCAATCCTCAATAGAATATCCTCAATTCACAGTTTTCAATACTCAATCCCCGTTCTCCTATCTTCAAATCTCAATCCACGAACATCAATTCTCATCACTCAACCCTCAACACTCAGTCCTCAATCTTCAATACTCAATCCTAGATCCTCAATCTTCAATCCTCAATACACAATCTTCAATCCTCAATCCTCAATTCTCAATCCTCAATACTCAATCCTCAATCGTCAATCCTCAATTCCCAATCCTCAATCTTTAATCCTCAATCCTCAATCTTCAATCCTCAATCCTCAATACTCAATCACCAATCCTCAATCTTCAATCCTCAATACTCAATCTTCAATCCTCAATCCTCAGTCCTCAATCCTCAATCCTCAATACTCAGTCCTCAATCTTCAATCCTCAATACTCAATCTGCAATCCTCAATCCTCAATCCTCAATCCTCAATCCTAATTCGTCACTCCTCAATACCCAATCCTCAATCTTCAATCCTCAATCCTCAATCCTCAATTCTCAATCCTCAACCCTCAAACCTCAATCCTCAATCCTCAATCCTCAATCCTCAATCCTCAATCCTCAATCCTCAATCCTCAACCCTCAATCCTCAGTCCCCAAACCTCAATCCTGAATCCTCAATCCTGAATCCTCAATCTTCAGCCCTCAGTCCTCAACAATCAATTGTCAATCCTCAATCCTCAATAGAATATCCTCAATTCACAGTTTTCAATACTCAATCCCCATTCTTCAATCTTCAAATCTCAATCGCAAACATCAATTCTCATCACTCAACCCTCAGCACTCAGTCCTCAATCTTCAATCCTCAATCCTAAATCCTCAATCTTCAATCCTCAATACTCAATCTTCAATCCTAAATCCTCAATTCTCAATCCTCAATACTCAATCCTCAATCGTCAATCCTCAATTCCCAATCCTCAATCTTCAATCCTCAAACCTCAATCTTCAATCCTCAATCCTCAATCCTCAATCCCCAATCCTCAATCTTCAATACTCAATCTTCAATCCTCAATCCTCAATCCTCAGTCCTCAATCCTCAATCCTCAATCCTCAGTCCTCAATCCTCAATCCTCAATCCTCAATCCTCAATCCTAATTCGTCACTCCTCAATACCCAACCCTCAATCTTCAATCCTCAATCCTCAATCCTCAATTCTCAATCCTCAATCCACAATCCTCAATACTCAATCTTCAATCCTCAATACTCAATCTTCAATACTCAATCCTCAATCCTCAATCCTCAATCCTCAATCCTAATTCGTCACTCCTCAATACCCAACCCTCAATCTTCAATCCTCAATCCTCAATCCTCAATTCTCAATCCTCAATCCACAATCCTCAATCCTCAATCCCAAATCCTCAATCCTCAATCCTCAATCCTCAACCCTCAATCCTCAGTCCTGAAACCTCAATACCGGATCCTCAATCGTGAATCCTCAATCTTCAGCCCTCAGACATCAACAATCAGTTGTCAATCTTCAATCCTCAATAGAATATCATCAATTCACAGTTTTCAATACTCAATACTCAATCTGCAATCTTCAAATCTCTGTCCACAAACATCAATTCTCATCACTCAACCCTCAACCCTCCGTCCCCAATCTTCAATCCTCAATCCTCAATCCTCAACCTTGAATCCTCAATACTCAATCTTCAATCCTCAATCCTCAATTCTCAATCCTCAACACTGAATCCTCAATCGTCAATCCTCAATCCCCAATCCTCAATTTGTCAATCCTCTATCCTCAATCCTCAATCCTCAATCCTCAATCTTCAATCCTCAATACTCATTATTCAATCCTCAATCCTCAATCCTCAGTCCTCAATCCTCAATCCTCCATCCTCAATCTTCAATACTCAATACTCAATCTTCAATCCTCAATCCGCAATCCTCATTCCTCAATCCTCAATCCTCCATCCTCAATCCTCAATCTTCAATCCTCAATACTCTATCTGCAATCCTCAATCCTCAATTCTCAATACTCAATCCTCAATCCTCAATGCTCAAACTTCAATCCTCAATACTCAACATTCAATACTCATTCCCGAATCCTCAATCCTCAATCCACAATCCCAAATCCTCAATCCTCAATACTCAATCCTCAACCCTCAGTCCTCTGTCCTGAAACCTCAATACCGAATCCTTAACCCTGAATCCTCAATCTTCAGCCCTCAGTCCTCAACAGTCAATAGTCAATCCTCAATCCTCAATAGAATATCCTCAACTCACCGTTTTCAATACTGAATCCCCATTCTTCAATCCTCAAATCTCAATCCACAGGCATCAATTCTCATCACTCAACCCTCAACACTCAGTCCTCAATCTTCAATCCTCAATCCTAAATCCACAATCGTCAATCCTCAATTCCCAATCCTCAATCCTCAATCCTCAATCCTCATTCTTCAATCCTCAACACCCAATCCTCAATCTTCAATCCTCAATCCTCAGTCCTCAATTCTCAATTCTCAATCCTCAATCCTCAGACCTCAGACATCAATACTCAACCCTCAGTCCTCGTCCGCAATCCACAACCCTCAATCCTCAATCCTCAATCTTCAAACATCAATATTCTATCTTCAATCCTCAATCCTCAATCCTCAATCCTCAATCCTCAATCCTCTTTCCTCAATCCTCAATCCTCAATCTTCAATCCTCAATACTCAATCCTCTATCCTCAACCCACAATCCTGAATGTTCAATCCTCAATACCCAATCCTCAATCTTCATTCCTCGAACCTCAATCCTCAATCCTCAATCCTCAATCCTCAATCTTCAATCCTCAATACTCAATCTTCATTCCTCAATCCTCAATCTTCGATCCTCAGTCCCCAATCCTCAATCTTCAATCCTCAATCCTCAACTCTCAATCCTCAATCCTCAATTTTCAATCCTCAATATTCAATCTTCAATCTACAATCCTCAGTCCTCAATCCTCAATCCTCAACCCTCAATCCTCAATCCTCAATCCTCAATCCTGAAAGCTGAATCCCGAATCCTCAATCCTGAATCCGCAAACTTCAGTCCTCAGTCCTCAACAATCAATTGTCAATCCTCAATCCTCAATAGAATATCCTCAATTCACAATTTTCAATACTCAATCCCCATTCTTCAATCTTCAAATCTCAATCCACAAACATCAATTCTCATCACTCAACCCTCAACACTCAGTCCTCAATCTTCAATCCTCAATCCTCAATCCTCAACCTTGAATCCTCAATACTCAACCTTCAATCCTCAATCCTCAATTCTCAAACCTCAATACTCAATCCTCAATCGTCAATCCTCAATCCCCAATCCTCAATCTTCAATCCTCTATCCTCAATCCTCAATCCTCAATCCTCAATCTTCAATACTCAATACTCAATCTTCAATCCTCAATCCGCAATCCTCATTCCTCAATCCTCAATCCTCCATCCTCAATCCTCAATCTTCAATCCTCAATACTCTATCTGCAATCCTCAATCCTCAATCCTCAATCCCCGATCCTAATTCGTCACTCCTCAATACCCAATCCTCAATCTTCAATCCTCAATCCTCAATCCTCAATTCTCAATACTCAATCCTCAATCATCAATCCTCAACCTTCAATCCTCAATACTCAACCTTCAATACTCATTACTCAATCCTCAATCCTCAACCCTCAATCCTCAATCCTCAATCCCAAATCCTCAATCCTCAATCCTCAATCCTCAACCCTCAAACCTCAGTCCTGAAACCTCAATACCGAATCCTTAATCCTGAATCCTCAATCTTCAGCCCTCAGTCCTCAACAGTCAATAGTCAATCCTCAATCCTCAATAGAATATCCTCAACTCGCCGTTTTCAATACTGAATCCCCATTCTTCAATCCTCAAGTCTCAATCCACAAGCATCAATTCTCATCACTCAACCCTCAACACTCAGTCCTCAATCTTCAATCCTCAATCCTAAATCCACAATCGTCAATCCTCAATTCCCAATCCTCAATCCTCAATCCTCAATCCTCATTCTTCAATCCTCAACACCCAATCCTCAATCTTCAATCCTCAATTCTCAGTCCTCAATTCTCAATTCTCAATCCTCAATCCTCAGACCTCAGACATCAATACTCAACCCTCAGTCCTCGTCCGCAATCCACAACCCTCAATCCTCAATCCTCAATCTTCAAACATCAATATTCTATCTTCAATCCTCAATCCTCAATCCTCAATCCTCAATCCTCAATCCTCAATCTTCAATCCTCAATACTTAATCTTCAATCCTCACTCCTCAATCCTCAATCCTCAATCCTCAATCCTCAATCCTCAATCGTCAATCCTCAATTCCCAATCCTCAACCTTCAATCCTCAATCCTCAATCTTCAATCCACAATCCTCAATCCTCAATCCTCAATCCTCAGCCTTCAATCCTCAATACTCAATCTTCAATCCTCTTTCCTCAATCCTCAATCCTCAATCTTCAATCCTCAATACTCAATCCTCTATCCTCAACCCACAATCCTGAATGTTCAATCCTCAATACCCAATCCTCAATCTTCATTCCTCAATCCTCAATCCTCAATCCTCAATCCTCAATCCTCAATCTTCAATCCTCAATACTCAATCTTCATTCCTCAATCCTCAATCTTCGATCCTCAGTCCCCAATCCTCAATCTTCAATCCTCAATCCTCAACTCTCAATCCTCAATCCTCAATTTTCAATCCTCAATATTCAATCTTCAATCTACAATCCTCAGTCCTCAATCCTCAATCCTCAACCCTCAATCCTCAATCCTCAATCCTCAGTCCTGAAACCTGAATCCCGAATCCTCAATCCTGAATCCGCAAACTTCAGTCCTCAGTCCTCAACAATCAATTGTCAATCCTCAATCCTCAATAGAATATCCTCAATTCACAATTTTCAATACTCAATCCCCATTCTTCAATCTTCAAATCTCAATCCACAAACATCAATTCTCATCACTCAACCCTCAACACTCAGTCCTCAATCTTCAATCCTCAATCCTCAATCCTCAATCTTGAATCCTCAATACTCAACCTTCAATCCTCAATCCTCAATTCTCAAACCTCAATACTCAATCCTCAATCGTCAATCCTCAATCCCCAATCCTCAATCTTCAATCCTCTATCCTCAATCCTCAATCCTCAATCCTCAATCTTCAATACTCAATACTCAATCTTCAATCCTCAATCCGCAATCCTCATTCCTCAATCCTCAATCCTCCATCCTCAATCCTCAATCTTCAATCCTCAATACTCTATCTGCAATCCTCAATCCTCAATCCTCAATCCCCGATCCTAATTCGTCACTCCTCAATACCCAATCCTCAATCTTCAATCCTCAATCCTCAATCCTCAATTCTCAATACTCAATCCTCAATCATCAATCCTCAACCTTCAATCCTCAATACTCAACCTTCAATACTCATTACTCAATCCTCAATCCTCAACCCTCAATCCTCAATCCTCAATCCCAAATCCTCAATCCTCAATCCTCAATCCTCAACCCTCAAACCTCTGTCCTGAAACCTCAATACCGAATCCTTAATCCTGAATCCTCAATCTTCAGCCCTCAGTCCTCAACAATCAATTGTCAATCCTCAATCCTCAATAGAATATCACCAATTCACAGTTTTCAATACTCAATCCCCATTCTTCAATCTTCAAATCTCAATCCACAAACATCAATTCTCATCACTCAACCCTCAACACTCAGTCCTCAATCTTCAATCCTCAATCCTCAATCCTCAATCTTCAATCCTCAGTACTCAATCTTCAATCTTCAATCCTCAATTCTCAATCCTCAATACTCAATCTTCAATCCACAATCCTCAATCCTCAATCCTCAATCCTCAATCCTCAATCCTCAACCCTCAATTCTCAATCCTCAATCCTCAGTCCTCAGTCCTCAAACCTTAATCCTCAACCCACAGTCCTCATCCTCAATCCTCAATCCTCAGTCCTCAATCCTCAATCTTCAATCCTCAACCTCAATCCTCAATTCTCAACACTCAATCCTCAATCCTCTGACCTCAAGCATCGATACGCAAGCCTCACTCCTCGTCCTCAATCCACAACCCTCAATCCTCGTTCCTCAATCTTCATTCATCAATATTCAACCTTCAACCCTCAATCCTCAATCCTCAATCCTCAATACCCAATCCTCAATCTTCAATCCTCAATCCTCAACCCTCAATCCTCAATTCTCAATCCTCAATCCTCAATCCTCAGTCCTCAAACCTCAATCCTGAATCCTCAATCCTGAATCCTCAACCTTCTGCCCTCAGTCCTCAACAGTCAGTTGTCAATCATCAATCCTCAATAGAATATCAACAATTCACAGTTTTCAAAACACAATACTCAATCTGCAATTTTCAAATCTCTATCCACAAACATCAATTCTCATCACTCAACCCTCAAAGCTCCGTCCCCAATCCTCAATCTTCAATCCTCAATACTCAACCTTCAATACTCATTCCTCAATCCTCAATCCTCAATCCTCAACCCTCAATCCTCAATCGTCAATCCCAACTCCTCAATCCTCAATTCTCAATCCTCAACCCTCAATCCTCAGTCCTGAAACCTCAATACCGAATACTTAACCCTGAATCCTCAATCTTCAGCCCTCAGTCCTCAACAATCAATTGCCAATCCTCAATCCTCAATAGAATATCCTCAATTCACCGTTTTCAATACTCAATCCCCATTCTTCAATCTTCAAATCTCAATCCACAAGCATCAATTCTCATCACTCAACCCTCAACACTCAGTCCTCAATTCTCAATCCTCAACCATCAATCCTCAATCTTCAATCCCCAATACTCAATCTTAAATCCTCAATCCTCAATCCTCAATCCTCAACACTCAATCCTCAACACGCAGTCCTCTCACTTCAATCCTCCATTCTCAATACTCAATCCTCAAGCGTCAATCCTCAATCCTCAATCCTCAACCCTCAATCCTCAGTCCTCAAACCTCAATCCCGAATCCTCAATCCTGAATCCTCAATCTTCAGCCCTCAGTCCTCAACAATCAATTGCCAATCCTCAATCCTCAATAGAATAACCTCATGTCACAGTTTCCAATACTCAATCCCCGTTCTTCAATCTTCAAATCTCAATCCACAAACATCAATTCTCATCACTCAAACCTCAACACTCAGTCCTCAATCTTCAATTCTCAAACCTCAATCATCAATCCTCAATCCTCAATCCTCAATCCTCAATCTTCAATCCTCTATACTCAATCTTCAATCCTCAATCCTCAATCCTCAATCCTCAATCGTCATTCTTCAATTCTCAACACACAATCCTCAATCTTCAATCCTCAATCCTCAATCCTCAATGCCCAATCCTCAATCCTCAATCCGCAGACATCAAACATCAATACTCAACCCTCAGTCCTCGGCCTCAATCCACAACACTCAATCCTCAATCCTCAATCTTCAATCATCAATATTCAATCTTCAACCCTCAATCCTCAATCCTCAGTCCTCAATCCTCAATCCTCAATCCTCAATACTCAACCCTCAGTCCTCTGTCCTGAAACCTCAATACCGAATCCTTAACCCTGAATCCTCAATCTTCAGCCCTCAGTCCTCAACAGTCAATAGTCAATCCTCAATCCTCAATAGAATATCCTCAACTCACCGTTTTCAATACTGAATCCCCATTCTTCAATCCTCAAATCTCAATCCACAAGCATCAATTCTCATCACTCAACCCTCAACACTCAGTCCTCAATCTTCAATCCTCAATCCTAAATCCACAATCGTCAATCCTCAATTCCCAATCCTCAATCCTCAATCCTCAATCCTCATTCTTCAATCCTCAACACCCAATCCTCAATCTTCAATCCTCAATCCTCAGTCCTCAATTCTCAATTCTCAATCCTCAATCCTCAGACCTCAGACATCAATACTCAACCCTCAGTCCTCGTCCGCAATCCACAACCCTCAATCCTCAATCCTCAATCTTCAAACATCAATATTCTATCTTCAATCCTCAATCCTCAATCCTCAATCCTCAATCCTCAATCCTCAATCTTCAATCCTCAATACTTAATCTTCAATCCTCACTCCTCAATCCTCAATCCTCAATCCTCAATCCTCAATCCTCAATCGTCAATCCTCAATTCCCAATCCTCAACCTTCAATCCTCAATCCTCAATCTTCAATCCACAATCCTCAATCCTCAATCCTCAATCCTCAGCCTTCAATCCTCAATACTCAATCTTCAATCCTCTTTCCTCAATCCTCAATCCTCAATCTTCAATCCTCAATACTCAATCCTCTATCCTCAACCCACAATCCTGAATGTTCAATCCTCAATACCCAATCCTCAATCTTCATTCCTCAATCCTCAATCCTCAATCCTCAATCCTCAATCCTCAATCTTCAATCCTCAATACTCAATCTTCATTCCTCAATCCTCAGTCTTCGATCCTCAGTCCCCAATCCTCAACCTTCAATCCTCAATCCTCAACTCTCAATCCTCAATCCTCAATTTTCAATCCTCAATATTCAATCTTCAATCTACAATCCTCAGTCCTCAATCCTCAATCCTCAACCCTCAATCCTCAATCCTCAATCCTCAGTCCTGAAACCTGAATCCCGAATCCTCAATCCTGAATCCGCAAACTTCAGTCCTCAGTCCTCAACAATCAATTGTCAATCCTCAATCCTCAATAGAATATCCTCAATTCACAATTTTCAATACTCAATCCCCATTCTTCAATCTTCAAATCTCAATCCACAAACATCAATTCTCATCACTCAACCCTCAACACTCAAACCTCTGTCCTGAAACCACAATACCGAATCCTTAATCCTGAATCCTCAATCTTCAGCCCTCAGTCCTCAACAATCAATTGTCAATCCTCAATCCTCAATAGAATATCACCAATTCACAGTTTTCAATACTCAATCCCCATTCTTCAATCTTCAAATCTCAATCCACAAACATCAATTCTCATCACTCAACCCTCAACACTCAGTCCTCAATCTTCAATCCTCAATCCTCAATCCTCAATCTTCAATCCTCAGTACTCAATCTTCAATCTTCAATCCTCAATTCTCAATCCTCAATACTCAATCTTCAATCCACAATCCTCAATCCTCAATCCTCAATCCTCAATCCTCAATCCTCAACCCTCAATTCTCAATCCTCAATCCTCAGTCCTCAGTCCTCAAACCTTAATCCTCAACCCACAGTCCTCATCCTCAATCCTCAATCCTCAATTCTCAATCCTCAATCCTCAATCCTCAGTCCTCAAACCTCAATCCTGAATCCTCAATCCTGAATCCTCAACCTTCTGCCCTCAGTCCTCAACAGTCAGTTGTCAATCATCAATCCTCAATAGAATATCAACAATTCACAGTTTTCAAAACACAATACTCAATCTGCAATTTTCAAATCTCTATCCACAAACATCAGTTCTCATCACTCAACCCTCAAAGCTCCGTCCCCAATCCTCAATCTTCAATCCTCAATACTCAACCTTCAATACTCATTCCTCAATCCTCAATCCTCAATCCTCAACCCTCAATCCTCAATCCTCAATCCCAACTCCTCAATCCTCAATTCTCAATCCTCAACCCTCAATCCTCAGTCCTGAAACCTCAATACCGAATACTTAACCCTGAATCCTCAATCTTCAGCCCTCAGTCCTCAACAATCAATTGCCAATCCTCAATCCTCAATAGAATATCCTCAATTCACCGTTTTCAATACTCAATCCCCATTCTTCAATCTTCAAATCTCAATCCACAAGCATCAATTCTCATCACTCAACCCTCAACACTCAGTCCTCAATTCTCAATCCTCAACCATCAATCCTCAATCTTCAATCCCCAATACTCAATCTTAAATCCTCAATCCTCAATCCTCAATCCTCAACACTCAATCCTCAACACGCAGTCCTCTCACTTCAATCCTCCATTCTCAATACTCAATCCTCAAGCGTCAATCCTCAATCCTCAATCCTC
This sequence comes from Calliopsis andreniformis, assembly GCF_051401765.1. Classification (NCBI taxonomy): domain Eukaryota; kingdom Metazoa; phylum Arthropoda; class Insecta; order Hymenoptera; family Andrenidae; genus Calliopsis; species Calliopsis andreniformis. The sequence goes on along the minus strand of NW_027480466.1, from coordinate 3,195,385 downwards.
AACCCTCAATCCTCAGTCCTCAAACCTCAATCCCGAATCCTCAATCCTGAATCCTCAATCTTCAGCCCTCAGTCCTCAACAATCAATTGCCAATCCTCAATCCTCAATAGAATAACCTCATGTCACAGTTTCCAATACTCAATCCCCGTTCTTCAATCTTCAAATCTCAATCCACAAACATCAATTCTCATCACTCAAACCTCAACACTCAGTCCTCAATCTTCAATTCTCAAACCTCAATCATCAATCCTCAATCCTCAATCCTCAATCCTCAATCTTCAATCCTCTATACTCAATCTTCAATCCTCAATCCTCAATCCTCAATCCTCAATCGTCATTCTTCAATTCTCAACACACAATCCTCAATCTTCAATCCTCAATCCTCAATCCTCAATGCCCAATCCTCAATCCTCAATCCGCAGACATCAAACATCAATACTCAACCCTCAGTCCTCGTCCTCAATCCACAACACTCAATCCTCAATCCTCAATCTTCAATCATCAATATTCAATCTTCAACCCTCAATCCTCAATCCTCAGTCCTCAATCCTCAATCCTCAATCCTCAATACTCAATCCTCAATACCCAATTCTCAATCTTCAATCCTCAATCCTCAATCCTCAATCCTCAATCCTCAATCCTCAATCCTCAATCCTCAATCCTCAGTGCTCAAACCTCAATCCCGAATCCTCAATCCTCAATCCTCAACCCTCAATCCTCAGTCCTTAAACCTCAATGCCGAATCCTCAATCCTGAATCCTCAACCTTCAGCACTCAGTCCTCCACAATCAATTGTCAATCCTCAGTCCTCAATAGAATATCCTCAATTCACAGTATTCAATACTCAATCCCCATTCTTCAATCTTCTAATCTCAATCCAGAAACATCAATTCTCATCACTGAACCCTCGACACTCAGTCCTCAATCTTCAATCCTCAATACTCAATCCTCAATCCTCAATCTTCAATCCTCAATAATCAATCCTGAATCCTCAATCCTCAATCCTCAATACTCAATCTTCAATCCGCAATCCTCAATCCTCAATCCTCAACCCTCAATCCTCAATCCTCAATCCTCATTCTTCAATCCTCAATACCCAAACCTCAATCTTCAATACTCAATCCTCAACCCTCAACTCTCAATCCTCAATCCTCAGTCCTTAGTCCTCAATCCTCAATCTTCAATCCTCAATCCTCAATACTCAATCACCAATCCTCAATCTTCAATCCTCAATACTCAATCTTCAATCCTCAATCCTCAGTCCTCAATCCTCAATCCTCAATACTCAGTCCTCAATCTTCAATCCTCAATACTCAATCTGCAATCCTCAATCCTCAATCCTCAATCCTCAATCCTAATTCGTCACTCCTCAATACCCAATCCTCAATCTTCAATCCTCAATCCTCAATCCTCAATTCTCAATCCTCAACCCTCAAACCTCAATCCTCAATCCTCAATCCTCAATCCTCAATCCTCAATCCTCAATCCTCAATCCTCAACCCTCAATCCTCAGTCCCCAAACCTCAATCCTGAATCCTCAATCCTGAATCCTCAATCTTCAGCCCTCAGTCCTCAACAATCAATTGTCAATCCTCAATCCTCAATAGAATATTCTCAATTCACAGTTTTCAATACTCAATCCCCATTCTTCAATCTTCAAATCTCAATCGCAAACATCAATTCTCATCACTCAACCCTCAGCACTCAGTCCTCAATCTTCAATCCTCAATCCTAAATCCTCAATCTTCAATCCTCAATACTCAATCTTCAATCCTAAATCCTCAATTCTCAATCCTCAATACTCAATCCTCAATCGTCAATCCTCAATTCCCAATCCTCAATCTTCAATCCTCAAACCTCAATCTTCAATCCTCAATCCTCAATCCTCAATCCCCAATCCTCAATCTTCAATACTCAATCTTCAATCCTCAATCCTCAATCCTCAGTCCTCAATCCTCAATCCTCAATCCTCAGTCCTCAATCCTCAATCCTCAATCCTCAATCCTCAATCCTAATTCGTCACTCCTCAATACCCAACCCTCAATCTTCAATCCTCAATCCTCAATCCTCAATTCTCAATCCTCAATCCACAATCCTCAATACTCAATCTTCAATCCTCAATACTCAATCTTCAATACTCAATCCTCAATCCTCAATCCTCAATCCTCAATCCTAATTCGTCACTCCTCAATACCCAACCCTCAATCTTCAATCCTCAATCCTCAATCCTCAATTCTCAATCCTCAATCCACAATCCTCAATCCTCAATCCCAAATCCTCAATCCTCAATCCTCAATCCTCAACCCTCAATCCTCAGTCCTGAAACCTCAATACCGGATCCTCAATCGTGAATCCTCAATCTTCAGCCCTCAGACATCAACAATCAGTTGTCAATCTTCAATCCTCAATAGAATATCATCAATTCACAGTTTTCAATACTCAATACTCAATCTGCAATCTTCAAATCTCTGTCCACAAACATCAATTCTCATCACTCAACCCTCAACCCTCCGTCCCCAATCTTCAATCCTCAATCCTCAATCCTCAACCTTGAATCCTCAATACTCAATCTTCAATCCTCAATCCTCAATTCTCAATCCTCAACACTGAATCCTCAATCGTCAATCCTCAATCCCCAATCCTCAATTTGTCAATCCTCTATCCTCAATCCTCAATCCTCAATCCTCAATCTTCAATCCTCAATACTCATTATTCAATCCTCAATCCTCAATCCTCAGTCCTCAATCCTCAATCCTCCATCCTCAATCTTCAATACTCAATACTCAATCTTCAATCCTCAATCCGCAATCCTCATTCCTCAATCCTCAATCCTCCATCCTCAATCCTCAATCTTCAATCCTCAATACTCTATCTGCAATCCTCAATCCTCAATTCTCAATACTCAATCCTCAATCCTCAATGCTCAAACTTCAATCCTCAATACTCAACATTCAATACTCATTCCCGAATCCTCAATCCTCAATCCACAATCCCAAATCCTCAATCCTCAATACTCAATCCTCAACCCTCAGTCCTCTGTCCTGAAACCTCAATACCGAATCCTTAACCCTGAATCCTCAATCTTCAGCCCTCAGTCCTCAACAGTCAATAGTCAATCCTCAATCCTCAATAGAATATCCTCAACTCACCGTTTTCAATACTGAATCCCCATTCTTCAATCCTCAAATCTCAATCCACAGGCATCAATTCTCATCACTCAACCCTCAACACTCAGTCCTCAATCTTCAATCCTCAATCCTAAATCCACAATCGTCAATCCTCAATTCCCAATCCTCAATCCTCAATCCTCAATCCTCATTCTTCAATCCTCAACACCCAATCCTCAATCTTCAATCCTCAATCCTCAGTCCTCAATTCTCAATTCTCAATCCTCAATCCTCAGACCTCAGACATCAATACTCAACCCTCAGTCCTCGTCCGCAATCCACAACCCTCAATCCTCAATCCTCAATCTTCAAACATCAATATTCTATCTTCAATCCTCAATCCTCAATCCTCAATCCTCAATCCTCAATCCTCAATCTTCAATCCTCAATACTTAATCTTCAATCCTCACTCCTCAATCCTCAATCCTCAATCCTCAATCCTCAATCCTCAATCGTCAATCCTCAATTCCCAATCCTCAACCTTCAATCCTCAATCCTCAATCTTCAATCCACAATCCTCAATCCTCAATCCTCAATCCTCAGCCTTCAATCCTCAGTACTCAATCTTCAATCCTCTTTCCTCAATCCTCAATCCTCAATCTTCAATCCTCAATACTCAATCCTCTATCCTCAACCCACAATCCTGAATGTTCAATCCTCAATACCCAATCCTCAATCTTCATTCCTCAATCCTCAATCCTCAATCCTCAATCCTCAATCCTCAATCTTCAATCCTCAATACTCAATCTTCATTCCTCAATCCTCAATCTTCGATCCTCAGTCCCCAATCCTCAATCTTCAATCCTCAATCCTCAACTCTCAATCCTCAATCCTCAATTTTCAATCCTCAATATTCAATCTTCAATCTACAATCCTCAGTCCTCAATCCTCAATCCTCAACCCTCAATCCTCAATCCTCAATCCTCAATCCTGAAACCTGAATCCCAAATCCTCAATCCTGAATCCGCAAACTTCAGTCCTCAGTCCTCAACAATCAATTGTCAATCCTCAATCCTCAATAGAATATCCTCAATTCACAATTTTCAATACTCAATCCCCATTCTTCAATCTTCAAATCTCAATCCACAAACATCAATTCTCATCACTCAACCCTCAACACTCAGTCCTCAATCTTCAATCCTCAATCCTCAATCCTCAATCTTGAATCCTCAATACTCAACCTTCAATCCTCAATCCTCAATTCTCAAACCTCAATACTCAATCCTCAATCGTCAATCCTCAATCCCCAATCCTCAATCTTCAATCCTCTATCCTCAATCCTCAATCCTCAATCCTCAATCTTCAATACTCAATACTCAATCTTCAATCCTCAATCCGCAATCCTCATTCCTCAATCCTCAATCCTCCATCCTCAATCCTCAATCTTCAATCCTCAATACTCTATCTGCAATCCTCAATCCTCAATCCTCAATCCCCGATCCTAATTCGTCACTCCTCAATACCCAATCCTCAATCTTCAATCCTCAATCCTCAATCCTCAATTCTCAATACTCAATCCTCAATCATCAATCCTCAACCTTCAATCCTCAATACTCAACCTTCAATACTCATTACTCAATCCTCAATCCTCAACCCTCAATCCTCAATCCTCAATCCCAAATCCTCAATCCTCAATCCTCAATCCTCAACCCTCAAACCTCAGTCCTGAAACCTCAATACCGAATCCTTAATCCTGAATCCTCAATCTTCAGCCCTCAGTCCTCAACAGTCAATAGTCAATCCTCAATCCTCAATAGAATATCCTCAACTCGCCGTTTTCAATACTGAATCCCCATTCTTCAATCCTCAAGTCTCAATCCACAAGCATCAATTCTCATCACTCAACCCTCAACACTCAGTCCTCAATCTTCAATCCTCAATCCTAAATCCACAATCGTCAATCCTCAATTCCCAATCCTCAATCCTCAATCCTCAATCCTCATTCTTCAATCCTCAACACCCAATCCTCAATCTTCAATCCTCAATCCTCAGTCCTCAATTCTCAATTCTCAATCCTCAATCCTCAGACCTCAGACATCAATACTCAACCCTCAGTCCTCGTCCGCAATCCACAACCCTCAATCCTCAATCCTCAATCTTCAAACATCAATATTCTATCTTCAATCCTCAATCCTCAATCCTCAATCCTCAATCCTCAATCCTCAATCTTCAATCCTCAATACTTAATCTTCAATCCTCACTCCTCAATCCTCAATCCTCAATCCTCAATCCTCAATCCTCAATCGTCAATCCTCAATTCCCAATCCTCAACCTTCAATCCTCAATCCTCAATCTTCAATCCACAATCCTCAATCCTCAATCCTCAATCCTCAGCCTTCAATCCTCAATACTCAATCTTCAATCCTCTTTCCTCAATCCTCAATCCTCAATCTTCAATCCTCAATACTCAATCCTCTATCCTCAACCCACAATCCTGAATGTTCAATCCTCAATACCCAATCCTCAATCTTCATTCCTCAATCCTCAATCCTCAATCCTCAATCCTCAATCCTCAATCTTCAATCCTCAATACTCAATCTTCATTCCTCAATCCTCAATCTTCGATCCTCAGTCCCCAATCCTCAATCTTCAATCCTCAATCCTCAACTCTCAATCCTCAATCCTCAATTTTCAATCCTCAATATTCAATCTTCAATCTACAATCCTCAGTCCTCAATCCTCAATCCTCAACCCTCAATCCTCAATCCTCAATCCTCAGTCCTGAAACCTGAATCCCGAATCCTCAATCCTGAATCCGCAAACTTCAGTCCTCAGTCCTCAACAATCAATTGTCAATCCTCAATCCTCAATAGAATATCCTCAATTCACAATTTTCAATACTCAATCCCCATTCTTCAATCTTCAAATCTCAATCCACAAACATCAATTCTCATCACTCAACCCTCAACACTCAGTCCTCAATCTTCAATCCTCAATCCTCAATCCTCAATCTTGAATCCTCAATACTCAACCTTCAATCCTCAATCCTCAATTCTCAAACCTCAATACTCAATCCTCAATCGTCAATCCTCAATCCCCAATCCTCAATCTTCAATCCTCTATCCTCAATCCTCAATCCTCAATCCTCAATCTTCAATACTCAATACTCAATCTTCAATACTCAATCCGCAATCCTCATTCCTCAATCCTCAATCCTCCATCCTCAATCCTCAATCTTCAATCCTCAATACTCTATCTGCAATCCTCAATCCTCAATCCTCAATCCCCGATCCTAATTCGTCACTCCTCAATACCCAATCCTCAATCTTCAATCCTCAATCCTCAATCCTCAATTCTCAATACTCAATCCTCAATCATCAATCCTCAACCTTCAATCCTCAATACTCAACCTTCAATACTCATTACTCAATCCTCAATCCTCAACCCTCAATCCTCAATCCTCAATCCCAAATCCTCAATCCTCAATCCTCAATCCTCAACCCTCAAACCTCTGTCCTGAAACCTCAATACCGAATCCTTAATCCTGAATCCTCAATCTTCAGCCCTCAGTCCTCAACAATCAATTGTCAATCCTCAATCCTCAATAGAATATCACCAATTCACAGTTTTCAATACTCAATCCCCATTCTTCAATCTTCAAATCTCAATCCACAAACATCAATTCTCATCACTCAACCCTCAACACTCAGTCCTCAATCTTCAATCCTCAATCCTCAATCCTCAATCTTCAATCCTCAGTACTCAATCTTCAATCTTCAATCCTCAATTCTCAATCCTCAATACTCAATCTTCAATCCACAATCCTCAATCCTCAATCCTCAATCCTCAATCCTCAATCCTCAACCCTCAATTCTCAATCCTCAATCCTCAGTCCTCAGTCCTCAAACCTTAATCCTCAACCCACAGTCCTCATCCTCAATCCTCAATCCTCAGTCCTCAATCCTCAATCTTCAATCCTCAACCTCAATCCTCAATTCTCAACACTCAATCCTCAATCCTCTGACCTCAAGCATCGATACGCAAGCCTCACTCCTCGTCCTCAATCCACAACCCTCAATCCTCGTTCCTCAATCTTCATTCATCAATATTCAACCTTCAACCCTCAATCCTCAATCCTCAATCCTCAATACCCAATCCTCAATCTTCAATCCTCAATCCTCAACCCTCAATCCTCAATTCTCAATCCTCAATCCTCAATCCTCAGTCCTCAAACCTCAATCCTGAATCCTCAATCCTGAATCCTCAACCTTCTGCCCTCAGTCCTCAACAGTCAGTTGTCAATCATCAATCCTCAATAGAATATCAACAATTCACAGTTTTCAAAACACAATACTCAATCTGCAATTTTCAAATCTCTATCCACAAACATCAATTCTCATCACTCAACCCTCAAAGCTCCGTCCCCAATCCTCAATCTTCAATCCTCAATACTCAACCTTCAATACTCATTCCTCAATCCTCAATCCTCAATCCTCAACCCTCAATCCTCAATCGTCAATCCCAACTCCTCAATCCTCAATTCTCAATCCTCAACCCTCAATCCTCAGTCCTGAAACCTCAATACCGGATACTTAACCCTGAATCCTCAATCTTCAGCCCTCAGTCCTCAACAATCAATTGCCAATCCTCAATCCTCAATAGAATATCCTCAATTCACCGTTTTCAATACTCAATCCCCATTCTTCAATCTTCAAATCTCAATCCACAAGCATCAATTCTCATCACTCAACCCTCAACACTCAGTCCTCAATTCTCAATCCTCAACCATCAATCCTCAATCTTCAATCCCCAATACTCAATCTTAAATCCTCAATCCTCAATCCTCAATCCTCAACACTCAATCCTCAACACGCAGTCCTCTCACTTCAATCCTCCATTCTCAATACTCAATCCTCAAGCGTCAATCCTCAATCCTCAATCCTCAACCCTCAATCCTCAGTCCTCAAACCTCAATCCCGAATCCTCAATCCTGAATCCTCAATCTTCAGCCCTCAGTCCTCAACAATCAATTGCCAATCCTCAATCCTCAATAGAATAACCTCATGTCACAGTTTCCAATACTCAATCCCCGTTCTTCAATCTTCAAATCTCAATCCACAAACATCAATTCTCATCACTCAAACCTCAACACTCAGTCCTCAATCTTCAATTCTCAAACCTCAATCATCAATCCTCAATCCTCAATCCTCAATCCTCAATCTTCAATCCTCTATACTCAATCTTCAATCCTCAATCCTCAATCCTCAATCCTCAATCGTCATTCTTCAATTCTCAACACACAATCCTCAATCTTCAATCCTCAATCCTCAATCCTCAATGCCCAATCCTCAATCCTCAATCCGCAGACATCAAACATCAATACTCAACCCTCAGTCCTCGTCCTCAATCCACAACACTCAATCCTCAATCCTCAATCTTCAATCATCAATATTCAATCTTCAACCCTCAATCCTCAATCCTCAGTCCTCAATCCTCAATCCTCAATCCTCAATACTCAACCCTCAGTCCTCTGTCCTGAAACCTCAATACCGAATCCTTAACCCTGAATCCTCAATCTTCAGCCCTCAGTCCTCAACAGTCAATAGTCAATCCTCAATCCTCAATAGAATATCCTCAATTCACAATTTTCAATACTCAATCCCCATTCTTCAATCTTCAAATCTCAATCCACAAACATCAATTCTCATCACTCAACCCTCAACACTCAGTCCTCAATCTTCAATCCTCAATCCTCAATCCTCAACCTTGAATCCTCAATACTCAACCTTCAATCCTCAATCCTCAATTCTCAAACCTCAATACTCAATCCTCAATCGTCAATCCTCAATCCCCAATCCTCAATCTTCAATCCTCTATCCTCAATCCTCAATCCTCAATCCTCAATCTTCAATACTCAATACTCAATCTTCAATCCTCAATCCGCAATCCTCATTCCTCAATCCTCAATCCTCCATCCTCAATCCTCAATCTTCAATCCTCAATACTCTATCTGCAATCCTCAATCCTCAATCCTCAATCCCCGATCCTAATTCGTCACTCCTCAATACCCAATCCTCAATCTTCAATCCTCAATCCTCAATCCTCAATTCTCAATACTCAATCCTCAATCATCAATCCTCAACCTTCAATCCTCAATACTCAACCTTCAATACTCATTACTCAATCCTCAATCCTCAACCCTCAATCCTCAATCCTCAATCCCAAATCCTCAATCCTCAATCCTCAATCCTCAACCCTCAAACCTCTGTCCTGAAACCTCAATACCGAATCCTTAATCCTGAATCCTCAATCTTCAGCCCTCAGTCCTCAACAATCAATTGTCAATCCTCAATCCTCAATAGAATATCACCAATTCACAGTTTTCAATACTCAATCCCCATTCTTCAATCTTCAAATCTCAATCCACAAACATCAATTCTCATCACTCAACCCTCAACACTCAGTCCTCAATCTTCAATCCTCAATCCTCAATCCTCAATCTTCAATCCTCAGTACTCAATCTTCAATCTTCAATCCTCAATTCTCAATCCTCAATACTCAATCTTCAATCCACAATCCTCAATCCTCAATCCTCAATCCTCAATCCTCAATCCTCAACCCTCAATTCTCAATCCTCAATCCTCAGTCCTCAGTCCTCAAACCTTAATCCTCAACCCACAGTCCTCATCCTCAATCCTCAATCCTCAGTCCTCAATCCTCAATCTTCAATCCTCAACCTCAATCCTCAATTCTCAACACTCAATCCTCAATCCTCTGACCTCAAGCATCGATACGCAAGCCTCACTCCTCGTCCTCAATCCACAACCCTCAATCCTCGTTCCTCAATCTTCATTCATCAATATTCAACCTTCAACCCTCAATCCTCAATCCTCAATCCTCAATACCCAATCCTCAATCTTCAATCCTCAATCCTCAACCCTCAATCCTCAATTCTCAATCCTCAATCCTCAATCCTCAGTCCTCAAACCTCAATCCTGAATCCTCAATCCTGAATCCTCAACCTTCTGCCCTCAGTCCTCAACAGTCAGTTGTCAATCATCAATCCTCAATAGAATATCAACAATTCACAGTTTTCAAAACACAATACTCAATCTGCAATTTTCAAATCTCTATCCACAAACATCAATTCTCATCACTCAACCCTCAAAGCTCCGTCCCCAATCCTCAATCTTCAATCCTCAATACTCAACCTTCAATACTCATTCCTCAATCCTCAATCCTCAATCCTCAACCCTCAATCCTCAATCGTCAATCCCAACTCCTCAATCCTCAATTCTCAATCCTCAACCCTCAATCCTCAGTCCTGAAACCTCAATACCGAATACTTAACCCTGAATCCTCAATCTTCAGCCCTCAGTCCTCAACAATCAATTGCCAATCCTCAATCCTCAATAGAATATCCTCAATTCACCGTTTTCAATACTCAATCCCCATTCTTCAATCTTCAAATCTCAATCCACAAGCATCAATTCTCATCACTCAACCCTCAACACTCAGTCCTCAATTCTCAATCCTCAACCATCAATCCTCAATCTTCAATCCCCAATACTCAATCTTAAATCCTCAATCCTCAATCCTCAATCCTCAACACTCAATCCTCAACACGCAGTCCTCTCACTTCAATCCTCCATTCTCAATACTCAATCCTCAAGCGTCAATCCTCAATCCTCAATCCTCAACCCTCAATCCTCAGTCCTCAAACCTCAATCCCGAATCCTCAATCCTGAATCCTCAATCTTCAGCCCTCAGTCCTCAACAATCAATTGCCAATCCTCAATCCTCAATAGAATAACCTCATGTCACAGTTTCCAATACTCAATCCCCGTTCTTCAATCTTCAAATCTCAATCCACAAACATCAATTCTCATCACTCAAACCTCAACACTCAGTCCTCAATCTTCAATTCTCAAACCTCAATCATCAATCCTCAATCCTCAATCCTCAATCCTCAATCTTCAATCCTCTATACTCAATCTTCAATCCTCAATCCTCAATCCTCAATCCTCAATCGTCATTCTTCAATTCTCAACACACAATCCTCAATCTTCAATCCTCAATCCTCAATCCTCAATGCCCAATCCTCAATCCTCAATCCGCAGACATCAAACATCAATACTCAACCCTCAGTCCTCGTCCTCAATCCACAACACTCAATCCTCAATCCTCAATCTTCAATCATCAATATTCAATCTTCAACCCTCAATCCTCAATCCTCAGTCCTCAATCCTCAATCCTCAATCCTCAATACTCAACCCTCAGTCCTCTGTCCTGAAACCTCAATACCGAATCCTTAACCCTGAATCCTCAATCTTCAGCCCTCAGTCCTCAACAGTCAATAGTCAATCCTCAATCCTCAATAGAATATCCTCAACTCACCGTTTTCAATACTGAATCCCCATTCTTCAATCCTCAAATCTCAATCCACAAGCATCAATTCTCATCACTCAACCCTCAACACTCAGTCCTCAATCTTCAATCCTCAATCCTAAATCCACAATCGTCAATCCTCAATTCCCAATCCTCAATCCTCAATCCTCAATCCTCATTCTTCAATCCTCAACACCCAATCCTCAATCTTCAATCCTCAATCCTCAGTCCTCAATTCTCAATTCTCAATCCTCAATCCTCAGACCTCAGACATCAATACTCAACCCTCAGTCCTCGTCCGCAATCCACAACCCTCAATCCTCAATCCTCAATCTTCAAACATCAATATTCTATCTTCAATCCTCAATCCTCAATCCTCAATCCTCAATCCTCAATCCTCAATCTTCAATCCTCAATACTTAATCTTCAATCCTCACTCCTCAATCCTCAATCCTCAATCCTCAATCCTCAATCCTCAATCGTCAATCCTCAATTCCCAATCCTCAACCTTCAATCCTCAATCCTCAATCTTCAATCCACAATCCTCAATCCTCAATCCTCAATCCTCAGCCTTCAATCCTCAATACTCAATCTTCAATCCTCTTTCCTCAATCCTCAATCCTCAATCTTCAATCCTCAATACTCAATCCTCTATCCTCAACCCACAATCCTGAATGTTCAATCCTCAATACCCAATCCTCAATCTTCATTCCTCAATCCTCAATCCTCAATCCTCAATCCTCAATCCTCAATCTTCAATCCTCAATACTCAATCTTCATTCCTCAATCCTCAGTCTTCGATCCTCAGTCCCCAATCCTCAACCTTCAATCCTCAATCCTCAACTCTCAATCCTCAATCCTCAATTTTCAATCCTCAATATTCAATCTTCAATCTACAATCCTCAGTCCTCAATCCTCAATCCTCAACCCTCAATCCTCAATCCTCAATCCTCAGTCCTGAAACCTGAATCCCGAATCCTCAATCCTGAATCCGCAAACTTCAGTCCTCAGTCCTCAACAATCAATTGTCAATCCTCAATCCTCAATAGAATATCCTCAATTCACAATTTTCAATACTCAATCCCCATTCTTCAATCTTCAAATCTCAATCCACAAACATCAATTCTCATCACTCAACCCTCAACACTCAAACCTCTGTCCTGAAACCACAATACCGAATCCTTAATCCTGAATCCTCAATCTTCAGCCCTCAGTCCTCAACAATCAATTGTCAATCCTCAATCCTCAATAGAATATCACCAATTCACAGTTTTCAATACTCAATCCCCATTCTTCAATCTTCAAATCTCAATCCACAAACATCAATTCTCATCACTCAACCCTCAACACTCAGTCCTCAATCTTCAATCCTCAATCCTCAATCCTCAATCTTCAATCCTCAGTACTCAATCTTCAATCTTCAATCCTCAATTCTCAGTCCTCAATACTCAATCTTCAATCCACAATCCTCAATCCTCAATCCTCAATCCTCAATCCTCAATCCTCAACCCTCAATTCTCAATCCTCAATCCTCAGTCCTCAGTCCTCAAACCTTAATCCTCAACCCACAGTCCTCATCCTCAATCCTCAATCCTCAATTCTCAATCCTCAATCCTCAATCCTCAGTCCTCAAACCTCAATCCTGAATCCTCAATCCTGAATCCTCAACCTTCTGCCCTCAGTCCTCAACAGTCAGTTGTCAATCATCAATCCTCAATAGAATATCAACAATTCACAGTTTTCAAAACACAATACTCAATCTGCAATTTTCAAATCTCTATCCACAAACATCAGTTCTCATCACTCAACCCTCAAAGCTCCGTCCCCAATCCTCAATCTTCAATCCTCAATACTCAACCTTCAATACTCATTCCTCAATCCTCAATCCTCAATCCTCAATCCTCAACCCTCAATCCTCAATCCTCAATCCCAACTCCTCAATCCTCAATTCTCAATCCTCAACCCTCAATCCTCAGTCCTGAAACCTCAATACCGAATACTTAACCCTGAATCCTCAATCTTCAGCCCTCAGTCCTCAACAATCAATTGCCAATCCTCAATCCTCAATAGAATATCCTCAATTCACCGTTTTCAATACTCAATCCCCATTCTTCAATCTTCAAATCTCAATCCACAAGCATCAATTCTCATCACTCAACCCTCAACACTCAGTCCTCAATTCTCAATCCTCAACCATCAATCCTCAATCTTCAATCCCCAATACTCAATCTTAAATCCTCAATCCTCAATCCTCAATCCTCAACACTCAATCCTCAACACGCAGTCCTCTCACTTCAATCCTCCATTCTCAATACTCAATCCTCAAGCGTCAATCCTCAATCCTCAATCCTCAACCCTCAATCCTCAGTCCTCAAACCTCAATCCCGAATCCTCAATCCTGAATCCTCAATCTTCAGCCCTCAGTCCTCAACAATCAATTGCCAATCCTCAATCCTCAATAGAATAACCTCATGTCACAGTTTCCAATACTCAATCCCCGTTCTTCAATCTTCAAATCTCAATCCACAAACATCAATTCTCATCACTCAAACCTCAACACTCAGTCCTCAATCTTCAATTCTCAAACCTCAATCATCAATCCTCAATCCTCAATCCTCAATCCTCAATCTTCAATCCTCTATACTCAATCTTCAATCCTCAATCCTCAATCCTCAATCCTCAATCGTCATTCTTCAATTCTCAACACACAATCCTCAATCTTCAATCCTCAATCCTCAATCCTCAATGCCCAATCCTCAATCCTCAATCCGCAGACATCAAACATCAATACTCAACCCTCAGTCCTCGTCCTCAATCCACAACACTCAATCCTCAATCCTCAACCTTCAATCATCAATATTCAATCTTCAACCCTCAATCCTCAATCCTCAGTCCTCAATCCTCAATCCTCAATCCTCAATACTCAATCCTCAATACCCAATTCTCAATCTTCAATCCTCAATCCTCAATCCTCAATCCTCAATCCTCAATCCTCAATCCTCAATCCTCAATCCTCAGTGCTCAAACCTCAATCCCGAATCCTCAATCCTCAATCCTCAACCCTCAATCCTCAGTCCTTAAACCTCAATGCCGAATCCTCAATCCTGAATCCTCAACCTTCAGCACTCAGTCCTCCACAATCAATTGTCAATCCTCAGTCCTCAATAGAATATCCTCAATTCACAGTATTCAATACTCAATCCCCATTCTTCAATCTTCTAATCTCAATCCAGAAACATCAATTCTCATCACTGAACCCTCGACACTCAGTCCCCAATCTTCAATCCTCAATACTCAATCCTCAATCCTCAATCTTCAACCCTCAATAATCAATCCTGAATCCTCAATCCTCAATCCTCAATACTCAATCTTCAATCCGCAATCCTCAATCCTCAATCCTCAACCCTCAATCCTCAATCCTCAATCCTCATTCTTCAATCCTCAATACCCAAACCTCAATCTTCAATACTCAATCCTCAACCCTCAACTCTCAATCCTCAATCCTCAGTCCTTAGTCCTCAAACCTCAATCCTCAACCCACAGCCCTCATACTCAAACCTCAATCCTCAATCCTCAGTCCTCAATCCTCAATCCTCAATCCTCAGTCCTCAATCCTCAATCCTCAATCATCAATCCTCAATCCTAAATCCTCAACCCTCAATCTTCAATCCTCAATACTCAATCTTCAATACACAATCCTCAATCCTCCATCCTCAGACCTCAAGCATCAATACCCAAGCCTCAGTCCTCGTCCTCAATCCACAACACTCAATCCTCATTCCTCAATCTTCATTCATCTATATTCAACATTCAATCCTCAATCCTCAATCCACAATCCTCAATCCTCAATCCTCAATCCTCAATCCTCAATACCCAATCCTCAATCTTCAATCCTCAATCCTCAATCCTCAATCCTCAATCCTCAATCCTCAATCCTCAATATTGAATCCTCAATACTCAATCTTCCATCCTCAATCCTCAATTCTCAATCCTCAACACTCAATCCTCAATCGTCAATCCTCAATCCCCAATCCTCGATCTTCTATCCTCTATCCTCAATCCTCAATCCTCAATCCTCAATCACCATTCCTCAAACCGGAATCCTCAATCCTCAGTGCTCATCCTGAATTCTCAATTCTCAATCCTCAATCCTCAATCCTCAATCTTCAATCCTCAATAATCAATCTCGAATCCTAGATCCTCAATCCCCAATCTTCAATCCTTTATCCTCAATCTTCAATCCTCAATCCCCTGTCCTCAATCTTCAATCCTCAATGCTCAATCCTCAATCCTCAATCCTCAGTCCTCAATCCTCAATCCCCAACCATCAAACCTCAATCCTCAACCGTCAGTCCTCGTCCTCAATACTCAAACCTCAACCCTCAATCCTCAATCTTCAATCATCAACACTCAATCTTCAATCCTCAATCCTCAATCCTCAATCCTCAATCCTCAAGCCTCAATCCTCAATCCTCAATCCTCAGTCCTCTAACCTCAATCCTGAATCCTCAATCCTGAATCCTCTATCTTCAGACCTCAGACCTCAACAATCAGACGTCAATCCTCAATCCTCAATAGAATATCATCAGTTCACAGTATTCAATACTCAATACTCAATCTGCAATCTTCAAATCTCTATTCACAAACATCAATTCTCATCACTCAACCCTCAACACTCAGTCGCCAATGCTTAATCTTCAATCCTCAAACCTCAATCCTCAATCCTCAATCCTCAATCATCAATCCTCAATCCTCAATCCTCAATCCTCAATCCTCAATCCTCGATCGTCAATCTTCAATCCTCAATACAAAATCTTCAATCCTCAATCCTCAATACTCAATCCTCATTCTTCAATCGTCAACACCCAATCCTCAATCTTCTATCCTCAAGCCTCAATCCGCAATTCTCAATCCTCAATCCTCAATACCCAATCCTCAACCTTCAATCCGCAATCCTCAATCCTCAATCCTCAATCCTCAATCTTCAATCCTCAATACTCAATCTTCAATCCTCAATCCTCAATCCTCAACCCACAATCCTCAATCCTCAATCTTCAGTCCTCAATACTCAATCTGCAATCCTCAATCCTCAGTCCTCACTCCTCAATCCTCATTCTTCAATCCTCAATACCGAATCCTCACTCTTCAATCCTCAATCCACAATCCTCAATTCTCAATCCTCAATCCTCAATCCTCAGACTTCAATCATCAATACTCAACCCTCAGTCCTCGTCCTCAATCCACAACCCTCAATCCTCAATCTTCAATCTTCAATCATTAATATTCAATCTTCAATTCTCAATCCTCAATCCTCAATCCCCAACCCTCAATCCTCAGTCCTCAATCCACAATACCCAATCCTCAATCCTCAGTCCTCAAACCTCAATCCTGAATCCTCAATCCTGAATCCTCAATCTTCAGCCCTGAGTCCTCAACAATCAGTTGTCAATCCTCAATCCTCAATAGAATATCCTCAATTCACAGATTTCAATGCTCAATACTCAATCTGCAATCTTCAGATCTCTATCCACAAACATCAATTCTCATCACTCAACCCTCAATACTCAGTCCCCAATCCTCAATCTTCAATCCTCAATCATCAATCCTCAACCCTCAATCTTAATCTTCAATCCTCAATACTCAATCTTCAATCCTCGATCCTCAATCCTCAATCCTCAATCCTCAATCTTCAATCCTCAATACTCAATCTTCAATCCTCAACCTTCAATCCGCAATCCTCAATCCTCAATCCTCAATCCCCAATCTTCAATCCTCAATACTCAATCTTCAATCCTCAATCCTCAATCCTCAACCCTCAATCCTCAATCCTCAATCTTCAATCCTCAATACTCATTCTGCAATCCTCAATCCTCAGTCCTCACTCCTCAATACTCATTCTTCAATCCTCAATACCGAATCCTCAATCTTCAATCCTCAATCCTCAATCCTCAATTCTCAATCCTCAATGCTCAATCCTCAATCCTCAATATTCAGCACTCAACAATCAACCATCAATCCTCAATACTCAATCATCAATCCTCAATTCTCAATACTCAAGATAATATCCTGAATTCTCGTGGTTCAATACTCAATCCACAACGTTCAATAATCAAATCTCAATCCTCAAACATCAATTCTCAACACTCAACCCTCAATCCTCAGTCCTCAAACCTCTATCCCGAAACCTCAATCCTGAATCCTCAGTCTTCAGCCCTCAGTCCTCAACAATCAATTGTCAATCCTCAGTCCTCAATAGAATACCCTCAATTCGCAGTTTTCAATACTCGATCCCCATTCATCAATCCTCAAATCTCAATCCACAAACATCAATTCTCATCACTCAACCCTCATCACTCAGTTCTAAATCTTCAATCCTCAACCCTCAATCCTCAATCTTCAATCCTCAATACTCAATCATCAATCCTCAATCCTCAATCCTCAATCCTCAATCTTCTATCCTCAATACTCAATCTTCAATCCTCAATCCTCAATACTCAATCCTCAATGCTCAATCCTCAATCGTCAATCTTCAATCCCCAATCCTCAACTTTCAATCCGCAATCCCCAATCCTCAATCCTCAATCCTCAATCTTCAATCCTCAATACTCAATCTTCAATCCTCAATCCTCAATCCTCACACCTCAATCCTCAATCGCCAATATTCAATCCTCAATACTCAATCTGCATTCCTCAATCCTCAGTCCTCACTCCTCAATCCTCATTCTTCATCTCTCAATACCGAATCCTCAATCTTCAATCCCCAATCCTCAAACCTCAATTCTCAATCCTCAATCCTCAATCCTGAGACTTCAAACATCAATACTCGGCCCTCAGTCCTCGTCCTCAATCCACAACCCTCAATCCTCAATCCTCAATCTTCAATCATTAATATTCAATTTTCAATCCTCAATGCTCAATCCTCAATCCCCAACCCTCAATCCTCAATCCTCAATCCCCAATACCCTATCCTCAATCCTCAATCCTCAAACCTCAATCCTGAATCCTCAATCCTGAATCCTCAATCTTCAGCCCTGAGTCGTCAACAATCAGCTGTCAATCCTCAATCATCAATAGAATATCCTCAATTCACAGTTTTCAATACTCAATACTCAATCTGCAATCTTCAGATCTCTATCCACAAACATCAATTCTCATCACTCAACCCTCAATACTCAGTCCCCAATCCTCAATCTTCAATCCTCAATCATCAATCCTCAACCCTCAATCTTAATCTTCAATCCTCAATACTCAATCTTCAATCCTCGATCCTCAATCCTCAATCCTCAATCCTCAATCTTCAATCCTCAATACTCAATCTTCAATCCTCAACCCTCAATGCTCAATCTTCAATCCTCAATCCTCAACCCTCGATCTTATTCTTCAATCCTCAATACTCAATCTTCAATCCTCAATCCTCAATCCTCAATCCTCAATCCTCAATCTTCAATCCTCAATACTCAATCTTCAATCCTCAATCATCAATCCTCAATCCTCAATCCTCATTCTTCAATTCTCAATACCCAGTCCTCAATCTTCAATCCTCAATCCTCAGTCCTCAATCCTCAATCCTCAATCCTCAATCCTCAGTCTTCAATCCGCTGTCCCAAATCCTCAATCGTCAATACTCAATCCTCAATCCTCAATCTTCAATCCACAATACTCAATCTCCAATCCTCAATACTCAATCCTCAATCCTCAATCCTCATTCTTCAATCCTCAATACCCAATCCTCAATCTTCAATCCTCAATACTCAATCCTCAATCCTCAATCCTCAATACGCATTCTTCAATCCTCAATACTAAATCTTCAATCTCCTATCCTCAATCCTCAATACTCAATCCTCAATGCTCAATCCTCAATCGTCAATCCTCAATACCCAATCCTCAACCTTCAATCCGCAATCCTCAATCCTCAATCCTCAATCCCCAATCTTCAATCCTCAATACTCAATCTTCAATCCTCAATCCTCAATCCTCAACCCTCAATCCTCAATCCTCAATCTTCAATCCTCAATACTCATTCTGCAATCCTCAATCCTCAGTCCTCACTCCTCAATACTCATTCTTCAATCCTCAATACCGAATCCTCAATCTTCAATCCTCAATCCTCAATCCTCAATTCTCAATCCTCAATGCTCAATCCTCAATCCTCAATATTCAGCACTCAACAATCAACCATCAATCCTCAATACTCAATCATCAATCCTCAATTCTCAATACTCAAGATAATATCCTGAATTCTCGTGGTTCAATACTCAATCCACAACGTTCAATAATCAAATCTCAATCCTCAAACATCAATTCTCAACACTCAACCCTCAATCCTCAGTCCTCAAACCTCTATCCCGAAACCTCAATCCTGAATCCTCAGTCTTCAGCCCTCAGTCCTCAGCAATCAATTGTCAATCCTCAGTCCTCAATAGAATACCCTCAATTCGTAGTTTTCAATACTCGATCCCCATTCATCAATCCTCAAATCTCAATCCACAAACATCAATTCTCATCACTCAACCCTCATCACTCAGTTCTAAATCTTCAATCCTCAACCCTCAATCCTCAATCTTCAATCCTCAATACTCAATCATCAATCCTCAATCCTCAATCCTCAATCTTCTATCCTCAATACTCAATCTTCAATCCTCAATCCTCAATACTCAATCCTCAATGCTCAATCCTCAATCGTCAATCTTCAATCCCCAATCCTCAACTTTCAATCCGCAATCCCCAATCCTCAATCCACAATCCTCAATCTTCAATCCTCAATACTCAATCTTCAATCCTCAATCCTCAATCCGCACACCTCAATCCTCAATCCCCAATATTCAATCCTCAATACTCAATCTGCAATCCTCAATCCTCAGTCCTCACTCCTCAATCCTCATTCTTCATCTCTCAATACCGAATCCTCAATCTTCAATCCCCAATCCTCAAACCTCAATTCTCAATCCTCAATCCTCAATCCTGAGACTTCAAACATCAATACTCAGCCCTCAGTCCTCGTCCTCAATCCACAACCCTCAATCCTCAATCCTCAATCTTCAATCATTAATATTCAATTTTCAATCCTCAATCCTCAATCCTCAATCCCCAACCCTCAATCCTCAATCCTCAGTCCCCAATACCCTATCCTCAATCCTCAGTCCTCAATCCTCAATCCTCAATCCCCAACCCTCAAACCTCAATCCTCAATCCTCAATCCTCAATACCCAATCCTCAATCTTCTATCCTCAATCCTCAATCCTCAATCCTCAATCCTCAATCCTCAATCCTCAATCCTCAATCCTCAGTCCTCAGTCTTCAAACATCAATCCTGAATCCTCAATCCTGAATCCTCAATCTTCAGCCCGCAGTCCTCAACAATCAGTTGTCAATCCTCAATCCTCAACAGAATATCACCAATTCACAGTTTTCAATACTCAATACTCAATCTGCAATCTTCAAATCTCTATCCACAAACATCAATTCTCATCACTCAACTCTCAACACTCAGTCCTCGATCCTCAATATTCAATCCTCAATCCTCGATCCTCAATCCTCAATCCTCAATCCTCAATCGTCAATCTCCAATCCTGAATAGTCAATCTTCAATCCTCAATCCTCAGTCCTCAATCCTCAATCCTCATTCTTCAATCCTCAACACCCAATCCTCAATCTTCAATCCTCAATCCTCAGTCCTCAATTCTCAACACTCAATCCTCAATCCTCAATCCTCAATCCTCAATCCTCAATACCCAATCCTCAATCCTCAATCCTCAATCCTCAATCCTCAATCCTCAATCCTCAATCCTCAATCCTCAGTCCTCAGTCATGAAACATCAATCCTGAATCCTCAATCCTGAATCCTCAATCTTCAGCCCGCAGTCCTCAACAATCAGTTGTCAATCCTCAATCCTCAACAGAATATCACCAATTCACAGTTTTCAATACTCAATACTCAATCTGCAATCTTCAAATCTCTATCCACAAACATCAATTCTCATCACTCAACCCTCAACACTCAGTCCTCGATCCTCAATATTCAATCCTCAATCCTCGATCCTCAATCCTCGAACCTCAATCCTCAATCGTCAATCTCCAATCCTGGATACTCAATCTTCAATCCTCAATCCTCAGTCCTCAATCCTCAATCCTCGTTCTTCAATCCTCAACACCCAATCCTCAATCTTCAATCCACAATCCTCAATCCTCAATTCTCAACACTCAATCCTCAATCCTCAGACGTCAAGCATCAATACCCAAGCCTCAGTCCTCGTCCTCAATCCGCAACCCTCAATCCTCATTCCTCAATCTTCATTCATCAATATTAAACCTTCAATCCTCAATCCTCAATCCTCAATCCTCAATCCTCAATCCTCAATCCTCAATCCTCAATCCTCAGTCCTCAGTCCTCAAACATCAATCCTCAGTCCTTAAACCTCAATGCCGAATCCTCAATCCTGAATCCTCAACCTTCAGCTCTCAGTCCTCTACAATCGATTGTCAATCCTTCAGTCCTCAATAGAATATCCTCAATTCACAGTTTTCAATACTCAATCCCCATTCTTCAATCTTCTAATCTCAATCCACAAACATCAATTCTCATCACTGAACCCTCAACACTCAGTCCTCAATCTTCAATCCTCAATACTCAATCTTCAATACTCAATCTTCAATCCTCAATCCTCAATCCTCAGTCCTCAATCCTCAATCCTCAATCCTCAATCCTCAATCTTCAATCCTCAATACTCAATCTTCAATCCTCAACCCTCAATCTTCAATCCTCAATACTCAATCTCCAATCCTCAATCCTCAATACTCAATCCCCAATGCTCAATCCTCAATCGTCAATCCTCAATCCCCAATCCTCTACCTTCAATCCGCAATCCTCAATCCTCAATCCTCAATCCTCAATCTTCAATCCTCAATACTCAATCTTCAATCCTCAATCCTCAATCCTCAACGCTCAATCCTCAATCCTCAATCTTCAATCCTCAATACTCAATCTGCAAACCTCAATCCTCAGTCCTCACTCCTCAATCCTCATTCTTCAATCCTCAATACCGAATCCTCAATCTTCAATCCTCAATCCTCAATCCTCTATTCTCAATCCTCAATCCTCAATCCTCAATCTTCAATTCTCGATCCGCAATCCGCAGTCCTCAGTCCTGAAACCTCAATCCTCAACCCTCAGCCCTCATCCTCAATCCTCAATCGACAATCCGCAATCCTCAATCTTCAATACTCAATACTCAATCTTCAATCCTCAATCCTCAGTCCTCAAACCTCGATTCTGTATCCTCAACCCTGTGTCCTCAATCTTCAGCCCTCAGTCCTCAACAATCAGTAGTCAATCCTCAATCCTCAATAGAATATCCTCAATTCACAGTTTTCAACACTCAATACTCAATCTGCAATCTTCAAACCTCTATCCACAAACATCAATTCTCATCACTCAACCCTCAACACTCAGTCCTCAATGATCAATTCTCAATCATCAATTCTCAATCTTCAATCCTCAATCTTCAATCCTCAATCCTCAATCCTCAGTACTCAATCCTCAATCCTCAATCCTCAATCCTCAATCCTCAATCCCCAATCCTCAATCTTCAATCCTCAATACTCAATCTTCAATCCTCAATCCTCAATCCTCAATCCTCAATCCTCAATCCTCAAACCTCAACCTTCAATCCTCAATCCTCAATCCTCAATTCTAAATCCTCAATCCTCAATCCTCAGACCTCAAACACCAATACTCAACCCTCAGTCCTCGTCCGCAATCCACAACCTTCAATCCTCAATCCTCAATCTTCAATCATCAATATTCAATCATCAATCCTCAATCTTCAATCCTCTATCCTCAATCCTCAATCCTGAATGTTCAATCCTAAATACCCAATTCTCAATCTTCAATCCTCAATACTCAATCCTCAATCCTCAATCCTCAATCCTCAGTCCTCAATTCGCAATCCTCAAACCTCAGACCTCAAGCATTAATACCCAACCCTCAGTCCTCGTCCTCAACCTACAACCCTCAATCCTCAATCCTCAATCTTCAATCATCAATATTGAACCTTCAATCCTCAATCCCCAATCCTCAATCCTCAATCCTCAATCCTCAATCCTCAAACCTCAATACCCAATCCTCAATCCTCAATCCTCAATCCTCAATCCTCAATCCTCAATCCTCTGTCCCCAAACCTCAATCATGAATCCTCAATCCTGAATCCTCAATCTTCAGCCCTCAGTCCTCAACAATCAGTTGTCAATCCTCAATCCTCAATAGAATATCACCAATTCACAGATTTCAAAACTCAATACTCAATCTGCAATCTTCAGATTTCTATCCACAAACATCAATTCACATCACTCATCCCTCGACACTCAGTCCTTTATGTTCAATCCTCAATCCTCAATTCTCAATCTTCAATCCTCAATACTAAATTTTCAATCCTCAATACTCAATCCTCAATCCACAATCCTCAATCCTCAATCCTCAATCTTCAATACTCAGTCCCCAATCCTCAATCTTCAATCCTCAATCCTCAATCCTCAACCCTCGATCCTCGGACCTCAATCCCCAATCCTCAATCTTCAATCCTCAATACTCAATCTTCAATCCTCAATCCTCAATCCTCAATCCTCAATCCTCAATCCTCAATCCTCAATCCTCAATCTTCAATCCTCAATACTCAATCTTCAACCCTCAATCTTCAATCCTCAATCCTCAATCCTCATTCTTCAATCCTCAACACCCAATCCTCAATCTTCAATCCTCAATCCTCAATCCTCAATTCTCAATCCTCAATCCTAAATCCTCAGACCTCAAACATCAATACTCAACCCTCAGTCCTCGTCCGCAATCCACAACCCTCAATCCTCAATCCTCAATGTTCAATCCTCAATCTTCAATACTCAATACTCAATCTTCAATCCTCAATCCTCAATCCTCAGTCCTCAATTCTGAATCCCAAATCCTCAATCCTCAATCCTCAATCCTCAACCCTCAATCCTCAGTCCTGAAACATCAATACCGAATCCTCAATACTGAATCCTGAATCTTCAGCCCTCAGTCCTCAACAATCAATATTCAATCCTCAATCCTCAATAGAATATCCTCAATACTCAATCTTCAATCCTCAATGCTCAATCCTCTATCCTCAATCCTCAATCCTGAATGTTCAATCCTCAATACCCAATCCTCAATCTTCAATCCTCAGTACTCAATCCTCAATCCTCAATCCTCGAGTCCTCAGTCCTCAAACCTCAATCCTGAATCCTCAATCCTGAAATCTCAACCTTCAGCCCTCAGTCCTCAACAATCAATTGTCAGTCCTCAATCTTCAATAGAACATCCTCAATTCACAGCTTTCAATACTCAATCCCCATTCTTCAATCCTCAAATCTCAATCCGCAAACATCAATTCTCATCACTCAACCCTCAACACTCAGTCCTCAATCTTCAAACCACAATCCTCAATCCGCAATCTTGAATCCTCAATACTTAATCTTCAATCCTCAATCCTCAATTCTCAATCCTCAACACACAATCCTCAATCGTCAATCCTCAATCCCCAATCCTCAATCTTCAATCCTCTATCCTCAATCCTCAATCCTCAATCTTCAATCCTCAATCTTCAATACTCAATACTCAATCTTCAATCCTCAATCCTCAATCCTCAATCCTCAGTCCTCAATCCTCAATCCTCAATCCTCAATCTTCAACCCTCAACCCTCAATCTTCAATCCTCAATCTTCAATCATCAATATTCAACTATCAATCCTCAATCTTCAATCCTCTATCCTCAATCCTCAATCCTGAATGTTCAATCCTCAATACCCAATCCTCAATCTTCAATCCTCAATACTCAATCCTCAATCCTCAATCCTCAATCCTCAGTCCTCAATTCGCAATCCTCAATCCTCAGACCTCAAGCATTAATACCCAACCCCCAGTCCTCGTCCTCAACCTACAACCCTCAATCCTCAATCCTCAATCTTCAATCATCAATATTCAACCTTCAGTCCTCAATCCCCAATCCTCAATCCTCAATCCTCAATCCTCAAACCTCAATACCCAATCCTCAATCCTCAATCCTCAATCCTCAATACTCAATCCTCAATCCTCAATCCTTAATCCTCAATCCTCTGTCCCCAAACCTCAATTCTGAATCCTCAATCCTGAATCCTCAATCTTCAGCCCTCAGTCCTCAACAATCAGTTGTCAATCCTCAATCCTCAATAGAATATCACCAATTCACAGATTTCAAAACTCAATACTCAATCTGCAATCTTCAGATCTCTATCCACAAACATCAATTCACATCACTCATCCCTCGACACTCAGTCCTTTATGTTCAATCCTCAATCCTCAATTCTCAATCTTCAATCCTCAATACTGAATCTTCAATCCTCAAATTCAATCCTCAATCCACAATCCTCAATCCTCAATCCTCAACCCTCAATCCTCAGTCCTCGAACCTCAATCCTGAATCCTCAATCCTGTATCCTCAATCTTCATCCCTCAGTCCTCAACAATCAATTGTCAATCCTCAATCCTCAATAGAATATCCTCAATTGACAGTATTCAATACTCAATCCCCATTCTTCAATCTTCAAATCTCAATCCACAAACGTCAATTCTCATCACTCAACCCTCAACACTCAGTCAACAATCTTCAATCCTCAATACTCAATCTTCTATCCTCAATCCTCAATTCTCAATCCTCAATACTCAATCCTCAATAGTCAATCCTCAATTCCCAATCCTCAATCTTCAATCCTCAATCCTCAATCTTCAATCCTCAATCCTCAATCCTCAATCCCCAATCCTCAATTTTCAATCCTCAATACTCAACCTTCAATCCTCAATCCTCAATCCTCAATCCTCAATCCTCTGTCCTCAATCCTCAATCCTGAATCCTCAATCCTCAATACTCAATCTTCAATCCTCAATACTCAATCTTCAAACCTCAGTCTTCAATCCTCAATCCTCTATCCTCATTCTTCAATCCTCATCACCCAATCCTCAATCTTCAATCCTCAATCCTCAATCCTCAATTCTCAATCCTCAATCCTCAATCCTCAGACCTCAGACATCAATACCCAACCCTCAGTCCTCATCCGCAATCCACAACCCACAATCCTCAATCCTCAATCTTCAATCATCAATATTCAATCTTCCATCCTCAATCCCCAATCCTCTATCCTCAATCCTCAATCCTGAATGTTCAATCCTCAATACCCAATCCTCAATCTTCAATCCTCAATCCTCAATCCTCAATTCTCAATCCTTAATCCTCAATCCTCAGACCTCAGACATCAATACCCAACCCTCAGTCCTCATCCGCAATCCACAACCCTCAATCCTCAATCCTCAATCTTCAATCCTCAATCCTCAATACTCAATCTTCAATCCTCAATCCTCAGTCCTCAATCCTCAGTCCTCGTCCTCAATTCTCAATTCTCAATTCTCAATCCTCAATCCTCAATCCTCAATATTCAATCCTCAATAATCAATCTCCAATCCTAGATCCTCAATCCTCAATCATCAATCCTTAATCCTCAATCTTCAATCCTCAATCCCCAGTCCTCAATCCTCAATTCTCAATCCTCAATCCTCAGTCCTCAGTCCTCAAACCTCAATCCTCAACCCTCAGCCCTCATCCTCAATCCTCAATCCTCGATACTCAATCCTCAATCCTCAATCTTCAATCCTCAATACTCAATCATTAATCCTCAATCCTCAGTCCTCAAACCTCAATCCTGAGTCCTCAGTCCTGAATCCTCAAGCTTCAGCCTTCAGTCCTCAACAATCGGTTGTCAATCCTCAGTCCTCAATAGAATATCCTGTATTCACAGCTTTCAATACTCAATGCTCAATCTGCAATCTTCAAATCTCTATCGACAAACATCAATTCTCACCACTCAACCCTCAACACTCAGTAATCAATGTTCAATCCTCAATCCTCAATCCTCAATACTCAATACTCAATCCTCAATCCTCAATCCTCAATCCTCAATACTCAATCCTCAATCGTCAATCCTCAAACACCAATCCTCAATCTTCAATCCTCTATTCTCAATCCTCAATCCTCAATCCTCAATCCTCAATCTTCAATTCTCAATACTCAATCTTCAATCCTCAATCCTCAATCCTCAGTCCTCAATCCTCAATCCTCAATCCTGAATCCTCAATCTTCAATCCTCAATACTCAATCTGCAATCCTCAATCCTCAATCCTCAATCCTCAATCCTAATTCGTCACTCCTCAATACCCAATCCTCAATCTTCAATCCTCAATCCTCAATCCTCAATTCTCAATCCTCAATTCTCAATCCTCAATCCTCAATCCTCAATCCTCATTCTTAAATACTCAATACTCAATCTTCAATCCTCAATCCTCAATCCTCAATCCTCAATCCTCAATCCTCAGTCCTCAATCCCAAATCCTCAATCCTCAATCCTCAATCCTTAACCCTCAATCCTCAGTCCTGAAACCTCAATCCCGAATCCTCAATCCTGAATCCTCAGCCTTCAGCCCTCAGTCCTCAACAATCAATTGTCAATCCTCAATCCTCAATAGAATATCCTCAATTCACAGTATTCAATACTCAATCCCCATTCTTCAATCTTCAAATCTCAATCCACAAACATCAATTCTCATCACTCAACCCTCAACACTCAGTCAACAATCTTCAATCCTCAATACTCAATCTTCAATCCTCAATCCTCACTTCTCAATCCTCAATACTCAATCCTCAATCGTCAATCCTCAATTGCCAATCCTCAATCTTCAATCCTCAATCCTCAATCTTCAATCCTCAATCCTCAATCCTCAATCCCCAATCCTCAACCTTCAATCCTCAATACTCAACCTTCAATCCTCAATCCTCAATCCTCAATCCTCAATCCTCAATCCTTTATCCTCAATCCTCAATCCTGAATCCTCAATCCTCAATACTCAATCTTCAATCCTCAATACTCAATCTTCAACCCTCAATCTTCAATCCTCAATCCTCTATCCTCATTCTTCAATCCTCGTCACCCAATCCTCAATCTTCAATCCTCAATCCTCAATCCTGAATTCTCAATCCTCAATCCTCAATCCTCAGACCTCAGACATCAATACCCAACCCTCAGTCCTCATCCGCAATCCACAACCATCAATCCTCAATCCTCAATCTTCAATCATCAATATTCAATCTTCAATCCTCAATCCTCAATCCTCTATCCTGAATCCTCAATCCTGAATGTTCAATCCTCAATACCCAATCCTCAATCTTCAATCCTAAATCCTCAATCCTCAATCCTCAATCCTCAATACTCAATCTTCAATCCTCAATCCTCAGTCCTCAATCCTCAATCCTCAACCTTCAATCCTCAATACTCAACCTTCAATCCTCAATCCTCAATCCTCAATCCTCAATCCTCAAACTTCAATCCTCAAAACTCAATCTTCAATCCTCAACCGTCAATCCTCAATCCTCAATCCTCATTCTTCAATCCTCAATACCAAATCCTCAATCTTCAATCCTCAATCGTCAATCCTCAATTCGCAATCCTCAATCCTCAATCCTCAGACCTCAAGCATCAATACCCAACCCTCAGTCCTCGTCCTCAATCCACAACCCTCAATCCTCAATCCTCAACCTTCAATCATCAATATTCAACCTTCAATCCTCAACCCTCAGTCCTCAATCCTCCGTCCTTATTCCTCAAACCTCAATCCTCAACCCTCAAACCTCATCCTCAATACTCAATCCTCAATCCTCAATCCTCAATCCTCAATCCTCAATCCTCAATCCTCAATCCTGAATCCTCATACCTCAAACCTCAATCCTCAATCCTCAACCCTCAGCCCTCATCCTCAATCCTCAATCCTCGATACTCAATCCTCAATCCTCAATCTTCAATCCTCAATACTCAATCGTTAATCCTCAATCCTCAGTCCTCAAAACCTCAATTCTGAGTCCTCAGTCCTGAATCCTCAAGCTCCAGCCTTCAGTCCTCAACAATCGTTTGTCAATCCTCAGTCCTCAATAGAATATCCTGAAATCACAGCTTTCAATACTCAATGCTCAATCTGCAATCTTCAAATCTCTATCGACAAACATCAATTCTCACCACTCAACCCTCAACACTCAGTAATCAATGTTCAACCCTCAATCCTCAATCCTCAATACTCAATACTCAATCCTCAATCCTCAATCCTCAATCCTCAATACTCAATCCTCAATCGTCAATCCTCAAACACCAGTTCTCAATCTTCAATCCTCTATTCTCAATCCTCAATCCTCAATCCTCAATCCTCAATCTTCAATCCTCAATACTCAATCTTCAATCCTCAATCCTCAATCCTCAGTCCTCAATCCTCAATCCTCAATCATCAATCCTCAATCTTCAATCCTGAATACTCAATCTGCAATGCTCAATCCACAATCCTCAATCCTCAATCCTAATTCGTCACTCCTCAATACCCAATCCTCAATCTTCAATCCTCAATCCTCAATCCTCAATTCGCAATCCTCAATCCTCAATCCTCAATCCTCAATCCTCTATCCTCAATCCTCAATCCTGAATCCTCAATCCTCAATACTCAATCCTCAATCCTCAATACTCAATCTTCAACCCTCAATCTTCAATCCTAAGTCCTCTATCCTCATTCTTCAATCCTCATCACCCAATCCTCAATCTTCAATCCTCAATCCTCAATCCTCTGTTCTCAATCCTCAATCCTCAATCCTCAGACCTCAGACATCAATACCCTACCCTCAGTCCTCATCCGCAATCCACAACCCTCCATCCTCAATCCTCAATCTTCAATCCTAAATCCTCAATCCTCAATCCTCAATCCTCAATACTCAATCTTCAATCCTCAATCCTCAATACTCAATCGTTAATCCTCAATCCTCAGTCCTCAAAACCTCAATTCTGAGTCCTCAGTCCTGAATCCTCAAGCTCCAGCCTTCAGTCCTCAACAATCGTTTGTCAATCCTCAGTCCTCAATAGAATATCCTGAAATCACAGCTTTCAATACTCAATGCTCAATCTGCAATCTTCAAATCTCTATCGACAAACATCAATTCTCACCACTCAACCCTCAACACTCAGTAATCAATGTTCAACCCTCAATCCTCAATCCTCAATACTCAATACTCAATCCTCAATCCTCAATCCTCAATCCTCAATACTCAATCCTCAATCGTCAATCCTCAAACACCAGTTCTCAATCTTCAATCCTCTATTCTCAATCCTCAATCCTCAATCCTCAATCCTCAATCTTCAATCCTCAATACTCAATCTTCAATCCTCAATCCTCAATCCTCAGTCCTCAATCCTCAATCCTCAATCATCAATCCTCAATCTTCAATCCTGAATACTCAATCTGCAATGCTCAATCCACAATCCTCAATCCTCAATCCTAATTCGTCACTCCTCAATACCCAATCCTCAATCTTCAATCCTCAATCCTCAATCCTCAATTCGCAATCCTCAATCCTCAATCCTCAATCCTCAATCCTCTATCCTCAATCCTCAATCCTGAATCCTCAATCCTCAATACTCAATCCTCAATCCTCAATACTCAATCTTCAACCCTCAATCTTCAATCCTAAATCCTCTATCCTCATTCTTCAATCCTCATCACCCAATCCTCAATCTTCAATCCTCAATCCTCAATCCTCTGTTCTCAATCCTCAATCCTCAATCCTCAGACCTCAGACATCAATACCCTACCCTCAGTCCTCATCCGCAATCCACAACCCTCCATCCTCAATCCTCAATCTTCAATCCTAAATCCTCAATCCTCAATCCTCAATCCTCAATACTCAATCTTCAATCCTCAATCCTCAGTCCTCAATCCTCAATCCTCAACCTTCAATCCTCAATACTCAACCTTCAATCCTCAATCCTCAATCCTCAATCTTCAATCCTCAATCTTCAATCCTCAAAACTCAATCCTTAATCCTCAACCGTCAATCCTCAATCCTCAATCCTCATTCTTCAATCCTCAATACCAAATCCTCTATCTTCAATCCTCAATCCTCAACCCTCAATCCTCAATCTTCATTCATCAATGTTCAACCTTCAATCCTCAATCCTCAATCCTCAATCCTCAATCCTCAATCCTCAATCCACAATTCTCAATCCTCAATCCTCAATACCCAATCCTCAATTTTCAATCATCAACCCTCAACACTCAGTCCCCAATCCTCAATATTCAATCCTCAATCCTCTATCCTCAATCCTCAATCCTCAACCTTCAATCCTCAATGCTCAACCTTGAATCCTCAATCCTCAATGCTCAGTCCTCAATTCTCAATCCTCAATCGTCAATCTTCAAGCCTCAATACTCAATCTTCAATCCCCTATCCTCAATCCTCAATCCTCAATCCTCAGTCTTCAATCCTCAATACTCATTCTTCAATCCTCAATCCTCAATCCTCATTCTTCAATCCTCAATACCCAATTCCCAATTTTCAATCCTCAATCCTCAATCCTCAATTCTCAATCCTCAATCCTCAGTCCTCAATCCCCAATCATCAATCCTCAATACTCAATCTTTAATCCTCAATCCTCAGTCCTCAATTCTCAATTCCGAGTCCTCAGTCCTGGATCCTCAACATTCAGCCCTCAGTCCACAACAATCAGTTGTCAATCCTCAATCCTCAACAGAATATCCTCAATCCACAGTTTTCAATACTCAATACTCAATCTGCAATCATCAATACTCAATCTGCAATCCTCAATCCTCAATCCTCAATCCTCAAGCCTAATTCGTCACTCCTCAACACCCAATCCTCAATCTTCAATCCTCAATCCTCAATCCTCAATACTCAATACTCAATCCTCAATCCTCAATCCTCAATCCTCAATACTCAATCCTCAATCGTCAATCCTCAAACACCAATCCTCAATCTTCAATCCTCTATTCTCAATCCTCAATCCTCAATCCTCAATCCTCAATCTTCAATCCTCAATCTTCAATCATCAATCTTCATTCATCAATGTTCAACCTTCAATCCTCAATCCTCAATCCCCAATCCTCAATCCTCAATCCACAATTCTCAATCCTCAATCCTCAATACCCAATCCTCAATTTTCAATCATCAACCCTCAACACTCAGTCCCCAATCCTCAATATTCAATCCTCAATCCTCTATACTCAATCCTCAATCCTCAACCTTCAATCCTCAATGCTCAACCTTGAATCCTCAATCCTCAATGCTCAATCCTCAATTCTCAATCCTCAATCGTCAATCTTCAAGCCTCAATACTCAATCTTCAATCCCCTATCCTCAATCCTCAATCCTCAATCCTCAGTCTTCAATCCTCAATACTCATTCTTCAATCCTCAATCCTCAATACTCATTCTTCAATCCTCAATACCCAATTCCCAATTTTCAATCCTCAATCCTCAATCCTCAATTCTCAATCCTCAATCCTCAGTCCTCAATCCTCAATCATCAATCCCCAATACTCAATCTTTAATCCTCAATCCTCAGTGCTCAATTCTCAATTCCGAGTCTTCAGTCCTGAATCCTCAACATTCAGCCCTCAGTCCACAACAATCAGTTGTCAATCCTCAATCCTCAACAGAATATCCTCAATCCACAGTTTTCAATACTCAATACCCAACCTGCAATCTTCAAACCTCTATCCACAAACATCAATTCTCATCACTAAACCCTCAACACTCAGTCCCCAATCCTCAATATTCAATCCTCAATCCTCAATCCGCAATCCTCAATCCTCAAACTTCGATCCTCAATGCTCAATCTGCAATCCTCAATGCTCAATACTCAATCCTCAATTCTCAATCCTCAATCGTCAGTCTTCAATCCTCAATACTCAATCTTGAATCCTCAGTCCTCAATCCTCAATCCTCTATCCTCATTCTTGAATCCTCAATACCCAATTCTGAATCTTCAATCCTCAATCCTCAATCCTCAATCCTCAATCCTCAATCCTCAGTCTTCAATCCTCAATACTCATTCTTCAATCCTCAATCCTCAATACTCATTCTTCAATCCTCAATACCCAATTCCCAATTTTCAATCCTCAATCCTCAATCCTCAATCCTCAATCCTCGATACTCAATCCTCAATCCTCAATCTTCAATCCTCAATACTCAATCTTTAATCCTCAATCCTCAGTCCTCAAACCTCAATTCTGAGTACTCAATCCTGAATCCTCAAGCTTCAGCCTTCAGTCCTCAACAATCGGTTGTCAACCCTCAGTCCTCAATAGAATATCCTGAATTCACAGCTTTCAATACTCAATGCTCAATCTGCAATCTTCAAATCTCTATCGACAAACATGAATTCTCACCACTCAGCCCTCAACACTCAGTAATCAATGTTCAATCCTCAATCCTCAATCCTCAATACTCAATACTCAATCCTCAATCCTCAATCCTCAATCCTCAATACTCAATCCTCAATCGTCAATCCTCAAACACCAATCCTCAATCTTCAATCCTCTATTCTCAATCCTCAATCCTCAATCCTCAATCCTGAATCTTCAATCCTCAATACTCAATCTTCAATCCTCAATCCTCAATCCTCAGTCCTCAATCCTCAATCCTCAATCCTCAATCCTCAAGCCTAATTCGTCACTCCTCAATACCCAATCCTCAATCTTCAATCCTCAATCCTCAATCCTCAATTCTCAATCCTCAATCCTTAATCCTCAATCTTCAATCTTAAATACTCAATACTCAACCTTCAATCCTCAATCCTCAATCCTCAATCCTCAATCATCAATCCTCAATCCCCAATCCCAAATCCTCAATCCTCAATCCTCAATCCTCAACCCTCAATCCTCAGTCCTGAAACCTCAATACCTAATCCTCAATCCTGAATCCTCAACCTTCAGCCCTCAGTCCGCAACAATCAATTGTCAATCCTCAATCCTCAATAGAATATCCTCAATTGACAGTATTCAATACTCAATCCCCATTCTTCAATCTTCAAATCTCAATCCACAAACATCAATTCTCATCACTCAACCCTCAACACTCAGTCAACAATCTTCAATCCTCAATACTCAATCTTCAATCCTCAATCCTCAGTTCTCAATCCTCAATACTCAATCCTCAATCTTCAATCCTCAATCCCCAGTCCTCAATCTCCAATCCTCAATGCTCAATCCTCAATCCCCAATCCTCAGTCCTCAATCCTCAATCACCAATCCTCAAGCCTCAATCCTCAACCGTCAGTCCTCGTCCTCAATCCTCAAACCTCAACCCTCAATCCTCAGTCTTCAATCATCAATACTCAATCTTCAATCCTCAATCCTCAATCCTCAATCCTCAATCCTCAATCCTCAATATTCATCACACAACCCTCAACCGTCAATCCTCAATACCCAACCATCAATCCTCAATTCTCAATACTCAATAGAATATCCTGAATTCTCATGGATCAATACTCAATCCACAATATTCAATAATCAAATCTCAATCCTCAAACATCAATTCTCAATACTCAATCCTCAACACTCAGTCCTCTCTCTTCAATCCTCCATTCTCAATCCTCAATCCTCAAGCGTCAATCCTCAATCCTCAATCCTCAACCCACAATCCTCGGTCCTCAAACCTCAATCCCGAATCCTCAATCCTGAATACTCAATGTGCAGCCCTCAGTCCTCAACAATCAGTTGTCAATCCTCAATCCTCAATAGAATAACCCCAATTCACAGCTTTCAATACTCAATCCTCAATCTGCAATCTTCAAATCTCCATCCACAAACATCAATTCTCATCACTCAACCCTCAACACTCAGTCCTCAATGTTCAATCCTCAATCCTCAATTCTCAATCTTCAATCCTCAATACTGAATCTTCAATCCTAAATCCTCAATCCTCAATCCTCAGTCCTCAATCCTCAATCTTCAATCCTCAATACTCAATCTTCAATTCTGAGTCCTCAGTCCTCAATCCCCAATCCTCATTCTTCAATCCTCAATACCCAATCCTCAACCTTCAACCCTCAATCCTCAATCCTCAATCCTCAATCTTCAATCCTCAATACTCAATCTTCAATCCTCAATCCTCAATCCTCAATCCTCAAACCTCAATCCTCAGTCCTGAAACCTCAATCCCGAGTCCTCAATCCTTAATCCTCAACCTTCAGCGCTCAGTCCTCAACAATCTATTGTCAATCCTCAATCCTCAATAGAATATCCTCAATTCACAGTATTCAATACTCAATCCCCATTCTTCAATCTTCAAATCTCAATCCACAAACATCAATTCTTATCACTCAACCCTCAACACTCAGTCAACAATCTTCAAGTCTCAATACTCAATCTTCAATCCTCAATCCTCAATTCTCAATCCTCAATACTCAATCCTCAATCGTCGATCCTCAATTCCCAATCCTCAATCTTCAATCCTCAATCCTCAATCTTCAATCCTCAATCCTCAATCCTCAATCCCCAATCCTCAATCTTCAATCCTCAATAGTCAACCTTCAATCCTCAATCCTGAATCCTCAATCCTCTGTTCTCAATCCTCAATCCTCAATCCTCAGACCTCAGACATCAATACCCTACCCTCAGTCCTCATCCGCAATCCATAACCCTCAATCCTCAATCCTCAATCTTCAATCATCAAAATTCAATCTTCAATCCTCAATCTTCAATCCTCAATCCTCAGTCCTCAATCCTCAATCCTCAACCTTCAATCCTCAATACTCAACCTTCAATCCTCAACCCTCAATCCTAAATCCTCAATCCTCAATCTTCAATCCTCAAAACTCAATCCTTAATCCTCAACAGTCAATCCTCAATCCTCAATCCTCATTCTTCAATCCTCAATACCAAATCCTCTATCTTCAATCCTCAATCCTCAACCCTCAATCCTCAATCTTCATTCATCAATATTCAACCTTCAATCCTCAATCCTCAATCCTCAATCCTCAATCCTCAATCCACAATCCTCAATCCTCAATCCTCAATACCCAATACTCAATTTTCAATCATCAACCCTCAACACTCAGTCCCCAATCCTCAATATTCAATCCTCAATCCTCTATCCTCAATCCTCAATCCTCAACCTTCAATCCTCAATGCTCAACCTTGAATCCTCAATCCTCAATGCTCAATCCTCAATTCTCAATCCTCAATCTTCAATCCTCAATACTCAATCTTCAATCCTCAATCCTCAATCCTCATTCTTCAGTCCTCAATACCCAATTCCCAATTTTCAATCCTCAATCCTCAATCCTCAATTCTCAATCCTCAATCCTCAGTCCTCAATCCTCAATCTTCAATCATCAATACTCAATCTTTAATCCTCAATCCTCAGTCCTCAATTCTCAATTCCGAGTCCTCAGTCCTGAATCCTCAACATTCAGCCCTCAGTCCACAACAATCAGTTGTCAATCCTCAATCCTCAACAGAATATCCTCAATCCACAGTTTTCAATACTCAATACTCAATCTGCAATCTTCAAACCTCTATCCACAAACATCAATTCTCATCACTAAACCCTCAAC
This sequence comes from Calliopsis andreniformis, assembly GCF_051401765.1. Lineage (NCBI taxonomy): Eukaryota > Metazoa > Arthropoda > Insecta > Hymenoptera > Andrenidae > Calliopsis > Calliopsis andreniformis. The sequence continues at coordinate 3,158,412 of NW_027480466.1, read as the reverse complement.
ACTCAGTCCCCAATCCTCAATATTCAATCCTCAATCCTCAATCCTCCATCCTCAAACCTCAATCTTCAATCCTCAATGCTCAATCTGCAATCCTCAATGCTCAATACTCAATCCTCAATTCTCAATCCTCAATCGTCAGTCTTCAATCCTCAATACTCAATCTTCAATCCTCAGTCCTCATTCCTCAATCCTCTATCCTCATGCTTCAATCCTCAATACCCAATTCTGAATCTTCAATCGTCAATCCTCAATCCTCAATTCTCAATCCTCAATCCTCAGTCCTCAGTCCTCAAACCTCAATCCTCAACCCTCAGCCCTCATCCTCAATCCTCAATACTCGATACTCAATCCTCAATCCTCAATCTTCAATCCTCAATACTCAATCTTTAATCCTCAATCCTCAGTCTTCAAACCTCAATTCTGAGTACTCAGTCCTGAATCCTCAAGCTTCAGCCTTCAGTCCTCAACAATCGGTTGTCAATCCTCAGTCCTCAATAGAGTATCCTGAATTCACAGCTTTCAATACTCAATGCTCAATCTGCAATCTTCAAATGTCTATCGACAAACATCAATTCTCACCACTCAGCCCTCAACACTCAGTAATCAATGTTCAATCCTCAATCCTCAATCCTCAATACTCAATACTCAATCCTCAATCCTCAATCCTCAATACTCAACCCTCAATCGTCAATCCTCAAACACCAATCCTCAATCTTCAATCCTCAATCCTCAATCCTCAATTCTCAATCCTCAATCCTCAATCCTCAGACCTCAGACATCAATACCCAACCCTCAGTCCTCATCCGCAATCCACAACCCTCAATCCTCAATCCTCAACCTTCAATCATCAATATTCAATCTTCAATCCTCAATACCCAATCCTCAATCTTCAATCCTAAATCCTCAATCCTCATTCCTCAATCCTCAATACTCAATCTTCAATCCTCAATCCTCAGTCCTCAATCCTCAATCCTCAATCTTCAATCCTCAATACTCAACCTTCAATCCTCAATCCTCAATCCTCAATCCTCAATCTTCAACCCTCAAAACTCAATTTTCAATCCTCAATTGTCAATCCTCAATCCTCAATCCTCATTCTTCAATCCTCAATACCAAATCCTCAATCTTCGATCCACAATCCTCAATCCTCAATTCGCAATCCTCAATCCTCAATCCTCAGACCTCAAGCATCAATACCCAACCCTCAGTCCTCGTCCTCAATCCACAACCCTCAATCCTCAATCCTCAATCTTCAATCATCAATATTCAACCTTCAATCGTCAATCCTCAATCCTCAATCCTCAGTCCTTATTCATCAAACCTCAATCCTCAACACTCAACCCTCATCCTCAATACTCAATTCTCAATCCTCAATCCTCAATCCTCAATCCTCAATCCTCAATCCTCAATCCTCAATCCTGAATCCTCATACCTCAAACCTCAATCCTCAATCCTCAGTCCTTGTCCTCAATTCTCAATTCTCAGTCCTCAAACATCAATCCTGAATCCTCAATCCTGAAACCTCAATCTTCAGCCCTCAGTCCTCAACAGTCAGTTGTCAATCCTCAATCCTCAATAGAATATCACCAATTCATAGCTTTCAATACTCAATACTCAATCTGCCATCTTCAAATCTCAATCCACAAACATCAATTCTCATCACTCAACCCTCAACACTCAGTTCCCAATCCTCAATATTCAATCCTCAATCCTCAATCCTCAATCCTCAATCCTCAATCCTCAACCTTCAATCCTCAATGCTCAATGTTGAATCCTCAATCCTCAATACTCAATCCTAAATCCTCAATCCTCAATCGTCAATCTTCAATCCTCAATACTCAATCTTCAATTCTGAGTCCTCAGTCCTCAATCCCCAATCCTCATTCTTCAATCCTCAATACCCAATGCTCAACCTTCAACCCTCAATCCTCAATCCTCAATCCTCAATCTTCAATCCTCAATACTCAATCTTCAATCCTCAATCCTCAATCCTCAATCCTCAAACCTCAATCCCCAATCCTCAATCCCAAATACTCAATCCTCAATCCTCAATCCTCAACCCTCAATCCTCAGTCCTGAAACCTCAATCCCGAGTCCTCAATCCTTAATCCTCAACCTTCAGCGCTCAGTCCTCAACAATCTATTGTCAATCCTCAATCCTCAATAGAATATCCTCAATTCACAGTATTCAATACTCAATCCCCATTCTTCAATCTTCAAATCTCAATCCACAAACATCAATTCTTATCACTCAACCCTCAACACTCAGTCAACAATCTTCAAGTCTCAATACTCAATCTTCAATCCTCAATCCTCAATTCTCAATCCTCAATACTCAATCCTCAATCGTCAATCCTCAATTCCCAATCCTCAATCTTCAATCCTCAATCCTCAATCTTCAATCCTCAATCCTCAATCCTCAATCCCTAATCCTCAATCTTCAATCCTCAATAGTCAACCTTCAATCCTCAATCCTCAATCCTCAATCCTCAATCCTCTATCCTCAATCCTCAATCCTGAATCCTCAATCCTCAATACTCAATCCTCAATCCTCAATACTCAATCTTCAACCCTCAATCTTCAATCCTCAATCCTCTATCCTCATTCTTCAATCCTCATCACCCAATCCTCAATCTTCAATCCTCAATCCTCAATCCTCAGACCTCAGACATCAATACCCTACCCTCAGTCCTCATCCGCAATCCATAACCCTCAATACTCAATCCTCAATCTTCAATCATCAAAATTCAATCTTCAATCCTCAATCTTCAATCCTCAATCCTCAGTCCTCAATCCTCAATCCTCAACCTTCAATCCTCAATACTCAACCTTCAATCCTCAATCCTCAATCCTAAATCCTCAATCCTCAATCTTCAATCCTCAAAACTCAATCCTTAATCCTCAACAGTCAATCCTCAATCCTCAATCCTCATTCTTCAATCCTCAATACCAAATCCTCTATCTTCAATCCTCAATCCTCAACCCTCAATCCTCAATCTTCATTCATCAATATTCAACCATCAATCCTCAATCCTCAATCCTCAATCCTCAATCCTCAATCCACAATCCTCAATCCTCAATCCTCAATACCCAATACTCAATTTTCAATCATCAACCCTCAACACTCAGTCCCCAATCCTCAATATTCAATCCTCAATCCTCTATCCTCGATCCTCAATCCTCAACCTTCAATCCTCAATGCTCAACCTTGAATCCTCAATCCTCAATCCTCGATACTCAATCCTCAATCCTCAATCTTCAATCCTCAATACTCAATCTTTAATCCTCAATCCTCAGTCCTCAAACCTCAATTCTGAGTCCTCAGTCCTGAATCCTCAAGCTTCAGCCTTCAGTCCTCAACAATCGGTTGTTAATCCTCAGTCCTCAATAGAATATCCTGAATTCACAGCTTTCAATACTCAATGCTCAATCTGCAATCTTCAAATCTCTATCGACAAACATCAATTCTCACCACCCAGCCCTCAACACTCAGTAATCAATGTTCAATCCTCAATCCTCAATCCTCAATACTCAATACTCAATCCTCAATCCTCAATCCTCAATCCTCAATACTCAATACTCAATCGTCAATCCTCAAACACAAATCCTCAATCTTCAATCCTCTATTCTCAATCCTCAATCCTCAATCCTCAATCCTCAATCTTCAATCCTCAATACTCAATCTTTAATCGTCAATCCTCAATCCTCGGTCCTCAATCCTCAATCCTCAATCCTCAATCCTCAATCTGCAATCTTCAAATCTCCATCCACAAACATCAATTCTCATCACTCCACCCTCAACACTCAGTCCTCAATGTTCAATCCTCAATCCTCAATTCTCAATCTTCAATCCTCAATACTGAATCTTCAATCCTAAATCCTCAATCCTCAATCCTCAGTCCTCAATCCTCTATCCTCATTCTTCAATCCTCATCACCCAATCCTCAATCTTCAATCCTCAATTCTCAATCCTCTGTTCTCAATCCTCAATCCTCAATCCTCAGACCTCAGACATCAATACCCTACCCTCAGTCCTCATCCGCAATCCATAACCCTCAATCCTCAATCCTCAATCTTCAATCATCAAAATTCAATCTTCAATCCTCAATCTTCAATCCTCAATCCTCAGTCCTCAATCTTCATTCATCAATATTCAACCTTCAATCCTCAATCCTCAATCCTCAATCCTCAATCCTCAATCTTCAATCCTCAATACTCAATCTTTAATCCTCAATCCTCAGTCCTCAAACCTCAATTCTGAGTCCTCAGTCCTGAATCTTCAAGCTTCAGCCTTCAGTCCTCAACAATCGGTTGTTAATCCTCAGTCCTCAATAGAATATCCTGAATTCACAGCTTTCAATACTCAATACTCAATCTTCAATCCTCAATCCTCAATCGTCAATCTTCAATCCTCAATCCTCAATCCTCAATCATCAATCATCAATATTCAACCTTCAATCCTCAATCCATAATCCTCAATCCTCAATCCCCAATCCTCAATCCTGAAACCTCAATACCCAATCCTCAATCCTCAATCCTCAATCCTCAATCCTCAATCCTCAATACTCAATCCTCAACCCTCAATTCTCTGTCCTGAAACCTCAATACCGAATCCTCAATCCTGAATCCTCAACCTTCAGCCCTCAGTCCTCAACAATCAATTGTCAATCCTCAATCCTCAATAGAATATCCTCAATTCACAGTATTCAATACTCAATCCCCATTCTTCAATCTTCAAACCTCAATCCACTAACATCAATCCTCATCACTCAACCCTCAACACTCAGTCAACAATCTTCAATCCTCAATACTCAATCTTCAATTCTCAATCCTCAGTTCTGAATCCTCAATACTCAATCCTCAATCGTCAATACTCAATCCCCGATCCTCAATCTTCAATCCTCAGTCCTCAATCTTCAATCCTCAATCCTCAATTCTCAATACCCAATCTTCAATTTTCAATCATCAACCCTCAACACTCAGTCCCCAATCCTCAATATTCAATCCTCAATCCTCTATCCTCAATCCTCAATCCTCAACCTTCAATCCTCAATGCTCAACCTTGAATCCTCAATCCTCAATGCTCAATCCTCAATTCTCAATCCTCAATCTTCAATCCTCAATACTCAATCTTCAATCCTCAATCCTCAATCCTCATTCTTCAGTCCCCAATACACAATTCCCAATTTTCAATCCTCAATCCTCAATCCTCAATTCTCAATCCTCAATCCTCAGTCCTCAATCCTCAATCTTCAATCATCAATACTCAATCTTTAATCCTCAATCCTCAGTCCTCAATTCTCAATTCCGAGTCCTCAGTCCTGAATCCTCAACATTCAGCCCTCAGTCCACAACAATCAGTTGTCAATCCTCAATCCTCAACAGAATATCCTCAATCCACAGTTTTCAATACTGAATACTCAATCTGCAATCTTCAAACCTCTATCCACAAACATCAATTCTCATCACTAAACCCTCAACACTCAGTCCCCAATCCTCAATATTCAATCCTCAATCCTCAATCCTCCATCCTCAATCCTCAATCTTCAATCCTCAATGCTCAATCTGCAATCCTCAATGCTCAATACTCAATCCTCAATTCTCAATCCTCAATCGTCAGTCTTCAATCCTCAATACTCAATCTTCAATCCTCAGTCCTCATTCCTCAATCCTCTATCCTCATTCTTGAATCCTCAATACCCAATTCTGAATCTTCAATCGTCAATCCTCAATCCTCAATTCTCAATCCTCAATCCTCAGTCCTCAGTCCTCAAACCTCAATCCTCAACCCTCAGCCCTCATCCTCAATCCTCAATCCTCGATACTCAATCCTCAATCCTCAATCTTCAATCCTCAATACTCAATCTTTAATCCTCAATCCTCAGTCTTCAAATCTCAATTCTGAGTACTCAGTCCTGAATCCTCAAGCTTCAGCCTTCAGTCCTCAACAATCGGTTGTCAATCCTCAGTCCTCAATAGAGTATCCTGAATTCACAGCTTTCAATACTCAATGCTCAATCTGCAATCTTCAAATGTCTATCGACAAACATCAATTCTCACCACTCAGCCCTCAACACTCAGTAATCAATGTTCAATCCTCAATCCTCAATCCTCAATACTCAATACTCAATCCTCAATCCTCAATCCTCAATACTCAACCCTCAATCGTCAATCCTCAAACACCAATCCTCAATCTTCAATCCTCAATCCTCAATCCTCAATTCTCAATCCTCAATCCTCAATCCTCAGACCTCAGACATCAATACCCAACCCTCAGTCCTCATCCGCAATCCACAACCCTCAATCCTCAATCCTCAACCTTCAATCATCAATATTCAATCTTCAATCCTCAATCATCAATCCTCTATCCTCAATCCTGAATCCTGAATGTTCAATCCTCAATACCCAATCCTCAATCTTCAATCCTAAATCCTCAATCCTCAATCCTCAATCCTCAATACTCAATCCTCAATCCTCAGACCTCAGACATCAATACCCAACCCTCTGTCCTCATCCGCAATCCACAACCCTCAATCCTCAATCCTCAACCTTCAATCATCAATATTCAATCTTCAATCCTCAATCCTCAATCCTCTATCCTCAATCCTCAATCCTGAATGTTCAATCATCAATACCCAATCCTCAATCTTCAATCCTAAATCCTCAATCCTCAATCCTCAATCCTCAATACTCAATCATCAATCCTCAATCCTCAGTCCTCAATCCTCAATCCTCAATCTTCAATCCTCAATACTCAACCTTCAATCCTCAATCCTCAATCCTCAATCCGCAATCCTCAATCTTCAATCCTCAAAGCTCAATCTTCAATCCTCAATCGTCAATCCTCAATCCTCAATCCTCATTCTTCAATCCTCAATACCAAATCCTCAATCTTCAATCCACAATCCTCAATCTTCAATTCGCAACCCTCAATCCTCAATCCTCAGACCTCAAGCATCAATACCCAACCCTCAGTCCTCGTCCTCAATCCACAACCCTCAATCCTCAATCCTCAATCATCAATCATCAATATTCAACCTTCAATCGTCAATCCTCAATCCTCAATCCTCAGTCCTTATTCCTCAAACCTCAATCCTCAACCCTCAACCCTCATCCTCAATACTCAATCCTCAATCCTCAATCCTCAATCCGCAATCCTGAATCCTCATACCTCAAACCTCAATCCTCAATCCTCAGTCCTTGTCCTCAATTCTCAATTCTCCATCCTCAATCCTCAATCCTCAATCTTCAATCCTCAATAATCAATCTCCAATCCTAGATCCTCAATCCCCAATCACCAATCCTTAATCCTCAATCTTCAATCCTCAATCCCCAGTCCTCAATCTCCAATCCTCAATGCTCAATCCTCAATCCCCAATCCTCAGTCCTCAATCCTCAATCACCAATCCTCAAGCCTCAATCCTCAACCGTCAGTCCTCGTACTCAATCCTCAAACCTCAACCCTCAATCCTCAGTCTTCAATCATCAATACTCAATCTTCAATCCTCAATCCTCAATCCTCAATCCTCAATCCTCAATCCTCAATATTCATCACACAACCCTCAACCATCAATCCTCAATACCCAACCATCAATCCTCAATTCTCAATACTCAATAGAATATCCTGAATTCTCATGGATCAATACTCAATCCACAATATTCAATAATCAAATCTCAATCCTCAAACATCAATTCTCAATACTCAATCCTCAACACTCAGGCCTCTCTCTTCAATCCTCCATTCTCAATCCTCAATCCTCAAGCGTCAATCCTCAATCCTCAATCCTCAACCCACAATCCTCAGTCCTCAAACCTCAATCCCGAATCCTCAATCCTGAATCCTCAATGTGCAGCCCTCAGTCCTCAACAATCAGTTGTCAATCCTCAATCCTCAATAGAATAACCCCAATTCACAGCTTTCAATACTCAATCCTCAATCTGCAATCTTCAAATCTCCATCCACAAACATCAATTCTCATCACTCAACCCTCAACACTCAGTCCTCAATGTTCAATCCTCAATCGTCAATTCTCAATCTTCAATCCTCAATACTGAATCTTCAATCCTAAATCCTCAATCCTCAATCCTCAATCCTCAATCCTCAATCTTCAATCCTCAGTCCCCAATCCTCAATCTTCAATCCTCAATCCTCAATCCTGAATCCTCAATCTTCAGCCCTCAGTCATCAACAATCAGTTGTCAGACCTCAATCCTCAATACAACATCATCAATTCACAGTTTTCAGTACTCAATACTCAATCTGCAATCTTCAAATCTCTATCCACAAACATCAATTCTCATCACTCAACCCTCAACACTCCGTCCCCAATTCTCAATCTTCAATCCTCAATCCTTAATCCTCAATACTCAATCCTCAATTTTCAATCCTCAATACTCAATCTTCAATCCTCAATCTTCAATCCTGAATACTCAATCTTCAATCCTCAATCCTCAATCCTCAATCCTCAGTCCTCAATCCTCAATCCTCAATCCTCAATCCTCAATCCTCAATACTCAATCCTCAATCCTCAATCTTCAATCCTCAATACTCAATCCTCATCCTTCAATCCTCAATACCCAATTCTCAATCTTCAATCCTCAATCCTCAATCCTCAATTCTCAATCCTGAATCCTCAGTCCTCAGTCCTCAAACGTCAATCCCCAACCCTCAATCCCCAATCCTCAGTCCTCAGTCCTCAAACCTCAATCCTCAACACTCAGCCCTCATCCTCAATCCTCAATCCTCGATACTCAATCCTCAATCCTCAATCTTCAATCCTCAATACTCAATATTTAATCCTCAATCCTCAGTCCTCAAACCTCAATTCTGAGTCCTCAGTCCTGAATCCTCAACCTTCAGCCTTCAGTCCTCAACAATCGGTTGTCAATTCTCAGTCCTCAACAGAATATCCTCAATTCACAGCTTTCAATACTCAATGCTCAATCTGCAATCTTCAAATCTCTATCGACAAACATCAATTCTCATCACTCAACCCTCAACACTCAGTAATCAATGTTCAATCCTCAATCCGCAATCCTCAATACTCAATACTCAATCCTGAATCCTCAATCCTCAATACTCAATCCTCAATGGTCAATCCTCAAACCCCAGTCCTCAATCTTCAATTCTCTATTCTCAATCCTCAATCATCAATCCTCAATCCCCAATCTTCAATCCTCAATCCTCAATCCTCAATTCTCAATCCTCAACCCTCAATCCTCAATCCTCAATCTTAAATACTCAATACTCAATCTTCAATCCTCCATCCTCAATCCTCAATCCTCAATCTCAAACCCTCAATCCTTAATCCTCAATCCTCAACCCTCAATCCTCAATCCTCAGACCTCAAACATCAATACTCAACCCTCAGTCCTCGTCCTCAATCCACAACCCACAATTCTCGATCCTCAATCTTCAATCATCAATATTCAATCCTCAATACTCAATCCTCAATCCTCAACCTTCATTCCTCAATACTCAGTCTTCAATGCTCCATCCTCAACCCCCAATCCTCAATCCTCAATCCTCAATCGTCAGGCTTCAATCCTCAATACTCAATCTGCAATCCTCAAACCTCACGTCCTCACTCCTCAATCCTCATTCTTCAATCCTCAATACCGAATCCTCAATCTTCAATCCTCAATCCTCAATCCTCAATCGTCAATCCTCAATCCTCAATCCTCAGACTTCAAACATCAATACTCAGCCCTCAGTCCTCGTCCTCAATCCACAACCCTCAATCCTCAATCCTCAATCTTCAATCATTAATATTCAATCTTCAATCCTCAATCCTCAATCCTCAACCCCAACCCTCAATCCTCAATCCTCAATCCCCAATACCCAATCCTCAATCCTCAGTCCTCAAACCTCAATCCTGAATCCTCAATCCTGAATCCTCAATCTTCAGCCCTGAGTCCTCAACAATCAGTTGTCAATCCTCAATCCTCAATAGAATATCCTCAATTCACAGTTTTCAATACTCGATCCCCATTCTTCAATCTTCAAATCTCAATCCACAAACATCAATTCTCATCACTCAACCCTCAACACTCAGTCCTAAATCTTCAATCCTCAACCCTCAATCCTCAATCTTCAATCCTCAATACTCAATCTTCAATCCTCAATCCTCAATCCTCAATCTTCAATCCTCAATACTCAATCTTCAACCGTCAACCCTCAATACTCAATCCTCAATGCTCAATCCTCAATCGTCAATCCTCAATCCCCAATCCTCAACCTTCAGTCCGCAATCCTCAATCCCCAATCCTCAATCCTCAATCTTCAATCCTCAATACTCAATCTTCAATCCTCAATCCTCAATCCTCAACCCTCAATCCTCAATCCTCAGTCATCAATCCTCAATCCTCAATCTTCAATCCTCAACCCTCAATCTTCAATCCTCAATACTCAATCTCCAATCCTCAATCCTCAATACTCAATCCCCAATGCTCAATCCTCAATCGTCAATCCTCAATCCCCAATCCTCTACCTTCAATCCGCAATCCTCAATCCTCAATCCTCAATCCTCAATCTTCAATCCTCAATACTCAATCTTCAATCCTCAATCCTCAATCCTCAACGCTCAATCCTCAATCCTCAATCTTCAATCCTCAATACTCAATCTGCAAACCTCAATCCTCAGTCCTCACTCCTCAATCCTCATTCTTCAATCCTCAATACCGAATCCTCAATCTTCAATCCTCAATCCTCAATCCTCTATTCTCAATCCTCAATCCTCAATCCTCAATCTTCAATTCTCGATCCGCAATCCGCAGTCCTCAGTCCTGAAACCTCAATCCTCAACCCTCAGCCCTCATCCTCAATCCTCAATCGACAATCCGCAATCCTCAATCTTCAATACTCAATACTCAATCTTCAATCCTCAATCCTCAGTCCTCAAACCTCGATTCTGTATCCTCAACCCTGTGTCCTCAATCTTCAGCCCTCAGTCCTCAACAATCAGTAGTCAATCCTCAATCCTCAATAGAATATCCTCAATTCACAGTTTTCAACACTCAATACTCAATCTGCAATCTTCAAACCTCTATCCACAAACATCAATTCTCATCACTCAACCCTCAACACTCAGTCCTCAATGATCAATTCTCAATCATCAATTCTCAATCTTCAATCCTCAATCTTCAATCCTCAATCCTCAATCCTCAGTACTCAATCCTCAATCCTCAATCCTCAATCCTCAATCCTCAATCCCCAATCCTCAATCTTCAATCCTCAATACTCAATCTTCAATCCTCAATCCTCAATCCTCAATCCTCAATCCTCAATCCTCAAACCTCAACCTTCAATCCTCAATCCTCAATCCTCAATTCTAAATCCTCAATCCTCAATCCTCAGACCTCAAACACCAATACTCAACCCTCAGTCCTCGTCCGCAATCCACAACCTTCAATCCTCAATCCTCAATCTTCAATCATCAATATTCAATCATCAATCCTCAATCTTCAATCCTCTATCCTCAATCCTCAATCCTGAATGTTCAATCCTAAATACCCAATTCTCAATCTTCAATCCTCAATACTCAATCCTCAATCCTCAATCCTCAATCCTCAGTCCTCAATTCGCAATCCTCAAACCTCAGACCTCAAGCATTAATACCCAACCCTCAGTCCTCGTCCTCAACCTACAACCCTCAATCCTCAATCCTCAATCTTCAATCATCAATATTGAACCTTCAATCCTCAATCCCCAATCCTCAATCCTCAATCCTCAATCCTCAATCCTCAAACCTCAATACCCAATCCTCAATCCTCAATCCTCAATCCTCAATCCTCAATCCTCAATCCTCTGTCCCCAAACCTCAATCATGAATCCTCAATCCTGAATCCTCAATCTTCAGCCCTCAGTCCTCAACAATCAGTTGTCAATCCTCAATCCTCAATAGAATATCACCAATTCACAGATTTCAAAACTCAATACTCAATCTGCAATCTTCAGATTTCTATCCACAAACATCAATTCACATCACTCATCCCTCGACACTCAGTCCTTTATGTTCAATCCTCAATCCTCAATTCTCAATCTTCAATCCTCAATACTAAATTTTCAATCCTCAATACTCAATCCTCAATCCACAATCCTCAATCCTCAATCCTCAATCTTCAATACTCAGTCCCCAATCCTCAATCTTCAATCCTCAATCCTCAATCCTCAACCCTCGATCCTCGGACCTCAATCCCCAATCCTCAATCTTCAATCCTCAATACTCAATCTTCAATCCTCAATCCTCAATCCTCAATCCTCAATCCTCAATCCTCAATCCTCAATCCTCAATCCTCAATCCTCAATCCTCAATCCTCAATCCTCAATCCTGAATGTTCAATCCTCAATACCCAATCCTCAATCTTCAATCCTCAGTACTCAATCCTCAATCCTCAATCCTCGAGTCCTCAGTCCTCAAACCTCAATCCTGAATCCTCAATCCTGAAATCTCAACCTTCAGCCCTCAGTCCTCAACAATCAATTGTCAGTCCTCAATCTTCAATAGAACATCCTCAATTCACAGCTTTCAATACTCAATCCCCATTCTTCAATCCTCAAATCTCAATCCGCAAACATCAATTCTCATCACTCAACCCTCAACACTCAGTCCTCAATCTTCAAACCACAATCCTCAATCCGCAATCTTGAATCCTCAATACTTAATCTTCAATCCTCAATCCTCAATTCTCAATCCTCAACACACAATCCTCAATCGTCAATCCTCAATCCCCAATCCTCAATCTTCAATCCTCTATCCTCAATCCTCAATCCTCAATCTTCAATCCTCAATCTTCAATACTCAATACTCAATCTTCAATCCTCAATCCTCAATCCTCAATCCTCAGTCCTCAATCCTCAATCCTCAATCCTCAATCTTCAACCCTCAACCCTCAATCTTCAATCCTCAATCTTCAATCATCAATATTCAACTATCAATCCTCAATCTTCAATCCTCTATCCTCAATCCTCAATCCTGAATGTTCAATCCTCAATACCCAATCCTCAATCTTCAATCCTCAATACTCAATCCTCAATCCTCAATCCTCAATCCTCAGTCCTCAATTCGCAATCCTCAATCCTCAGACCTCAAGCATTAATACCCAACCCCCAGTCCTCGTCCTCAACCTACAACCCTCAATCCTCAATCCTCAATCTTCAATCATCAATATTCAACCTTCAGTCCTCAATCCCCAATCCTCAATCCTCAATCCTCAATCCTCAAACCTCAATACCCAATCCTCAATCCTCAATCCTCAATCCTCAATACTCAATCCTCAATCCTCAATCCTTAATCCTCAATCCTCTGTCCCCAAACCTCAATTCTGAATCCTCAATCCTGAATCCTCAATCTTCAGCCCTCAGTCCTCAACAATCAGTTGTCAATCCTCAATCCTCAATAGAATATCACCAATTCACAGATTTCAAAACTCAATACTCAATCTGCAATCTTCAGATCTCTATCCACAAACATCAATTCACATCACTCATCCCTCGACACTCAGTCCTTTATGTTCAATCCTCAATCCTCAATTCTCAATCTTCAATCCTCAATACTGAATCTTCAATCCTCAAATTCAATCCTCAATCCACAATCCTCAATCCTCAATCCTCAACCCTCAATCCTCAGTCCTCGAACCTCAATCCTGAATCCTCAATCCTGTATCCTCAATCTTCATCCCTCAGTCCTCAACAATCAATTGTCAATCCTCAATCCTCAATAGAATATCCTCAATTGACAGTATTCAATACTCAATCCCCATTCTTCAATCTTCAAATCTCAATCCACAAACGTCAATTCTCATCACTCAACCCTCAACACTCAGTCAACAATCTTCAATCCTCAATACTCAATCTTCTATCCTCAATCCTCAATTCTCAATCCTCAATACTCAATCCTCAATAGTCAATCCTCAATTCCCAATCCTCAATCTTCAATCCTCAATCCTCAATCTTCAATCCTCAATCCTCAATCCTCAATCCCCAATCCTCAATTTTCAATCCTCAATACTCAACCTTCAATCCTCAATCCTCAATCCTCAATCCTCAATCCTCTGTCCTCAATCCTCAATCCTGAATCCTCAATCCTCAATACTCAATCTTCAATCCTCAATACTCAATCTTCAAACCTCAGTCTTCAATCCTCAATCCTCTATCCTCATTCTTCAATCCTCATCACCCAATCCTCAATCTTCAATCCTCAATCCTCAATCCTCAATTCTCAATCCTCAATCCTCAATCCTCAGACCTCAGACATCAATACCCAACCCTCAGTCCTCATCCGCAATCCACAACCCACAATCCTCAATCCTCAATCTTCAATCATCAATATTCAATCTTCCATCCTCAATCCCCAATCCTCTATCCTCAATCCTCAATCCTGAATGTTCAATCCTCAATACCCAATCCTCAATCTTCAATCCTCAATCCTCAATCCTCAATTCTCAATCCTTAATCCTCAATCCTCAGACCTCAGACATCAATACCCAACCCTCAGTCCTCATCCGCAATCCACAACCCTCAATCCTCAATCCTCAATCTTCAATCCTCAATCCTCAATACTCAATCTTCAATCCTCAATCCTCAGTCCTCAATCCTCAGTCCTCGTCCTCAATTCTCAATTCTCAATTCTCAATCCTCAATCCTCAATCCTCAATATTCAATCCTCAATAATCAATCTCCAATCCTAGATCCTCAATCCTCAATCATCAATCCTTAATCCTCAATCTTCAATCCTCAATCCCCAGTCCTCAATCCTCAATTCTCAATCCTCAATCCTCAGTCCTCAGTCCTCAAACCTCAATCCTCAACCCTCAGCCCTCATCCTCAATCCTCAATCCTCGATACTCAATCCTCAATCCTCAATCTTCAATCCTCAATACTCAATCATTAATCCTCAATCCTCAGTCCTCAAACCTCAATCCTGAGTCCTCAGTCCTGAATCCTCAAGCTTCAGCCTTCAGTCCTCAACAATCGGTTGTCAATCCTCAGTCCTCAATAGAATATCCTGTATTCACAGCTTTCAATACTCAATGCTCAATCTGCAATCTTCAAATCTCTATCGACAAACATCAATTCTCACCACTCAACCCTCAACACTCAGTAATCAATGTTCAATCCTCAATCCTCAATCCTCAATACTCAATACTCAATCCTCAATCCTCAATCCTCAATCCTCAATACTCAATCCTCAATCGTCAATCCTCAAACACCAATCCTCAATCTTCAATCCTCTATTCTCAATCCTCAATCCTCAATCCTCAATCCTCAATCTTCAATTCTCAATACTCAATCTTCAATCCTCAATCCTCAATCCTCAGTCCTCAATCCTCAATCCTCAATCCTGAATCCTCAATCTTCAATCCTCAATACTCAATCTGCAATCCTCAATCCTCAATCCTCAATCCTCAATCCTAATTCGTCACTCCTCAATACCCAATCCTCAATCTTCAATCCTCAATCCTCAATCCTCAATTCTCAATCCTCAATTCTCAATCCTCAATCCTCAATCCTCAATCCTCATTCTTAAATACTCAATACTCAATCTTCAATCCTCAATCCTCAATCCTCAATCCTCAATCCTCAATCCTCAGTCCTCAATCCCAAATCCTCAATCCTCAATCCTCAATCCTTAACCCTCAATCCTCAGTCCTGAAACCTCAATCCCGAATCCTCAATCCTGAATCCTCAGCCTTCAGCCCTCAGTCCTCAACAATCAATTGTCAATCCTCAATCCTCAATAGAATATCCTCAATTCACAGTATTCAATACTCAATCCCCATTCTTCAATCTTCAAATCTCAATCCACAAACATCAATTCTCATCACTCAACCCTCAACACTCAGTCAACAATCTTCAATCCTCAATACTCAATCTTCAATCCTCAATCCTCACTTCTCAATCCTCAATACTCAGTCCTCAATCGTCAATCCTCAATTGCCAATCCTCAATCTTCAATCCTCAATCCTCAATCTTCAATCCTCAATCCTCAATCCTCAATCCCCAATCCTCAACCTTCAATCCTCAATACTCAACCTTCAATCCTCAATCCTCAATCCTCAATCCTCAATCCTCAATCCTTTATCCTCAATCCTCAATCCTGAATCCTCAATCCTCAATACTCAATCTTCAATCCTCAATACTCAATCTTCAACCCTCAATCTTCAATCCTCAATCCTCTATCCTCATTCTTCAATCCTCGTCACCCAATCCTCAATCTTCAATCCTCAATCCTCAATCCTGAATTCTCAATCCTCAATCCTCAATCCTCAGACCTCAGACATCAATACCCAACCCTCAGTCCTCATCCGCAATCCACAACCATCAATCCTCAATCCTCAATCTTCAATCATCAATATTCAATCTTCAATCCTCAATCCTCAATCCTCTATCCTGAATCCTCAATCCTGAATGTTCAATCCTCAATACCCAATCCTCAATCTTCAATCCTAAATCCTCAATCCTCAATCCTCAATCCTCAATACTCAATCTTCAATCCTCAATCCTCAGTCCTCAATCCTCAATCCTCAACCTTCAATCCTCAATACTCAACCTTCAATCCTCAATCCTCAATCCTCAATCCTCAATCCTCAAACTTCAATCCTCAAAACTCAATCTTCAATCCTCAACCGTCAATCCTCAATCCTCAATCCTCATTCTTCAATCCTCAATACCAAATCCTCAATCTTCAATCCTCAATCGTCAATCCTCAATTCGCAATCCTCAATCCTCAATCCTCAGACCTCAAGCATCAATACCCAACCCTCAGTCCTCGTCCTCAATCCACAACCCTCAATCCTCAATCCTCAACCTTCAATCATCAATATTCAACCTTCAATCCTCAACCCTCAGTCCTCAATCCTCCGTCCTTATTCCTCAAACCTCAATCCTCAACCCTCAAACCTCATCCTCAATACTCAATCCTCAATCCTCAATCCTCAATCCTCAATCCTCAATCCTCAATCCTCAATCCTGAATCCTCATACCTCAAACCTCAATCCTCAATCCTCAGTCCTCGTCCTCAATTCTCAATTCTCAATTCTCAATCCTCAATCCTCAATCCTCAATATTCAATCCTCAATAATCAATCTCCAATCCTAGATCCTCAATCCCCAATCATCAATCCTTAATTCTCAATCTTCAATCCTCAATCCCCAGTCCTCAGTCCTCAATTCTCAATCCTCAATCCTCAGTCCTCAGTCCTCAAACCTCAATCCTCAACCCTCAGCCCTCATCCTCAATCCTCAATCCTCGATACTCAATCCTCAATCCTCAATCTTCAATCCTCAATACTCAATCGTTAATCCTCAATCCTCAGTCCTCAAAACCTCAATTCTGAGTCCTCAGTCCTGAATCCTCAAGCTCCAGCCTTCAGTCCTCAACAATCGTTTGTCAATCCTCAGTCCTCAATAGAATATCCTGAAATCACAGCTTTCAATACTCAATGCTCAATCTGCAATCTTCAAATCTCTATCGACAAACATCAATTCTCACCACTCAACCCTCAACACTCAGTAATCAATGTTCAACCCTCAATCCTCAATCCTCAATACTCAATACTCAATCCTCAATCCTCAATCCTCAATCCTCAATACTCAATCCTCAATCGTCAATCCTCAAACACCAGTTCTCAATCTTCAATCCTCTATTCTCAATCCTCAATCCTCAATCCTCAATCCTCAATCTTCAATCCTCAATACTCAATCTTCAATCCTCAATCCTCAATCCTCAGTCCTCAATCCTCAATCCTCAATCATCAATCCTCAATCTTCAATCCTGAATACTCAATCTGCAATGCTCAATCCACAATCCTCAATCCTCAATCCTAATTCGTCACTCCTCAATACCCAATCCTCAATCTTCAATCCTCAATCCTCAATCCTCAATTCGCAATCCTCAATCCTCAATCCTCAATCCTCAATCCTCTATCCTCAATCCTCAATCCTGAATCCTCAATCCTCAATACTCAATCCTCAATCCTCAATACTCAATCTTCAACCCTCAATCTTCAATCCTAAGTCCTCTATCCTCATTCTTCAATCCTCATCACCCAATCCTCAATCTTCAATCCTCAATCCTCAATCCTCTGTTCTCAATCCTCAATCCTCAATCCTCAGACCTCAGACATCAATACCCTACCCTCAGTCCTCATCCGCAATCCACAACCCTCCATCCTCAATCCTCAATCTTCAATCCTAAATCCTCAATCCTCAATCCTCAATCCTCAATACTCAATCTTCAATCCTCAATCCTCAATACTCAATCGTTAATCCTCAATCCTCAGTCCTCAAAACCTCAATTCTGAGTCCTCAGTCCTGAATCCTCAAGCTCCAGCCTTCAGTCCTCAACAATCGTTTGTCAATCCTCAGTCCTCAATAGAATATCCTGAAATCACAGCTTTCAATACTCAATGCTCAATCTGCAATCTTCAAATCTCTATCGACAAACATCAATTCTCACCACTCAACCCTCAACACTCAGTAATCAATGTTCAACCCTCAATCCTCAATCCTCAATACTCAATACTCAATCCTCAATCCTCAATCCTCAATCCTCAATACTCAATCCTCAATCGTCAATCCTCAAACACCAGTTCTCAATCTTCAATCCTCTATTCTCAATCCTCAATCCTCAATCCTCAATCCTCAATCTTCAATCCTCAATACTCAATCTTCAATCCTCAATCCTCAATCCTCAGTCCTCAATCCTCAATCCTCAATCATCAATCCTCAATCTTCAATCCTGAATACTCAATCTGCAATGCTCAATCCACAATCCTCAATCCTCAATCCTAATTCGTCACTCCTCAATACCCAATCCTCAATCTTCAATCCTCAATCCTCAATCCTCAATTCGCAATCCTCAATCCTCAATCCTCAATCCTCAATCCTCTATCCTCAATCCTCAATCCTGAATCCTCAATCCTCAATACTCAATCCTCAATCCTCAATACTCAATCTTCAACCCTCAATCTTCAATCCTAAATCCTCTATCCTCATTCTTCAATCCTCATCACCCAATCCTCAATCTTCAATCCTCAATCCTCAATCCTCTGTTCTCAATCCTCAATCCTCAATCCTCAGACCTCAGACATCAATACCCTACCCTCAGTCCTCATCCGCAATCCACAACCCTCCATCCTCAATCCTCAATCTTCAATCCTAAATCCTCAATCCTCAATCCTCAATCCTCAATACTCAATCTTCAATCCTCAATCCTCAGTCCTCAATCCTCAATCCTCAACCTTCAATCCTCAATACTCAACCTTCAATCCTCAATCCTCAATCCTCAATCTTCAATCCTCAATCTTCAATCCTCAAAACTCAATCCTTAATCCTCAACCGTCAATCCTCAATCCTCAATCCTCATTCTTCAATCCTCAATACCAAATCCTCTATCTTCAATCCTCAATCCTCAACCCTCAATCCTCAATCTTCATTCATCAATGTTCAACCTTCAATCCTCAATCCTCAATCCTCAATCCTCAATCCTCAATCCTCAATCCACAATTCTCAATCCTCAATCCTCAATACCCAATCCTCAATTTTCAATCATCAACCCTCAACACTCAGTCCCCAATCCTCAATATTCAATCCTCAATCCTCTATCCTCAATCCTCAATCCTCAACCTTCAATCCTCAATGCTCAACCTTGAATCCTCAATCCTCAATGCTCAGTCCTCAATTCTCAATCCTCAATCGTCAATCTTCAAGCCTCAATACTCAATCTTCAATCCCCTATCCTCAATCCTCAATCCTCAATCCTCAGTCTTCAATCCTCAATACTCATTCTTCAATCCTCAATCCTCAATCCTCATTCTTCAATCCTCAATACCCAATTCCCAATTTTCAATCCTCAATCCTCAATCCTCAATTCTCAATCCTCAATCCTCAGTCCTCAATCCCCAATCATCAATCCTCAATACTCAATCTTTAATCCTCAATCCTCAGTCCTCAATTCTCAATTCCGAGTCCTCAGTCCTGGATCCTCAACATTCAGCCCTCAGTCCACAACAATCAGTTGTCAATCCTCAATCCTCAACAGAATATCCTCAATCCACAGTTTTCAATACTCAATACTCAATCTGCAATCATCAATACTCAATCTGCAATCCTCAATCCTCAATCCTCAATCCTCAAGCCTAATTCGTCACTCCTCAACACCCAATCCTCAATCTTCAATCCTCAATCCTCAATCCTCAATACTCAATACTCAATCCTCAATCCTCAATCCTCAATCCTCAATACTCAATCCTCAATCGTCAATCCTCAAACACCAATCCTCAAACTTCAATCCTCTATTCTCAATCCTCAATCCTCAATCCTCAATCCTCAATCTTCAATCCTCAATCTTCAATCATCAATCTTCATTCATCAATGTTCAACCTTCAATCCTCAATCCTCAATCCCCAATCCTCAATCCTCAATCCACAATTCTCAATCCTCAATCCTCAATACCCAATCCTCAATTTTCAATCATCAACCCTCAACACTCAGTCCCCAATCCTCAATATTCAATCCTCAATCCTCTATACTCAATCCTCAATCCTCAACCTTCAATCCTCAATGCTCAACCTTGAATCCTCAATCCTCAATGCTCAATCCTCAATTCTCAATCCTCAATCGTCAATCTTCAAGCCTCAATACTCAATCTTCAATCCCCTATCCTCAATCCTCAATCCTCAATCCTCAGTCTTCAATCCTCAATACTCATTCTTCAATCCTCAATCCTCAATACTCATTCTTCAATCCTCAATACCCAATTCCCAATTTTCAATCCTCAATCCTCAATCCTCAATTCTCAATCCTCAATCCTCAGTCCTCAATCCTCAATCATCAATCCCCAATACTCAATCTTTAATCCTCAATCCTCAGTGCTCAATTCTCAATTCCGAGTCTTCAGTCCTGAATCCTCAACATTCAGCCCTCAGTCCACAACAATCAGTTGTCAATCCTCAATCCTCAACAGAATATCCTCAATCCACAGTTTTCAATACTCAATACCCAACCTGCAATCTTCAAACCTCTATCCACAAACATCAATTCTCATCACTAAACCCTCAACACTCAGTCCCCAATCCTCAATATTCAATCCTCAATCCTCAATCCGCAATCCTCAATCCTCAAACTTCGATCCTCAATGCTCAATCTGCAATCCTCAATGCTCAATACTCAATCCTCAATTCTCAATCCTCAATCGTCAGTCTTCAATCCTCAATACTCAATCTTGAATCCTCAGTCCTCAATCCTCAATCCTCTATCCTCATTCTTGAATCCTCAATACCCAATTCTGAATCTTCAATCCTCAATCCTCAATCCTCAATCCTCAATCCTCAATCCTCAGTCTTCAATCCTCAATACTCATTCTTCAATCCTCAATCCTCAATACTCATTCTTCAATCCTCAATACCCAATTCCCAATTTTCAATCCTCAATCCTCAATCCTCAATCCTCAATCCTCGATACTCAATCCTCAATCCTCAATCTTCAATCCTCAATACTCAATCTTTAATCCTCAATCCTCAGTCCTCAAACCTCAATTCTGAGTACTCAATCCTGAATCCTCAAGCTTCAGCCTTCAGTCCTCAACAATCGGTTGTCAACCCTCAGTCCTCAATAGAATATCCTGAATTCACAGCTTTCAATACTCAATGCTCAATCTGCAATCTTCAAATCTCTATCGACAAACATGAATTCTCACCACTCAGCCCTCAACACTCAGTAATCAATGTTCAATCCTCAATCCTCAATCCTCAATACTCAATACTCAATCCTCAATCCTCAATCCTCAATCCTCAATACTCAATCCTCAATCGTCAATCCTCAAACACCAATCCTCAATCTTCAATCCTCTATTCTCAATCCTCAATCCTCAATCCTCAATCCTGAATCTTCAATCCTCAATACTCAATCTTCAATCCTCAATCCTCAATCCTCAGTCCTCAATCCTCAATCCTCAATCCTCAATCCTCAAGCCTAATTCGTCACTCCTCAATACCCAATCCTCAATCTTCAATCCTCAATCCTCAATCCTCAATTCTCAATCCTCAATCCTTAATCCTCAATCTTCAATCTTAAATACTCAATACTCAACCTTCAATCCTCAATCCTCAATCCTCAATCCTCAATCATCAATCCTCAATCCCCAATCCCAAATCCTCAATCCTCAATCCTCAATCCTCAACCCTCAATCCTCAGTCCTGAAACCTCAATACCTAATCCTCAATCCTGAATCCTCAACCTTCAGCCCTCAGTCCGCAACAATCAATTGTCAATCCTCAATCCTCAATAGAATATCCTCAATTGACAGTATTCAATACTCAATCCCCATTCTTCAATCTTCAAATCTCAATCCACAAACATCAATTCTCATCACTCAACCCTCAACACTCAGTCAACAATCTTCAATCCTCAATACTCAATCTTCAATCCTCAATCCTCAGTTCTCAATCCTCAATACTCAATCCTCAATCTTCAATCCTCAATCCCCAGTCCTCAATCTCCAATCCTCAATGCTCAATCCTCAATCCCCAATCCTCAGTCCTCAATCCTCAATCACCAATCCTCAAGCCTCAATCCTCAACCGTCAGTCCTCGTCCTCAATCCTCAAACCTCAACCCTCAATCCTCAGTCTTCAATCATCAATACTCAATCTTCAATCCTCAATCCTCAATCCTCAATCCTCAATCCTCAATCCTCAATATTCATCACACAACCCTCAACCGTCAATCCTCAATACCCAACCATCAATCCTCAATTCTCAATACTCAATAGAATATCCTGAATTCTCATGGATCAATACTCAATCCACAATATTCAATAATCAAATCTCAATCCTCAAACATCAATTCTCAATACTCAATCCTCAACACTCAGTCCTCTCTCTTCAATCCTCCATTCTCAATCCTCAATCCTCAAGCGTCAATCCTCAATCCTCAATCCTCAACCCACAATCCTCGGTCCTCAAACCTCAATCCCGAATCCTCAATCCTGAATACTCAATGTGCAGCCCTCAGTCCTCAACAATCAGTTGTCAATCCTCAATCCTCAATAGAATAACCCCAATTCACAGCTTTCAATACTCAATCCTCAATCTGCAATCTTCAAATCTCCATCCACAAACATCAATTCTCATCACTCAACCCTCAACACTCAGTCCTCAATGTTCAATCCTCAATCCTCAATTCTCAATCTTCAATCCTCAATACTGAATCTTCAATCCTAAATCCTCAATCCTCAATCCTCAGTCCTCAATCCTCAATCTTCAATCCTCAATACTCAATCTTCAATTCTGAGTCCTCAGTCCTCAATCCCCAATCCTCATTCTTCAATCCTCAATACCCAATCCTCAACCTTCAACCCTCAATCCTCAATCCTCAATCCTCAATCTTCAATCCTCAATACTCAATCTTCAATCCTCAATCCTCAATCCTCAATCCTCAAACCTCAATCCTCAGTCCTGAAACCTCAATCCCGAGTCCTCAATCCTTAATCCTCAACCTTCAGCGCTCAGTCCTCAACAATCTATTGTCAATCCTCAATCCTCAATAGAATATCCTCAATTCACAGTATTCAATACTCAATCCCCATTCTTCAATCTTCAAATCTCAATCCACAAACATCAATTCTTATCACTCAACCCTCAACACTCAGTCAACAATCTTCAAGTCTCAATACTCAACCTTCAATCCTCAATCCTCAATTCTCAATCCTCAATACTCAATCCTCAATCGTCGATCCTCAATTCCCAATCCTCAATCTTCAATCCTCAATCCTCAATCTTCAATCCTCAATCCTCAATCCTCAATCCCCAATCCTCAATCTTCAATCCTCAATAGTCAACCTTCAATCCTCAATCCTGAATCCTCAATCCTCTGTTCTCAATCCTCAATCCTCAATCCTCAGACCTCAGACATCAATACCCTACCCTCAGTCCTCATCCGCAATCCATAACCCTCAATCCTCAATCCTCAATCTTCAATCATCAAAATTCAATCTTCAATCCTCAATCTTCAATCCTCAATCCTCAGTCCTCAATCCTCAATCCTCAACCTTCAATCCTCAATACTCAACCTTCAATCCTCAACCCTCAATCCTAAATCCTCAATCCTCAATCTTCAATCCTCAAAACTCAATCCTTAATCCTCAACAGTCAATCCTCAATCCTCAATCCTCATTCTTCAATCCTCAATACCAAATCCTCTATCTTCAATCCTCAATCCTCAACCCTCAATCCTCAATCTTCATTCATCAATATTCAACCTTCAATCCTCAATCCTCAATCCTCAATCCTCAATCCTCAATCCACAATCCTCAATCCTCAATCCTCAATACCCAATACTCAATTTTCAATCATCAACCCTCAACACTCAGTCCCCAATCCTCAATATTCAATCCTCAATCCTCTATCCTCAATCCTCAATCCTCAACCTTCAATCCTCAATGCTCAACCTTGAATCCTCAATCCTCAATGCTCAATCCTCAATTCTCAATCCTCAATCTTCAATCCTCAATACTCAATCTTCAATCCTCAATCCTCAATCCTCATTCTTCAGTCCTCAATACCCAATTCCCAATTTTCAATCCTCAATCCTCAATCCTCAATTCTCAATCCTCAATCCTCAGTCCTCAATCCTCAATCTTCAATCATCAATACTCAATCTTTAATCCTCAATCCTCAGTCCTCAATTCTCAATTCCGAGTCCTCAGTCCTGAATCCTCAACATTCAGCCCTCAGTCCACAACAATCAGTTGTCAATCCTCAATCCTCAACAGAATATCCTCAATCCACAGTTTTCAATACTCAATACTCAATCTGCAATCTTCAAACCTCTATCCACAAACATCAATTCTCATCACTAAACCCTCAACACTCAGTCCCCAATCCTCAATATTCAATCCTCAATCCTCAATCCTCCATCCTCAAACCTCAATCTTCAATCCTCAATGCTCAATCTGCAATCCTCAATGCTCAATACTCAATCCTCAATTCTCAATCCTCAATCGTCAGTCTTCAATCCTCAATACTCAATCTTCAATCCTCAGTCCTCATTCCTCAATCCTCTATCCTCATGCTTCAATCCTCAATACCCAATTCTGAATCTTCAATCGTCAATCCTCAATCCTCAATTCTCAATCCTCAATCCTCAGTCCTCAGTCCTCAAACCTCAATCCTCAACCCTCAGCCCTCATCCTCAATCCTCAATACTCGATACTCAATCCTCAATCCTCAATCTTCAATCCTCAATACTCAATCTTTAATCCTCAATCCTCAGTCTTCAAACCTCAATTCTGAGTACTCAGTCCTGAATCCTCAAGCTTCAGCCTTCAGTCCTCAACAATCGGTTGTCAATCCTCAGTCCTCAATAGAGTATCCTGAATTCACAGCTTTCAATACTCAATGCTCAATCTGCAATCTTCAAATGTCTATCGACAAACATCAATTCTCACCACTCAGCCCTCAACACTCAGTAATCAATGTTCAATCCTCAATCCTCAATCCTCAATACTCAATACTCAATCCTCAATCCTCAATCCTCAATACTCAACCCTCAATCGTCAATCCTCAAACACCAATCCTCAATCTTCAATCCTCAATCCTCAATCCTCAATTCTCAATCCTCAATCCTCAATCCTCAGACCTCAGACATCAATACCCAACCCTCAGTCCTCATCCGCAATCCACAACCCTCAATCCTCAATCCTCAACCTTCAATCATCAATATTCAATCTTCAATCCTCAATCATCAATCCTCTATCCTCAATCCTGAATCCTGAATGTTCAATCCTCAATACCCAATCCTCAATCTTCAATCCTAAATCCTCAATCCTCATTCCTCAATCCTCAATACTCAATCTTCAATCCTCAATCCTCAGTCCTCAATCCTCAATCCTCAATCTTCAATCCTCAATACTCAACCTTCAATCCTCAATCCTCAATCCTCAATCCTCAATCTTCAACCCTCAAAACTCAATTTTCAATCCTCAATTGTCAATCCTCAATCCTCAATCCTCATTCTTCAATCCTCAATACCAAATCCTCAATCTTCGATCCACAATCCTCAATCCTCAATTCGCAATCCTCAATCCTCAATCCTCAGACCTCAAGCATCAATACCCAACCCTCAGTCCTCGTCCTCAATCCACAACCCTCAATCCTCAATCCTCAATCTTCAATCATCAATATTCAACCTTCAATCGTCAATCCTCAATCCTCAATCCTCAGTCCTTATTCATCAAACCTCAATCCTCAACCCTCAACCCTCATCCTCAATACTCAATTCTCAATCCTCAATCCTCAATCCTCAATCCTCAATCCTCAATCCTCAATCCTCAATCCTGAATCCTCATACCTCAAACCTCAATCCTCAATCCTCAGTCCTTGTCCTCAATTCTCAATTCTCAGTCCTCAAACATCAATCCTGAATCCTCAATCCTGAAACCTCAATCTTCAGCCCTCAGTCCTCAACAGTCAGTTGTCAATCCTCAATCCTCAATAGAATATCACCAATTCATAGCTTTCAATACTCAATACTCAATCTGCCATCTTCAAATCTCAATCCACAAACATCAATTCTCATCACTCAACCCTCAACACTCAGTTCCCAATCCTCAATATTCAATCCTCAATCCTCAATCCTCAATCCTCAATCCTCAATCCTCAACCTTCAATCCTCAATGCTCAATGTTGAATCCTCAATCCTCAATACTCAATCCTAAATCCTCAATCCTCAATCGTCAATCTTCAATCCTCAATACTCAATCTTCAATTCTGAGTCCTCAGTCCTCAATCCCCAATCCTCATTCTTCAATCCTCAATACCCAATGCTCAACCTTCAACCCTCAATCCTCAATCCTCAATCCTCAATCTTCAATCCTCAATACTCAATCTTCAATCCTCAATCCTCAATCCTCAATCCTCAAACCTCAATCCCCAATCCTCAATCCCAAATACTCAATCCTCAATCCTCAATCCTCAACCCTCAATCCTCAGTCCTGAAACCTCAATCCCGAGTCCTCAATCCTTAATCCTCAACCTTCAGCGCTCAGTCCTCAACAATCTATTGTCAATCCTCAATCCTCAATAGAATATCCTCAATTCACAGTATTCAATACTCAATCCCCATTCTTCAATCTTCAAATCTCAATCCACAAACATCAATTCTTATCACTCAACCCTCAACACTCAGTCAACAATCTTCAAGTCTCAATACTCAATCTTCAATCCTCAATCCTCAATTCTCAATCCTCAATACTCAATCCTCAATCGTCAATCCTCAATTCCCAATCCTCAATCTTCAATCCTCAATCCTCAATCTTCAATCCTCAATCCTCAATCCTCAATCCCTAATCCTCAATCTTCAATCCTCAATAGTCAACCTTCAATCCTCAATCCTCAATCCTCAATCCTCAATCCTCTATCCTCAATCCTCAATCCTGAATCCTCAATCCTCAATACTCAATCCTCAATCCTCAATACTCAATCTTCAACCCTCAATCTTCAATCCTCAATCCTCTATCCTCATTCTTCAATCCTCATCACCCAATCCTCAATCTTCAATCCTCAATCCTCAATCCTCAGACCTCAGACATCAATACCCTACCCTCAGTCCTCATCCGCAATCCATAACCCTCAATACTCAATCCTCAATCTTCAATCATCAAAATTCAATCTTCAATCCTCAATCTTCAATCCTCAATCCTCAGTCCTCAATCCTCAATCCTCAACCTTCAATCCTCAATACTCAACCTTCAATCCTCAATCCTCAATCCTAAATCCTCAATCCTCAATCTTCAATCCTCAAAACTCAATCCTTAATCCTCAACAGTCAATCCTCAATCCTCAATCCTCATTCTTCAATCCTCAATACCAAATCCTCTATCTTCAATCCTCAATCCTCAACCCTCAATCCTCAATCTTCATTCATCAATATTCAACCATCAATCCTCAATCCTCAATCCTCAATCCTCAATCCTCAATCCACAATCCTCAATCCTCAATCCTCAATACCCAATACTCAATTTTCAATCATCAACCCTCAACACTCAGTCCCCAATCCTCAATATTCAATCCTCAATCCTCTATCCTCAATCCTCAATCCTCAACCTTCAATCCTCAATGCTCAACCTTGAATCCTCAATCCTCAATCCTCGATACTCAATCCTCAATCCTCAATCTTCAATCCTCAATACTCAATCTTTAATCCTCAATCCTCAGTCCTCAAACCTCAATTCTGAGTCCTCAGTCCTGAATCCTCAAGCTTCAGCCTTCAGTCCTCAACAATCGGTTGTTAATCCTCAGTCCTCAATAGAATATCCTGAATTCACAGCTTTCAATACTCAATGCTCAATCTGCAATCTTCAAATCTCTATCGACAAACATCAATTCTCACCACCCAGCCCTCAACACTCAGTAATCAATGTTCAATCCTCAATCCTCAATCCTCAATACTCAATACTCAATCCTCAATCCTCAATCCTCAATCCTCAATACTCAATACTCAATCGTCAATCCTCAAACACAAATCCTCAATCTTCAATCCTCTATTCTCAATCCTCAATCCTCAATCCTCAATCCTCAATCTTCAATCCTCAATACTCAATCTTTAATCGTCAATCCTCAATCCTCGGTCCTCAATCCTCAATCCTCAATCCTCAATCCTCAATCTGCAATCTTCAAATCTCCATCCACAAACATCAATTCTCATCACTCCACCCTCAACACTCAGTCCTCAATGTTCAATCCTCAATCCTCAATTCTCAATCTTCAATCCTCAATACTGAATCTTCAATCCTAAATCCTCAATCCTCAATCCTCAGTCCTCAATCCTCTATCCTCATTCTTCAATCCTCATCACCCAATCCTCAATCTTCAATCCTCAATTCTCAATCCTCTGTTCTCAATCCTCAATCCTCAATCCTCAGACCTCAGACATCAATACCCTACCCTCAGTCCTCATCCGCAATCCATAACCCTCAATCCTCAATCCTCAATCTTCAATCATCAAAATTCAATCTTCAATCCTCAATCTTCAATCCTCAATCCTCAGTCCTCAATCTTCATTCATCAATATTCAACCTTCAATCCTCAATCCTCAATCCTCAATCCTCAATCCTCAATCTTCAATCCTCAATACTCAATCTTTAATCCTCAATCCTCAGTCCTCAAACCTCAATTCTGAGTCCTCAGTCCTGAATCTTCAAGCTTCAGCCTTCAGTCCTCAACAATCGGTTGTTAATCCTCAGTCCTCAATAGAATATCCTGAATTCACAGCTTTCAATACTCAATACTCAATCTTCAATCCTCAATCCTCAATCGTCAATCTTCAATCCTCAATCCTCAATCCTCAATCATCAATCATCAATATTCAACCTTCAATCCTCAATCCATAATCCTCAATCCTCAATCCCCAATCCTCAATCCTGAAACCTCAATACCCAATCCTCAATCCTCAATCCTCAATCCTCAATCCTCAATCCTCAATACTCAATCCTCAACCCTCAATTCTCTGTCCTGAAACCTCAATACCGAATCCTCAATCCTGAATCCTCAACCTTCAGCCCTCAGTCCTCAACAATCAATTGTCAATCCTCAATCCTCAATAGAATATCCTCAATTCACAGTATTCAATACTCAATCCCCATTCTTCAATCTTCAAACCTCAATCCACTAACATCAATCCTCATCACTCAACCCTCAACACTCAGTCAACAATCTTCAATCCTCAATACTCAATCTTCAATTCTCAATCCTCAGTTCTGAATCCTCAATACTCAATCCTCAATCGTCAATACTCAATCCCCGATCCTCAATCTTCAATCCTCAGTCCTCAATCT
Source organism: Calliopsis andreniformis (assembly GCF_051401765.1). Lineage (NCBI taxonomy): Eukaryota > Metazoa > Arthropoda > Insecta > Hymenoptera > Andrenidae > Calliopsis > Calliopsis andreniformis. The sequence goes on along the minus strand of NW_027480466.1, from coordinate 3,128,580 downwards.
TCAATCCTCAATCCTCAATTCTCAATACCCAATCTTCAATTTTCAATCATCAACCCTCAACACTCAGTCCCCAATCCTCAATATTCAATCCTCAATCCTCTATCCTCAATCCTCAATCCTCAACCTTCAATCCTCAATGCTCAACCTTGAATCCTCAATCCTCAATGCTCAATCCTCAATTCTCAATCCTCAATCTTCAATCCTCAATACTCAATCTTCAATCCTCAATCCTCAATCCTCATTCTTCAGTCCCCAATACACAATTCCCAATTTTCAATCCTCAATCCTCAATCCTCAATTCTCAATCCTCAATCCTCAGTCCTCAATCCTCAATCTTCAATCATCAATACTCAATCCTCAATCCTCAATCCTCAATACTCAACCCTCAATCGTCAATCCTCAAACACCAATCCTCAATCTTCAATCCTCAATCCTCAATCCTCAATTCTCAATCCTCAATCCTCAATCCTCAGACCTCAGACATCAATACCCAACCCTCAGTCCTCATCCGCAATCCACAACCCTCAATCCTCAATCCTCAACCTTCAATCATCAATATTCAATCTTCAATCCTCAATCATCAATCCTCTATCCTCAATCCTGAATCCTGAATGTTCAATCCTCAATACCCAATCCTCAATCTTCAATCCTAAATCCTCAATCCTCAATCCTCAATCCTCAATACTCAATCCTCAATCCTCAGACCTCAGACATCAATACCCAACCCTCTGTCCTCATCCGCAATCCACAACCCTCAATCCTCAATCCTCAACCTTCAATCATCAATATTCAATCTTCAATCCTCAATCCTCAATCCTCTATCCTCAATCCTCAATCCTGAATGTTCAATCATCAATACCCAATCCTCAATCTTCAATCCTAAATCCTCAATCCTCAATCCTCAATCCTCAATACTCAATCATCAATCCTCAATCCTCAGTCCTCAATCCTCAATCCTCAATCTTCAATCCTCAATACTCAACCTTCAATCCTCAATCCTCAATCCTCAATCCGCAATCCTCAATCTTCAATCCTCAAAACTCAATCTTCAATCCTCAATCGTCAATCCTCAATCCTCAATCCTCATTCTTCAATCCTCAATACCAAATCCTCAATCTTCAATCCACAATCCTCAATCTTCAATTCGCAACCCTCAATCCTCAATCCTCAGACCTCAAGCATCAATACCCAACCCTCAGTCCTCGTCCTCAATCCACAACCCTCAATCCTCAATCCTCAATCATCAATCATCAATATTCAACCTTCAATCGTCAATCCTCAATCCTCAATCCTCAGTCCTTATTCCTCAAACCTCAATCCTCAACCCTCAACCCTCATCCTCAATACTCAATCCTCAATCCTCAATCCTCAATCCGCAATCCTGAATCCTCATACCTCAAACCTCAATCCTCAATCCTCAGTCCTTGTCCTCAATTCTCAATTCTCCATCCTCAATCCTCAATCCTCAATCTTCAATCCTCAATAATCAATCTCCAATCCTAGATCCTCAATCCCCAATCACCAATCCTTAATCCTCAATCTTCAATCCTCAATCCCCAGTCCTCAATCTCCAATCCTCAATGCTCAATCCTCAATCCCCAATCCTCAGTCCTCAATCCTCAATCACCAATCCTCAAGCCTCAATCCTCAACCGTCAGTCCTCGTACTCAATCCTCAAACCTCAACCCTCAATCCTCAGTCTTCAATCATCAATACTCAATCTTCAATCCTCAATCCTCAATCCTCAATCCTCAATCCTCAATCCTCAATATTCATCACACAACCCTCAACCATCAATCCTCAATACCCAACCATCAATCCTCAATTCTCAATACTCAATAGAATATCCTGAATTCTCATGGATCAATACTCAATCCACAATATTCAATAATCAAATCTCAATCCTCAAACATCAATTCTCAATACTCAATCCTCAACACTCAGGCCTCTCTCTTCAATCCTCCATTCTCAATCCTCAATCCTCAAGCGTCAATCCTCAATCCTCAATACTCAACCCACAATCCTCAGTCCTCAAACCTCAATCCCGAATCCTCAATCCTGAATCCTCAATGTGCAGCCCTCAGTCCTCAACAATCAGTTGTCAATCCTCAATCCTCAATAGAATAACCCCAATTCACAGCTTTCAATACTCAATCCTCAATCTGCAATCTTCAAATCTCCATCCACAAACATCAATTCTCATCACTCAACCCTCAACACTCAGTCCTCAATGTTCAATCCTCAATCGTCAATTCTCAATCTTCAATCCTCAATACTGAATCTTCAATCCTAAATCCTCAATCCTCAATCCTCAATCCTCAATCCTCAATCTTCAATCCTCAGTCCCCAATCCTCAATCTTCAATCCTCAATCCTCAATCCTGAATCCTCAATCTTCAGCCCTCAGTCATCAACAATCAGTTGTCAGACCTCAATCCTCAATACAACATCATCAATTCACAGTTTTCAGTACTCAATACTCAATCTGCAATCTTCAAATCTCTATCCACAAACATCAATTCTCATCACTCAACCCTCAACACTCCGTCCCCAATTCTCAATCTTCAATCCTCAATCCTTAATCCTCAATACTCAATCCTCAATTTTCAATCCTCAATACTCAATCTTCAATCCTCAATCTTCAATCCTGAATACTCAATCTTCAATCCTCAATCCTCAATCCTCAATCCTCAGTCCTCAATCCTCAATCCTCAATCCTCAATCCTCAATCCTCAATACTCAATCCTCAATCCTCAATCTTCAATCCTCAATACTCAATCCTCATCCTTCAATCCTCAATACCCAATTCTCAATCTTCAATCCTCAATCCTCAATCCTCAATTCTCAATCCTGAATCCTCAGTCCTCAGTCCTCAAACGTCAATCCCCAACCCTCAATCCCCAATCCTCAGTCCTCAGTCCTCAAACCTCAATCCTCAACACTCAGCCCTCATCCTCAATCCTCAATCCTCGATACTCAATCCTCAATCCTCAATCTTCAATCCTCAATACTCAATATTTAATCCTCAATCCTCAGTCCTCAAACCTCAATTCTGAGTCCTCAGTCCTGAATCCTCAACCTTCAGCCTTCAGTCCTCAACAATCGGTTGTCAATTCTCAGTCCTCAACAGAATATCCTCAATTCACAGCTTTCAATACTCAATGCTCAATCTGCAATCTTCAAATCTCTATCGACAAACATCAATTCTCATCACTCAACCCTCAACACTCAGTAATCAATGTTCAATCCTCAATCCGCAATCCTCAATACTCAATACTCAATCCTGAATCCTCAATCCTCAATACTCAATCCTCAATGGTCAATCCTCAAACCCCAGTCCTCAATCTTCAATTCTCTATTCTCAATCCTCAATCATCAATCCTCAATCCCCAATCTTCAATCCTCAATCCTCAATCCTCAATTCTCAATCCTCCATCCTCAATCCTCAATCCTCAATCTCAAACCCTCAATCCTTAATCCTCAATCCTCAACCCTCAATCCTCAATCCTCAGACCTCAAACATCAATACTCAACCCTCAGTCCTCGTCCTCAATCCACAACCCACAATTCTCGATCCTCAATCTTCAATCATCAATATTCAATCCTCAATACTCAATCCTCAATCCTCAACCTTCATTCCTCAATACTCAGTCTTCAATGCTCCATCCTCAACCCCCAATCCTCAATCCTCAATCCTCAATCGTCAGGCTTCAATCCTCAATACTCAATCTGCAATCCTCAAACCTCACGTCCTCACTCCTCAATCCTCATTCTTCAATCCTCAATACCGAATCCTCAATCTTCAATCCTCAATCCTCAATCCTCAATCGTCAATCCTCAATCCTCAATCCTCAGACTTCAAACATCAATACTCAGCCCTCAGTCCTCGTCCTCAATCCACAACCCTCAATCCTCAATCCTCAATCTTCAATCATTAATATTCAATCTTCAATCCTCAATCCTCAATCCTCAACCCCAACCCTCAATCCTCAATCCTCAATCCCCAATACCCAATCCTCAATCCTCAGTCCTCAAACCTCAATCCTGAATCCTCAATCCTGAATCCTCAATCTTCAGCCCTGAGTCCTCAACAATCAGTTGTCAATCCTCAATCCTCAATAGAATATCCTCAATTCACAGTTTTCAATACTCGATCCCCATTCTTCAATCTTCAAATCTCAATCCACAAACATCAATTCTCATCACTCAACCCTCAACACTCAGTCCTAAATCTTCAATCCTCAACCCTCAATCCTCAATCTTCAATCCTCAATACTCAATCTTCAATCCTCAATCCTCAATCCTCAATCTTCAATCCTCAATACTCAATCTTCAACCGTCAACCCTCAATACTCAATCCTCAATGCTCAATCCTCAATCGTCAATCCTCAATCCCCAATCCTCAACCTTCAGTCCGCAATCCTCAATCCCCAATCCTCAATCCTCAATCTTCAATCCTCAATACTCAATCTTCAATCCTCAATCCTCAATCCTCAACCCTCAATCCTCAATCCTCAGTCATCAATCCTCAATCCTCAATCTTCAATCCTCAGTCCCAAATCCTCAATCTTCAATACTCAATCCTCAATCCTCAATACCCAATCCTCAATCTTCAATCCTCAATCCTCAATCCTCAACTCTCAATCCTCAATCCTCAGTCCTCAGTCCTCAAGCCTCAATCCTCAACCCTCAGCCCTCATCCTCAATCCTCAATCCTCAATCTTCAATCCTCAAGCCTCAGTCCTCAAGCCTGAATCCTCAATCCTCAATCCTCAGTCCTCTAACCTCAATCCTGAATCCTCAATCTTCAGACTTCAGACCTCAACAATCAGACGTCAATACTCAATCCTCAATAGAATATCATCAATTCACAGCTTTCAATACTCAATATTCAATCTGCAATCTTCAGATCTCTATCCACAAACATCAATTCTCATCACTCAACCTTCAACACTCAGTCCCCAATGCTCAATCTTCAATCCTCAATCCTCAATCCTCAATACTCATTCTTCAATCCTCAATACCCAATCCTCAATCTTCAATCCTCAATCCTCAATCCTCAATTCTCAATCCGCAATCCGCAGTCCTCAGTCCTCAAACCTCAATCCTCAACTCTCAGCCCTCATCCTCAATCCTCAATCGGCAATCCGCAATCCTCAATCTTCAATCCTCAATACTCAATCTTCAATCCTCAATCCTCAGTCCTCAAACCTCAATTCTGTATCCTCAATCCTGTGTCCTCAATCTTCAGCCCTCAGTCCTCAACAATCAGTAGTCAATCCTCAATCCTCAATAGAATATCCTCAATTCACAGTTTTCAACACTCAATACTCAATCTGCAATCTTCAAACCTCTATCCACAAACATCAATTCTCATCACTCAACCCTCAACACTCAGTCCTCAATGTTCAATACTCAATCATCAATTCTCAATCTTCAATCCTCAATACTGAATCTTCAATCATCAATCCCCAATCTTCAATACTCAATCCTCAATCCTCAATCCTCAATCCTCAATAATCAACCATCAATACTCAATTCTCAATACTCAACAGAATATCCTGAATTCTCATGGTTCAATACTCAATCCACAACGTTCAATAATCAAATCTCAATCCTCAAACATCAATTCTCAACACTCAACCCTCAACACTCAGTCCTCTCTCTTCAATCCTCCATCCTCAACCCTCAATCCTCAAGCGTCAATCCTCAATCCTCAATCCTAAACCCTCAATCCTCAGTCGTCAAACCTCTATCCCGAATCCTCAATCCTGAATCCTCAATCTTCAGCACTCAGTCGTCGACAATCAATTGTCAATCCGCAATCCTCAATAGAATATCCTCAAATCACAGTTTTCAATACGCGATCCCCATTCTTCAATCTTCAAATCTCAATCCACAAACATCAATTCTCATCACTCAACACTCAACACTCAGTCCTAAATCTTCAATCCTCAACCCTCAATCCTCAATCTTCAATCCTCAATACTCAATCTTCAATCCTCAATCCTCAATCCTCAATCTTCAATCCTCAATACTCAATCTTCAACCCTCAATCCTCAATACTCAATCCTCAATGCTCAAACCTCAATCGTCAACCCTCAATCCCCAATCCTCAACCTTCAATCCGCAATCCTCAATCCTCAATCCTCAATCCTCAATCTTCAATCCTCAATACTCAATCTTCAATCCTCAATCCTCAATCCTAAACCCTCAATCCTCAATCCTCAGTCTTCAATACTCAATACTCAATCTGCAATTCTCAAACCTCAGTCCTCACTCCTCAATGCTCAATCTTCAATCCTCAATCCTCAATCCTCAATTCTCAACCCTCAATCCTCAATCCTCAGACTTCAAACATCAATACTCAGCCCTCAGTCCTCGTCCTCAGTCCACAACCCTCAATCCTCAATCTACAATCATTAATATTCAATCTTCAATCCTCAATCCTCAATCCTCAATCCCCAACCCTCAATCCTCAATCCTCAATCCCCTATACCCAATCCTCAATCCTCAGTCCTCAAACCTCAATCCTGAATCCTCAAACCTGAATCCTCAATCTTCAGACCTCAGACCTCAACAATCAGACGTCAATACTCTATCCTCAATAGAATATCATCAATTCACAGTTTTCAGTACTCAATATTCCATCTGCAATCTTCAGATCTCTATCCAAAAACCTCAATTCTCATCACTCAACCTTCAAAACTCAGTCCCCGATGCTCAATCTTCAATCCTCAATCCTCAATCCTCAATCCTCATTCTTCAATCCTCCATCCTCAACCCTCAATCCTCAAGCGTCAATCCTCAATCCTCAATCCTCAGCCCTCAATCCTCAGTCCTCAAACCTCAATCCCGAATCCTCAATCCTGAATCCTCAACCTTCAGCCCTCAGTCCTCAACAATCAGTTGTCAATCCGCAATCCTCAATAGAATATCCTCAATTCACAGTTTTCAATACTCGATCCCCATTCTTCAATCTTCAAATCTCAATCCACAAACATCAATTCTCATCACTCAACCCTCAACACTCAGTCCTAAATCTTCAATCCTCAACCCTCAATCCTCAATCTTCAATCCTCAATACTCAATCTTCAATCCTCAATCCTCAATCCTCAATCTTCAATCCTCAATACTCAATCTTCAACCGTCAACCCTCAATACTCAATCCTCAATGCTCAATCCTCAATCGTCAATCCTCAATCCCCAATCCTCAACCTTCAGTCCGCAATCCTCAATCCCCAATCCTCAATCCTCAATCTTCAATCCTCAATACTCAATCTTCAATCCTCAATCCTCAATCCTCAACCCTCAATCCTCAATCCTCAGTCATCAATCCTCAATACTCAATCTGCAATCCTCAATCATCTGTCCTCACTCCTCAATCCTCATTCTTCAATCCTCAATAGCGAATCCTCAATCTTCAATCCTCAATCCTCAATCCTCAATTCTCAATCCTCAATCTTCAATCCTCAGACTTCAAACATCAATTCTCAGCCCTCAGTCCTCGTCCTCAGTCCACAACCCACAATCCTCAATCCTCAATCTTCAATCCTCAATACTCAATCTTCAATCCTCAATCCTCAATCCTCAATCTTCAATCCTCAATACTCAATCTTCAATCCTCAATCCTCAATACTCAATCCTCAATGCTCAATACTCAATCGTCAATCCTCAATACCCAATCCTCAACCTTCAATCCGCAATCCTCAATCCTCAATCCTCATTCCTCAATCTTCAATCCTCAATACTCAATCTTCAATCCTCAATCCTCAATCCTCAACCCTCAATCCTCAATCCTCAATCTTCAGTCCTCAATACTCAATTTGCAATCCTCAATCCTCAGTCCTCACTCCTCAATCCTCATTCTTCAATCCTCAATACCGAATCCTCAATCTTCAATCCTCAATCCTCAATCCTCAATTCTCAATCCGCAATCCTCAATCCTCAGACATCAAACATCAATACTCAGCCCTCAGTACTCGTCCTCAATCCACAACCCTCAATCCTCTATCCTCAATCTTCAATCATTAATATTCAATCTTCAATCCTCAATCCTCAATCCTCAATCCCCAACACTGAATCCTCAATCCTCAATCCCCAATACCCAATCCTCAATCCTCAGTCCTCAAACCTCAATCCTGAATTCTCAATCCTGAATCCTCAATCTTCAGCCCTGAGTCCTCAACAATCAGTTGTTAATCCTCAATCCTCAATAGAATATCCTCAATTCACAGCTTTCAATACTCAATACTCGATCTGCAATCTTCAGATCTCTATCCACAAACATCAATTCTCATCACTCAAGCCTCAATACTCAGTCCCCAATCCTCAATCTTCAATCCTCAATCCTCAATCCTCAACCCTCAATCTTAATCTTCAATCCTCAATACTCAATCTTCTATCCTCAATCCTCAATCCTCAATCCTCAATCCTCAATCTTCAATCCTCAATACTCAATCTTCAATCCTCAACCCTCAATCCTCAATCTTCAATCCTCAATCCTCAATCCTCAATCGTCAACCTTCAATCGTCAATACTCAATCTTCAATCCTTAATCCTCAATCCTCAATCCTCAATCCTCATTCTTCAATCCTCAATACCCAATCCTCAATCTTCAATCCTCAATCCTCAGTCCTCAATCCTCAATCCTCAATCCTCAATCCTCAATCTTCAATCCTCAGTCCCAAATCCTCAATCTTCAATACTCAATCCTCAATCCTCAATACCCAGTCCTCAATCTTCAATCCTCAATCCTCAATCCTCAACTCTCAATCCTCAATCCACAGTCCTCAGTCCTCAAACCACAATCCTCAATACTCAGCCCTCATCCTCAATCCTCAATCCTCAATCACCAATCCTCAAGCCTCAATCCTCAAGCCTGAATACTCAATCCTCAATCGTCAGTCCTCTAACCTCAATCCTGAAGCCCCAATCCTGAATCCTCAAGCTTCAGACCTCAGACCTCAACAATCAGACGTCAATCCTCAATCCTCAATAGAATATCATCAAGTCACAGATTTCAATACTCAATACTCAATCTGCAATCTTCAGATCTCTATCCACAAACTCTCATCACTCAACCCTCAACACTCAGTCCTCAATGTTCAATACTCAATCATCAATTCTCAATCTTCAATCCTCAATACTGAATCTTCAATCATCAATACCCAATCTTCAATCCTCAATCCTCAATCCTCAATCCTCAGTCCTCATTCTTCAATCCTCAATACCCAATCCTCAATCTTCAATCCTCAATCCTCAGTCCTCAATCCTCAATCCTGAATCCTCAATCCTCAATCTTCAATCCTCAGTCCCAAATCCTCAATCTTCAATACTCAATCCTCAATCCTCAATACCCAGTCCTCAATCTTCAATCCTCAATCGTCAATCCTCAACTCTCAATCCTCAATCCTCAGTCCTCAGTCCTCAAACCACAATCCTCTGTCTTCAATCCTCAATACCCCATCTGCAATCCTCAATCCTCAGTCCCCACTCCTCAATCCTCATTCTTCAATCCTCAATACCGAATCCTCAATCTTCAATCCTCAATCCTCAATCCTCAATTCTCAATCTTCTATCCTCAATCCTCAGACTTCAATCATCAATACTCAGCCCTCAGTCCTCGTCCTCAGTCCACAACCCTCAATCCTCAATCCTCAATCTTCAATTATTAATATTCAATCTTCAATCCTCAATCCTCAATCCTCAATCCCCAACCCTCAATCCTCAATCCTCAATCCCCAATACCCAATCCTCAATCCTCAGTCCTCAAACCTCAATCCTGAATCCTCAACCCTGAAACCTCAATCTTCAGACCTCAGACCTCAACAACCAGACGTCAATCCTCAATCCTCAATCCTCATTCTTCAATCCTCAATACCCAAGCCTCAATCTTCAATCCTCTATCCTCAATCCTCAATTCTCAATCCGCAATCCGCAGTCCTCAGTCCTCAAACCTTCAATCCTCAACCCTCAGACCTCATCCTCAATCCTCAATCGACAATCCGCAATCCTCAATCTTCAATCCTCTATACTCAATCTTCAATCCTCAATCCTCAGTCCTCAAACCTCAATTCTGTAACCTCAATCCTGTGTCCTCAATCTTCAGCGCTCAGTCCTCAACAATCAGTAGTCAATCCTCAATCCTCAATAGAATATCCTCAATTCACTGTTTTCAACACTCAATACTCAATCTGTAATCTTCAAACCTCAATCCACAAACATCAATTCTCCTCACTCAACCCTCAACACTCAGTCCTCAATGTTCAATACTCAATCATCAATCCTCAATCTTCAATCCTCAATACTGAATCTTCAATCATCAATCCCCAATCTTCAATACTCAATCCTCAATCCTCAATCCTCAATCCTCAATCCTCTTTCTTCAATCCTCAACACCCAATCCTCAATCTTCTATCCTCAAGCCTCAATCCGCAATTCTCAATCCTCAATCCTCAATCCTCAGACCTCAAACATCAGTACTCAACCCTCAGTCCTCGTCCTCAATCCACAACCCTCAATCCTCAATCCTCAATCCTCAATGCTCAATCCTCAATCCTCAATCCTCAATCCCCAATCCTCAACCTTCAATCCGCAATCCTCAATCATCAATACTCAATCTTCAATCCTCAATCCTCAATCCTCAATGCTCAATCCTCAATCCTCAATCCCCAATCCTCAACCTTCAATCCGCAATCCTCAATCCTCAATCCTCAACCCTCAGCCCTCACCCTCAATCCTCAATCCTCAATCTTCAATCCTCAATCCTCAATCCTCAATTCTCAATCCTCGATCCTCAATCCTCAGACTTCAAACATCTATACTCAGCCCTCAGACCTCGTCCTCAATCCACAATCCTAAATCCTCAATCCTCAATCTTCAATCATTAATATTCAATCTTCAATCCTCAATCCTCAATCCTCAATCCCCAACCCTCAATCCTCAATCCTCAATCCCCAATACCCAATCCTCAATCCTCAGTCCTCAAACCTCAATCCTGAATCCTCAAACCTGAATCCTCAATCTTCAGACCTCAGACCTCAACAATCAGACGTCAATACTCAATCCTCAATAGAATATCATCAATTCACAGTTTTCAATACTCAATATTCGATCTGCAATCTTCAGATCTCTATCCAAAAACATCAATTCTCATCACTCAACCTTCAAAACTCAGTCCCCAATGCTCAATCTTCAATCCTCAATCCTCAATCCTCAATCCTCATTCTTCAATCCTCAATACCCAATCCTCAGTCTTCAATCCTCAATCCTCAATCCTCAATTCTCAATCCGCAATCCGCAGTTCTCAGTCCTCAAACCTCAATCCTCAAACCTCAGCCCTCATCCTCAGTCCTCAATCGACAATCCGCAATCCTCAATCCTCAATCCTCAATACTCAATACTCAATCCTCAATCCTCAATCCTCAATCCTCAATACTCAATCCTCAATCGTCAATCCTCAAACACCAATCCTCAATCTTCAATCCTCTATTCTCAATCCTCAATCCTCAATCCTCAATCCTGAATCTTCAATCCTCAATACTCAATCTTCAATCCTCAATCCTCAATCCTCAGTCCTCAATCCTCAATCCTCAATCCTCAATCCTCAAGCCTAATTCGTCACTCCTCAATACCCAATCCTCAATCTTCAATCCTCAATCCTCAATCCTCAATTCTCAATCCTCAATCCTTAATCCTCAATCTTCAATCTTAAATACTCAATACTCAACCTTCAATCCTCAATCCTCAATCCTCAATCCTCAATCATCAATCCTCAATCCCCAATCCCAAATCCTCAATCCTCAATCCTCAATCCTCAACCCTCAATCCTCAGTCCTGAAACCTCAATACCTAATCCTCAATCCTGAATCCTCAACCTTCAGCCCTCAGTCCGCAACAATCAATTGTCAATCCTCAATCCTCAATAGAATATCCTCAATTGACAGTATTCAATACTCAATCCCCATTCTTCAATCTTCAAATCTCAATCCACAAACATCAATTCTCATCACTCAACCCTCAACACTCAGTCAACAATCTTCAATCCTCAATACTCAATCTTCAATCCTCAATCCTCAGTTCTCAATCCTCAATACTCAATCCTCAATCTTCAATCCTCAATCCCCAGTCCTCAATCTCCAATCCTCAATGCTCAATCCTCAATCCCCAATCCTCAGTCCTCAATCCTCAATCACCAATCCTCAAGCCTCAATCCTCAACCGTCAGTCCTCGTCCTCAATCCTCAAACCTCAACCCTCAATCCTCAGTCTTCAATCATCAATACTCAATCTTCAATCCTCAATCCTCAATCCTCAATCCTCAATCCTCAATCCTCAATATTCATCACACAACCCTCAACCGTCAATCCTCAATACCCAACCATCAATCCTCAATTCTCAATACTCAATAGAATATCCTGAATTCTCATGGATCAATACTCAATCCACAATATTCAATAATCAAATCTCAATCCTCAAACATCAATTCTCAATACTCAATCCTCAACACTCAGTCCTCTCTCTTCAATCCTCCATTCTCAATCCTCAATCCTCAAGCGTCAATCCTCAATCCTCAATCCTCAACCCACAATCCTCGGTCCTCAAACCTCAATCCCGAATCCTCAATCCTGAATACTCAATGTGCAGCCCTCAGTCCTCAACAATCAGTTGTCAATCCTCAATCCTCAATAGAATAACCCCAATTCACAGCTTTCAATACTCAATCCTCAATCTGCAATCTTCAAATCTCCATCCACAAACATCAATTCTCATCACTCAACCCTCAACACTCAGTCCTCAATGTTCAATCCTCAATCCTCAATTCTCAATCTTCAATCCTCAATACTGAATCTTCAATCCTAAATCCTCAATCCTCAATCCTCAGTCCTCAATCCTCAATCTTCAATCCTCAATACTCAATCTTCAATTCTGAGTCCTCAGTCCTCAATCCCCAATCCTCATTCTTCAATCCTCAATACCCAATCCTCAACCTTCAACCCTCAATCCTCAATCCTCAATCCTCAATCTTCAATCCTCAATACTCAATCTTCAATCCTCAATCCTCAATCCTCAATCCTCAAACCTCAATCCTCAGTCCTGAAACCTCAATCCCGAGTCCTCAATCCTTAATCCTCAACCTTCAGCGCTCAGTCCTCAACAATCTATTGTCAATCCTCAATCCTCAATAGAATATCCTCAATTCACAGTATTCAATACTCAATCCCCATTCTTCAATCTTCAAATCTCAATCCACAAACATCAATTCTTATCACTCAACCCTCAACACTCAGTCAACAATCTTCAAGTCTCAATACTCAATCTTCAATCCTCAATCCTCAATTCTCAATCCTCAATACTCAATCCTCAATCGTCGATCCTCAATTCCCAATCCTCAATCTTCAATCCTCAATCCTCAATCTTCAATCCTCAATCCTCAATCCTCAATCCCCAATCCTCAATCTTCAATCCTCAATAGTCAACCTTCAATCCTCAATCCTGAATCCTCAATCCTCTGTTCTCAATCCTCAATCCTCAATCCTCAGACCTCAGACATCAATACCCTACCCTCAGTCCTCATCCGCAATCCATAACCCTCAATCCTCAATCCTCAATCTTCAATCATCAAAATTCAATCTTCAATCCTCAATCTTCAATCCTCAATCCTCAGTCCTCAATCCTCAATCCTCAACCTTCAATCCTCAATACTCAACCTTCAATCCTCAACCCTCAATCCTAAATCCTCAATCCTCAATCTTCAATCCTCAAAACTCAATCCTTAATCCTCAACAGTCAATCCTCAATCCTCAATCCTCATTCTTCAATCCTCAATACCAAATCCTCTATCTTCAATCCTCAATCCTCAACCCTCAATCCTCAATCTTCATTCATCAATATTCAACCTTCAATCCTCAATCCTCAATCCTCAATCCTCAATCCTCAATCCACAATCCTCAATCCTCAATCCTCAATACCCAATACTCAATTTTCAATCATCAACCCTCAACACTCAGTCCCCAATCCTCAATATTCAATCCTCAATCCTCTATCCTCAATCCTCAATCCTCAACCTTCAATCCTCAATGCTCAACCTTGAATCCTCAATCCTCAATGCTCAATCCTCAATTCTCAATCCTCAATCTTCAATCCTCAATACTCAATCTTCAATCCTCAATCCTCAATCCTCATTCTTCAGTCCTCAATACCCAATTCCCAATTTTCAATCCTCAATCCTCAATCCTCAATTCTCAATCCTCAATCCTCAGTCCTCAATCCTCAATCTTCAATCATCAATACTCAATCTTTAATCCTCAATCCTCAGTCCTCAATTCTCAATTCCGAGTCCTCAGTCCTGAATCCTCAACATTCAGCCCTCAGTCCACAACAATCAGTTGTCAATCCTCAATCCTCAACAGAATATCCTCAATCCACAGTTTTCAATACTCAATACTCAATCTGCAATCTTCAAACCTCTATCCACAAACATCAATTCTCATCACTAAACCCTCAACACTCAGTCCCCAATCCTCAATATTCAATCCTCAATCCTCAATCCTCCATCCTCAAACCTCAATCTTCAATCCTCAATGCTCAATCTGCAATCCTCAATGCTCAATACTCAATCCTCAATTCTCAATCCTCAATCGTCAGTCTTCAATCCTCAATACTCAATCTTCAATCCTCAGTCCTCATTCCTCAATCCTCTATCCTCATGCTTCAATCCTCAATACCCAATTCTGAATCTTCAATCGTCAATCCTCAATCCTCAATTCTCAATCCTCAATCCTCAGTCCTCAGTCCTCAAACCTCAATCCTCAACCCTCAGCCCTCATCCTCAATCCTCAATCCTCGATACTCAATCCTCAATCCTCAATCTTCAATCCTCAATACTCAATCTTTAATCCTCAATCCTCAGTCTTCAAACCTCAATTCTGAGTACTCAGTCCTGAATCCTCAAGCTTCAGCCTTCAGTCCTCAACAATCGGTTGTCAATCCTCAGTCCTCAATAGAGTATCCTGAATTCACAGCTTTCAATACTCAATGCTCAATCTGCAATCTTCAAATGTCTATCGACAAACATCAATTCTCACCACTCAGCCCTCAACACTCAGTAATCAATGTTCAATCCTCAATCCTCAATCCTCAATACTCAATACTCAATCCTCAATCCTCAATCCTCAATACTCAACCCTCAATCGTCAATCCTCAAACACCAATCCTCAATCTTCAATCCTCAATCCTCAATCCTCAATTCTCAATCCTCAATCCTCAATCCTCAGACCTCAGACATCAATACCCAACCCTCAGTCCTCATCCGCAATCCACAACCCTCAATCCTCAATCCTCAACCTTCAATCATCAATATTCAATCTTCAATCCTCAATCATCAATCCTCTATCCTCAATCCTGAATCCTGAATGTTCAATCCTCAATACCCAATCCTCAATCTTCAATCCTAAATCCTCAATCCTCAATCCTCAATCCTCAATACTCAATCTTCAATCCTCAATCCTCAGTCCTCAATCCTCAATCCTCAATCTTCAATCCTCAATACTCAATCTTCAATCCTCAATCCTCAATCCTCAATCCTCAATCTTCAACCCTCAAAACTCAATTTTCAATCCTCAATTGTCAATCCTCAATCCTCAATCCTCATTCTTCAATCCTCAATACCAAATCCTCAATCTTCGATCCACAATCCTCAATCCTCAATTCGCAATCCTCAATCCCCAATCCTCAGACCTCAAGCATCAATACCCAACCCTCAGTCCTCGTCCTCAATCCACAACCCTCAATCCTCAATCCTCAATCTTCAATCATCAATATTCAACCTTCAATCGTCAATCCTCAATCCTCAATCCTCAGTCCTTATTCATCAAACCTCAATCCTCAACCCTCAACCCTCATCCTCAATACTCAATTCTCAATCCTCAATCCTCAATCCTCAATCCTCAATCCTCAATCCTCAATCCTCAATCCTGAATCCTCATACCTCAAACCTCAATCCTCAATCCTCAGTCCTTGTCCTCAATTCTCAATTCTCAGTCCTCAAACATCAATCCTGAATCCTCAATCCTGAAACCTCAATCTTCAGCCCTCAGTCCTCAACAGTCAGTTGTCAATCCTCAATCCTCAATAGAATATCACCAATTCATAGCTTTCAATACTCAATACTCAATCTGCCATCTTCAAATCTCAATCCACAAACATCAATTCTCATCACTCAACCCTCAACACTCAGTTCCCAATCCTCAATATTCAATCCTCAATCCTCAATCCTCAATCCTCAATCCTCAATCCTCAACCTTCAATCCTCAATGCTCAATGTTGAATCCTCAATCCTCAATACTCAATCCTAAATCCTCAATCCTCAATCGTCAATCTTCAATCCTCAATACTCAATCTTCAATTCTGAGTCCTCAGTCCTCAATCCCCAATCCTCATTCTTCAATCCTCAATACCCAATCCTCAACCTTCAACCCTCAATCCTCAATCCTCAATCCTCAATCTTCAATCCTCAATACTCAATCTTCAATCCTCAATCCTCAATCCTCAATCCTCAAACCTCAATCCCCAATCCTCAATCCCAAATACTCAATCCTCAATCCTCAATCCTCAACCCTCAATCCTCAGTCCTGAAACCTCAATCCCGAGTCCTCAATCCTTAATCCTCAACCTTCAGCGCTCAGTCCTCAACAATCTATTGTCAATCCTCAATCCTCAATAGAATATCCTCAATTCACAGTATTCAATACTCAATCCCCATTCTTCAATCTTCAAATCTCAATCCACAAACATCAATTCTTACCACTCAACCCTCAACACTCAGTCAACAATCTTCAAGTCTCAATACTCAATCTTCAATCCTCAATCCTCAATTCTCAATCCTCAATACTCAATCCTCAATCGTCAATCCTCAATTCCCAATCCTCAATCTTCAATCCTCAATCCTCAATCTTCAATCCTCAATCCTCAATCCTCAATCCCCAATCCTCAATCTTCAATCCTCAATAGTCAACCTTCAATCCTCAATCCTCAATCCTCAATCCTCAATCCTCTATCCTCAATCCTCAATCCTGAATCCTCAATCCTCAATACTCAATCCTCAATCCTCAATACTCAATCTTCAACCCTCAATCTTCAATCCTCAATCCTCTATCCTCATTCTTCAATCCTCATCACCCAATCCTCAATCTTCAATCCTCAATCCTCAATCCTCTGTTCTCAATCCTCAATCCTCAATCCTCAGACCTCAGACATCAATACCCTACCCTCAGTCCTCATCCGCAATCCATAACCCTCAATACTCAATCCACAATCTTCAATCATCAAAATTCAATCTTCAATCCTCAATCTTCAATCCTCAATCCTCAGTCCTCAATCCTCAATCCTCAACCTTCAATCCTCAATACTCAACCTTCAATCCTCAATCCTCAATCCTAAATCCTCAATCCTCAATCTTCAATCCTCAAAACTCAATCCTTAATCCTCAACAGTCAATCCTCAATCCTCAATCCTCATTCTTCAATCCTCAATACCAAATCCTCTATCTTCAATCCTCAATCCTCAACCCTCAATCCTCAATCTTCATTCATCAATATTCAACCTTCAATCCTCAATCCTCAATCCTCAATCCTCAATCCTCAATCCACAATCCTCAATCCTCAATCCTCAATACCCAATACTCAATTTTCAATCATCAACCCTCAACACTCAGTCCCCAATCCTCAATATTCAATCCTCAATCCTCTATCCTCAATCCTCAATCCTCAACCTTCAATCCTCAATGCTCAACCTTGAATCCTCAATCCTCAATCCTCGATACTCAATCCTCAATCCTCAATCTTCAATCCTCAATACTCAATCTTTAATCCTCAATCCGCAGTCCTCAAACCTCAATTCTGAGTCCTCAGTCCTGAATCCTCAAGCTTCAGCCTTCAGTCCTCAACAATCGGTTGTTAATCCTCAGTCCTCAATAGAATATCCTGAATTCACAGCTTTCAATACTCAATGCTCAATCTGCAATCTTCAAATCTCTATCGACAAACATCAATTCTCACCACCCAGCCCTCAACACTCAGTAATCAATGTTCAATCCTCAATCCTCAATCCTCAATACTCAATACTCAATCCTCAATCCTCAATCCTCAATCCTCAATACTCAATACTCAATCGTCAATCCTCAAACACAAATCCTCAATCTTCAATCCTCTATTCTCAATCCTCAATCCTCAATCCTCAATCCTCAATCTTCAATCCTCAATACTCAATCTTTAATCGTCAATCCTCAATCCTCGGTCCTCAATCCTCAATCCTCAATCCTCAATCCTCAATCTGCAATCTTCAAATCTCCATCCACAAACATCAATTCTCATCACTCCACCCTCAACACTCAGTCCTCAATGTTCAATCCTCAATCCTCAATTCTCAATCTTCAATCCTCAATACTGAATCTTCAATCCTAAATCCTCAATCCTCAATCCTCAGTCCTCAATCCTCTATCCTCATTCTTCAATCCTCATCACCCAATCCTCAATCTTCAATCCTCAATTCTCAATCCTCTGTTCTCAATCCTCAATCCTCAATCCTCAGACCTCAGACATCAATACCCTACCCTCAGTCCTCATCCGCAATCCATAACGCTCAATCCTCAATCCTCAATCTTCAATCATCAAAATTCAATCTTCAATCCTCAATCTTCAATCCTCAATCCTCAGTCCTCAATCTTCATTCGTCAATATTCAACCTTCAATCCTCAATCCTCAATCCTCAATCCTCAATCCTCAATCCTCAATCTTCAATCCTCAATACTCAATCTTTAATCCTCAATCCTCAGTCCTCAAACCTCAATTCTGAGTCCTCAGTCCTGAATCTTCAAGCTTCAGCCTTCAGTCCTCAACAATCGGTTGTTAATCCTCAGTCCTCAATAGAATATCCTGAATTCACAGCTTTCAATACTCAATACTCAATCTTCAATCCTCAATCCTCAATCGTCAATCTTCAATCCTCAATCCTCAATCCTCAATCATCAATCATCAATATTCAACCTTCAATCCTCAATCCATAATCCTCAATCCTCAATCCCCAATCCTCAATCCTGAAACCTCAATACCCAATCCTCAATCCTCAATCCTCAATCCTCAATCCTCAATCCTCAATACTCAATCCTCAACCCTCAATTCTCTGTCCTGAAACCTCAATACCGAATCCTCAATCCTGAATCCTCAACCTTCAGCCCTCAGTCCTCAACAATCAATTGTCAATCCTCAATCCTCAATAGAATATCCTCAATTCACAGTATTCAATACTCAATCCCCATTCTTCAATCTTCAAACCTCAATCCACTAACATCAATCCTCATCACTCAACCCTCAACACTCAGTCAACAATCTTCAATCCTCAATACTCAATCTTCAATTCTCAATCCTCAGTTCTGAATCCTCAATACTCAATCCTCAATCGTCAATACTCAATCCCCGATCCTCAATCTTCAATCCTCAGTCCTCAATCTTCAATCCTCAATCCTCAATTCTCAATACCCAATCTTCAATTTTCAATCATCAACCCTCAACACTCAGTCCCCAATCCTCAATATTCAATCCTCAATCCTCTATCCTCAATCCTCAATCCTCAACCTTCAATCCTCAATGCTCAACCTTGAATCCTCAATCCTCAATGCTCAATCCTCAATTCTCAATCCTCAATCTTCAATCCTCAATACTCAATCTTCAATCCTCAATCCTCAATCCTCATTCTTCAGTCCCCAATACACAATTCCCAATTTTCAATCCTCAATCCTCAATCCTCAATTCTCAATCCTCAATCCTCAGTCCTCAATCCTCAATCTTCAATCATCAATACTCAATCTTTAATCCTCAATCCTCAGTCCTCAATTCTCAATTCCGAGTCCTCAGTCCTGAATCCTCAACATTCAGCCCTCAGTCCACAACAATCAGTTGTCAATCCTCAATCCTCAACAGAATATCCTCAATCCACAGTTTTCAATACTGAATACTCAATCTGCAATCTTCAAACCTCTATCCACAAACATCAATTCTCATCACTAAACCCTCAACACTCAGTCCCCAATCCTCAATATTCAATCCTCAATCCTCAATCCTCCATCCTCAATCCTCAATCTTCAATCCTCAATGCTCAATCTGCAATCCTCAATGCTCAATACTCAATCCTCAATTCTCAATCCTCAATCGTCAGTCTTCAATCCTCAATACTCAATCTTCAATCCTCAGTCCTCATTCCTCAATCCTCTATCCTCATTCTTGAATCCTCAATACCCAATTCTGAATCTTCAATCGTCAATCCTCAATCCTCAATTCTCAATCCTCAATCCTCAGTCCTCAGTCCTCAAACCTCAATCCTCAACCCTCAGCCCTCATCCTCAATCCTCAATCCTCGATACTCAATCCTCAATCCTCAATCTTCAATCCTCAATACTCAATCTTTAATCCTCAATCCTCAGTCTTCAAACCTCAATTCTGAGTACTCAGTCCTGAATCCTCAAGCTTCAGCCTTCAGTCCTCAACAATCGGTTGTCAATCCTCAGTCCTCAATAGAGTATCCTGAATTCACAGCTTTCAATACTCAATGCTCAATCTGCAATCTTCAAATGTCTATCGACAAACATCAATTCTCACCACTCAGCCCTCAACACTCAGTAATCAATGTTCAATCCTCAATCCTCAATCCTCAATACTCAATACTCAATCCTCAATCCTCAATCCTCAATACTCAACCCTCAATCGTCAATCCTCAAACACCAATCCTCAATCTTCAATCCTCAATCCTCAATCCTCAATTCTCAATCCTCAATCCTCAATCCTCAGACCTCAGACATCAATACCCAACCCTCAGTCCTCATCCGCAATCCACAACCCTCAATCCTCAATCCTCAACCTTCAATCATCAATATTCAATCTTCAATCCTCAATCATCAATCCTCTATCCTCAATCCTGAATCCTGAATGTTCAATCCTCAATACCCAATCCTCAATCTTCAATCCTAAATCCTCAATCCTCAATCCTCAATCCTCAATACTCAATCCTCAATCCTCAGGCCTCAGACATCAATACCCAACCCTCTGTCCTCATCCGCAATCCACAACCCTCAATCCTCAATCCTCAACCTTCAATCATCAATATTCAATCTTCAATCCTCAATCCTCAATCCTCTATCCTCAATCCTCAATCCTGAATGTTCAATCATCAATACCCAATCCTCAATCTTCAATCCTAAATCCTCAATCCTCAATCCTCAATCCTCAATACTCAATCATCAATCCTCAATCCTCAGTCCTCAATCCTCAATCCTCAATCTTCAATCCTCAATACTCAACCTTCAATCCTCAATCCTCAATCCTCAATCCGCAATCCTCAATCTTCAATCCTCAAAACTCAATCTTCAATCCTCAATCGTCAATCCTCAATCCTCAATCCTCATTCTTCAATCCTCAATACCAAATCCTCAATCTTCAATCCACAATCCTCAATCTTCAATTCGCAACCCTCAATCCTCAATCCTCAGACCTCAAGCATCAATACCCAACCCTCAGTCCTCGTCCTCAATCCACAACCCTCAATCCTCAATCCTCAATCATCAATCATCAATATTCAACCTTCAATCGTCAATCCTCAATCCTCAATCCTCAGTCCTTATTCCTCAAACCTCAATCCTCAACCCTCAACCCTCATCCTCAATACTCAATCCTCAATCCTCAATCCTCAATCCGCAATCCTGAATCCTCATACCTCAAACCTCAATCCTCAATCCTCAGTCCTTGTCCTCAATTCTCAATTCTCAATCCTCAATCCTCAATCCTCAATCTTCAATCCTCAATAATCAATCTCCAATCCTAGATCCTCAATCCCCAATCACCAATCCTTAATCCTCAATCTTCAATCCTCAATCCCCAGTCCTCAATCTCCAATCCTCAATGCTCAATCCTCAATCCCCAATCCTCAGTCCTCAATCCTCAATCACCAATCCTCAAGCCTCAATCCTCAACCGTCAGTCCTCGTACTCAATCCTCAAACCTCAACCCTCAATCCTCAGTCTTCAATCATCAATACTCAATCTTCAATCCTCAATCCTCAATCCTCAATCCTCAATCCTCAATCCTCAATATTCATCACACAACCCTCAACCATCAATCCTCAATACCCAACCATCAATCCTCAATTCTCAATACTCAATAGAATATCCTGAATTCTCATGGATCAATACTCAATCCACAATATTCAATAATCAAATCTCAATCCTCAAACATCAATTCTCAATACTCAATCCTCAACACTCAGTCCTCTCTCTTCAATCCTCCATTCTCAATCCTCAATCCTCAAGCGTCAATCCTCAATCCTCAATCCTCAACCCACAATCCTCAGTCCTCAAACCTCAATCCCGAATCCTCAATCCTGAATCCTCAATGTGCAGCCCTCAGTCCTCAACAATCAGTTGTCAATCCTCAATCCTCAATAGAATAACCCCAATTCACAGCTTTCAATACTCAATCCTCAATCTGCAATCTTCAAATCTCCATCCACAAACATCAATTCTCATCACTCAACCCTCAACACTCAGTCCTCAATGTTCAATCCTCAATCGTCAATTCTCAATCTTCAATCCTCAATACTGAATCTTCAATCCTAAATCCTCAATCCTCAATCCTCAATCCTCAATCCTCAATCTTCAATCCTCAGTCCCCAATCCTCAATCTTCAATCCTCAATCCTCAATCCTGAATCCTCAATCTTCAGCCCTCAGTCATCAACAATCAGTTGTCAGACCTCAATCCTCAATACAACATCATCAATTCACAGTTTTCAGTACTCAATACTCAATCTGCAATCTTCAAATCTCTATCCACAAACATCAATTCTCATCACTCAACCCTCAACACTCCGTCCCCAATTCTCAATCTTCAATCCTCAATCCTTAATCCTCAATACTCAATCCTCAATTTTCAATCCTCAATACTCAATCTTCAATCCTCAATCTTCAATCCTGAATACTCAATCTTCAATCCTCAATCCTCAATCCTCAATCCTCAGTCCTCAATCCTCAATCCTCAATCCTCAATCCTCAATCCTCAATACTCAATCCTCAATCCTCAATCTTCAATCCTCAATACTCAATCCTCATCCTTCAATCCTCAATACCCAATTCTCAATCTTCAATCCTCAATCCTCAATCCTCAATTCTCAATCCTGAATCCTCAGTCCTCAGTCCTCAAACGTCAATCCCCAACCCTCAATCCCCAATCCTCAGTCCTCAGTCCTCAAACCTCAATCCTCAACACTCAGCCCTCATCCTCAATCCTCAATCCTCGATACTCAATCCTCAATCCTCAATCTTCAATCCTCAATACTCAATATTTAATCCTCAATCCTCAGTCCTCAAACCTCAATTCTGAGTCCTCAGTCCTGAATCCTCAACCTTCAGCCTTCAGTCCTCAACAATCGGTTGTCAATTCTCAGTCCTCAACAGAATATCCTCAATTCACAGCTTTCAATACTCAATGCTCAATCTGCAATCTTCAAATCTCTATCGACAAACATCAATTCTCATCACTCAACCCTCAACACTCAGTAATCAATGTTCAATCCTCAATCCGCAATCCTCAATACTCAATACTCAATCCTCAATCCTCAATCCTCAATACTCAATCCTCAATGGTCAATCCTCAAACCCCAGTCCTCAATCTTCAATCCTCTATTCTCAATCCTCAATCATCAATCCTCAATCCCCAATCTTCAATCCTCAATCCTCAATCCTCAATTCTCAATCCTCAACCCTCAATCCTCAATCCTCAATCTTAAATACTCAATACTCAATCTTCAATCCTCCATCCTCAATCCTCAATCCTCAATCTCAAACCCTCAATCCATAATCCTCAATCCTCAACCCTCAATCCTCAATCCTCAGACCTCAAACATCAATACTCAACCCTCAGTCCTCGTCCTCAATCCACAACCCACAATTCTCGATCCTCAATCTTCAATCATCAATATTCAATCCTCAATACTCAATCCTCAATCCTCAACCTTCATTCCTCAATACTCAGTCTTCAATGCTCCATCCTCAACCCCCAATCCTCAATCCTCAATCCTCAATCGTCAGGCTTCAATCCTCAATACTCAATCTGCAATCCTCAAACCTCACGTCCTCACTCCTCAATCCTCATTCTTCAATCCTCAATACCGAATCCTCAATCTTCAATCCTCAATCCTCAATCCTCAATCGTCAATCCTCAATCCTCAATCCTCAGACTTCAAACATCAATACTCAGCCCTCAGTCCTCGTCCTCAATCCACAACCCTCAATCCTCAATCCTCAATCTTCAATCATTAATATTCAATCTTCAATCCTCAATCCTCAATCCTCAACCCCAACCCTCAATCCTCAATCCTCAATCCCCAATACCCAATCCTCAATCCTCAGTCCTCAAACCTCAATCCTGAATCCTCAATCCTGAATCCTCAATCTTCAGCCCTGAGTCCTCAACAATCAGTTGTCAATCCTCAATCCTCAATAGAATATCCTCAATTCACAGTTTTCAATACTCGATCCCCATTCTTCAATCTTCAAATCTCAATCCACAAACATCAATTCTCATCACTCAACCCTCAACACTCAGTCCTAAATCTTCAATCCTCAACCCTCAATCCTCAATCTTCAATCCTCAATACTCAATCTTCAATCCTCAATCCTCAATCCTCAATCTTCAATCCTCAATACTCAATCTTCAACCGTCAACCCTCAATACTCAATCCTCAATGCTCAATCCTCAATCGTCAATCCTCAATCCCCAATCCTCAACCTTCAGTCCGCAATCCTCAATCCCCAATCCTCAATCCTCAATCTTCAATCCTCAATACTCAATCTTCAATCCTCAATCCTCAATCCTCAACCCTCAATCCTCAATCCTCAGTCATCAATCCTCAATCCTCAATCTTCAATCCTCAGTCCCAAATCCTCAATCTTCAATACTCAATCCTCAATCCTCAATACCCAATCCTCAATCTTCAATCCTCAATCCTCAATCCTCAACTCTCAATCCTCAATCCTCAGTCCTCAGTCCTCAAGCCTCAATCCTCAACCCTCAGCCCTCATCCTCAATCCTCAATCCTCAATCTTCAATCCTCAATCCTCAGTCCTCAAGCCTGAATCCTCAATCCTCAATCCTCAGTCCTCTAACCTCAATCCTGAATCCTCAACCTTCAGACTTCAGACCTCAACAATCAGACGTCAATACTCAATCCTCAATAGAATATCATCAATTCACAGCTTTCAATACTCAATATTCAATCTGCAATCTTCAGATCTCTATCCACAAACATCAATTCTCATCACTCAACCTTCAACACTCAGTCCCCAATGCTCAATCTTCAATCCTCAATCCTCAATCCTCAATACTCATTCTTCAATCCTCAATACCCAATCCTCAATCTTCAATCCTCAATCCTCAATCCTCAATTCTCAATCCGCAATCCGCAGTCCTCAGTCCTCAAACCTCAATCCTCAACTCTCAGCCCTCATCCTCAATCCTCAATCGGCAATCCGCAATCCTCAATCTTCAATCCTCAATACTCAATCTTCAATCCTCAATCCTCAGTCCTCAAACCTCAATTCTGTATCCTCAATCCTGTGTCCTCAATCTTCAGCCCTCAGTCCTCAACAATCAGTAGTCAATCCTCAATCCTCAATAGAATATCCTCAATTCACAGTTTTCAACACTCAATACTCAATCTGCAATCTTCAAACCTCTATCCACAAACATCAATTCTCATCACTCAACCCTCAACACTCAGTCCTCAATGTTCAATACTCAATCGTCAATTCTCAATCTTCAATCCTCAATACTGAATCTTCAATCATCAATCCCCAATCTTCAATACTCAATCCTCAATCCTCAATCCTCAATCCTCAATAATCAACCATCAATACTCAATTCTCAATACTCAACAGAATATCCTGAATTCTCATGGTTCAATACTCAATCCACAACGTTCAATAATCAAATCTCAATCCTCAAACATCAATTCTCAACACTCAACCCTCAACACTCAGTCCTCTCTCTTCAATCCTCCATCCTCAACCCTCAATCCTCAAGCGTCAATCCTCAATCCTCAATCCTAAACCCTCAATCCTCAGTCGTCAAACCTCTATCCCGAATCCTCAATCCTGAATCCTCAATCTTCAGCACTCAGTCGTCGACAATCAATTGTCAATCCGCAATCCTCAATAGAATATCCTCAAATCACAGTTTTCAATACGCGATCCCCATTCTTCAATCTTCAAATCTCAATCCACAAACATCAATTCTCATCACTCAACACTCAACACTCAGTCCTAAATCTTCAATCCTCAACCCTCAATCCTCAATCTTCAATCCTCAATACTCAATCTTCAATCCTCAATCCTCAATCCTCAATCTTCAATCCTCAATACTCAATCTTCAACCCTCAATCCTCAATACTCAATCCTCAATGCTCAAACCTCAATCGTCAACCCTCAATCCCCAATCCTCAACCTTCAATCCGCAATCCTCAATCCTCAATCCTCAATCCTCAATCTTCAATCCTCAATACTCAATCTTCAATCCTCAATCCTCAATCCTAAACCCTCAATCCTCAATCCTCAGTCTTCAATACTCAATACTCAATCTGCAATTCTCAAACCTCAGTCCTCACTCCTCAATGCTCAATCTTCAATCCTCAATCCTCAATCCTCAATTCTCAACCCTCAATCCTCAATCCTCAGACTTCAAACATCAATACTCAGCCCTCAGTCCTCGTCCTCAGTCCACAACCCTCAATCCTCAATCTACAATCATTAATATTCAATCTTCAATCCTCAATCCTCAATCCTCAATCCCCAACCCTCAATCCTCAATCCTCAATCCCCTATACCCAATCCTCAATCCTCAGTCCTCAAACCTCAATCCTGAATCCTCAAACCTGAATCCTCAATCTTCAGACCTCAGACCTCAACAATCAGACGTCAATACTCTATCCTCAATAGAATATCATCAATTCACAGTTTTCAGTACTCAATATTCCATCTGCAATCTTCAGATCTCTATCCAAAAACCTCAATTCTCATCACTCAACCTTCAAAACTCAGTCCCCGATGCTCAATCTTCAATCCTCAATCCTCAATCCTCAATCCTCATTCTTCAATCCTCCATCCTCAACCCTCAATCCTCAAGCGTCAATCCTCAATCCTCAATCCTCAGCCCTCAATCCTCAGTCCTCAAACCTCAATCCCGAATCCTCAATCCTGAATCCTCAACCTTCAGCCCTCAGTCCTCAACAATCAGTTGTCAATCCGCAATCCTCAATAGAATATCCTCAATTCACAGTTTTCAATACTCGATCCCCATTCTTCAATCTTCAAATCTCAATCCACAAACATCAATTCTCATCACTCAACCCTCAACACTCAGTCCTAAATATTCAATCCTCAACCCTCAATCCTCAATCTTCAATCCTCAATACTCAATCTTCAATCCTCAATCCTCAATCCTCAATCTTCAATCCTCAATACTCAATCTTCAACCGTCAACCCTCAATACTCAATCCTCAATGCTCAATCCTCAATCGTCAATCCTCAATCCCCAATCCTCAACCTTCAGTCCGCAATCCTCAATCCCCAATCCTCAATCCTCAATCTTCAATCCTCAATACTCAATCTTCAATCCTCAATCCTCAATCCTCAACCCTCAATCCTCAATCCTCAGTCATCAATCCTCAATACTCAATCTGCAATCCTCAATCATCTGTCCTCACTCCTCAATCCTCATTCTTCAATCCTCAATAGCGAATCCTCAATCTTCAATCCTCAATCCTCAATCCTCAATTCTCAATCCTCAATCTTCAATCCTCAGACTTCAAACATCAATTCTCAGCCCTCAGTCCTCGTCCTCAGTCCACAACCCACAATCCTCAATCCTCAATCTTCAATCCTCAATACTCAATCTTCAATCCTCAATCCTCAATCCTCAATCTTCAATCCTCAATACTCAATCTTCAATCCTCAATCCTCAATACTCAATCCTCAATGCTCAATACTCAATCGTCAATCCTCAATACCCAATCCTCAACCTTCAATCCGCAATCCTCAATCCTCAATCCTCAATCCTCAATCTTCAATCCTCAATACTCAATCTTCAATCCTCAATCCTCAATCCTCAACCCTCAATCCTCAATCCTCAATCTTCAGTCCTCAATACTCAATTTGCAATCCTCAATCCTCAGTCCTCACTCCTCAATCCTCATTCTTCAATCCTCAATACCGAATCCTCAATCTTCAATCCTCAATCCTCAATCCTCAATTCTCAATCCGCAATCCTCAATCCTCAGACATCAAACATCAATACTCAGCCCTCAGTACTCGTCCTCAATCCACAACCCTCAATCCTCTATCCTCAATCTTCAATCATTAATATTCAATCTTCAATCCTCAATCCTCAATCCTCAATCCCCAACACTCAATCCTCAATCCTCAATCCCCAATACCCAATCCTCAATCCTCAGTCCTCAAACCTCAATCCTGAATCCTCAATCCTGAATCCTCAATCTTCAGCCCTGAGTCCTCAACAATCAGTTGTTAATCCTCAATCCTCAATAGAATATCCTCAATTCACAGCTTTCAATACTCAATACTCGATCTGCAATCTTCAGATCTCTATCCACAAACATCAATTCTCATCACTCAAGCCTCAATACTCAGTCCCCAATCCTCAATCTTCAATCCTCAATCCTCAATCCTCAACCCTCAATCTTAATCTTCAATCCTCAATACTCAATCTTCTATCCTCAATCCTCAATCCTCAATCCTCAATCCTCAATCTTCAATCCTCAATACTCAATCTTCAATCCTCAACCCTCAATCCTCAATCTTCAATCCTCAATCCTCAATCCTCAATCGTCAACCTTCAATCGTCAATACTCAATCTTCAATCCTTAATCCTCAATCCTCAATCCTCAATCCTCATTCTTCAATCCTCAATACCCAATCCTCAATCTTCAATCCTCAATCCTCAGTCCTCAATCCTCAATCCTCAATCCTCAATCCTCAATCTTCAATCCTCAGTCCCAAATCCTCAATCTTCAATACTCAATCCTCAATCCTCAATACCCAGTCCTCAATCTTCAATCCTCAATCCTCAATCCTCAACTCTCAATCCTCAATCCACAGTCCTCAGTCCTCAAACCACAATCCTCAATACTCAGCCCTCATCCTCAATCCTCAATCCTCAATCACCAATCCTCAAGCCTCAATCCTCAAGCCTGAATACTCAATCCTCAATCGTCAGTCCTCTAACCTCAATCCTGAAGCCCCAATCCTGAATCCTCAAGCTTCAGACCTCAGACCTCAACAATCAGACGTCAATCCTCAATCCTCAATAGAATATCATCAAGTCACAGATTTCAATACTCAATACTCAATCTGCAATCTTCAGATCTCTATCCACAAACATCAATTCTCATCACTCAACCCTCAACACTCAGTCCTCAATGTTCAATACTCAATCATCAATTCTCAATCTTCAATCCTCAATACTGAATCTTCAATCATCAATACCCAATCTTCAATCCTCAATCCTCAATCCTCAATCCTCAGTCCTCATTCTTCAATCCTCAATACCCAATCCTCAATCTTCAATCCTCAATCCTCAGACCTCAATCCTCAATCCTGAATCCTCAATCCTCAATCTTCAATCCTCAGTCCCAAATCCTCAATCTTCAATACTCAATCCTCAATCCTCAATACCCAGTCCTCAATCTTCAATCCTCAATCCTCAATCCTCAACTCTCAATCCTCAATCCTCAGTCCTCAGTCCTCAAACCACAATCCTCTGTCTTCAATCCTCAATACTCCATCTGCAATCCTCAATCCTCAGTCCTCACCCCTCAATCCTCATTCTTCAATCCTCAATACCGAATCCTCAATCTTCAATCCTCAATCCTCAATCCTCTATTCTCAATCTTCTATCCTCAATCCTCAGACTTCAATCATCAATACTCAGCCCTCAGTCCTCGTCCTCAGTCCACAACCCTCAATCCTCAATCCTGAATCTTCAATCATTAATATTCAATCTTCAATCCTCAATCCTCAATCCTCAATGCCCAACCCTCAATCCTCAATCCTCAATCCCCAATACCCAATCCTCAATCCTCAGTCCTCAAACCTCAATCCTGAATCCTCAACCCTGAAACCTCAATCTTCAGACCTCAGACCTCAACAATCAGACGTCAATCCTCAATCCTCAATCCTCATTCTTCAATCCTCAATACCCAAGCCTCAATCTTCAATCCTCTATCCTCAATCCTCAATTCTCAATCCGCAATCCGCAGTCCTCAGTCCTCAAACCTCAATCCTCAACCCTCAGACCTCATCCTCAATCCTCAATCGACAATCCGCAATCCTCAATCTTCAATCCTCTATACTCAATCTTCAATCCTCAATCCTCAGTCCTCAAACCTCAATTCTGTAACCTCAATCCTGTGTCCTCAATCTTCAGCCCTCAGTCCTCAACAATCAGTAGTCAATCCTCAATCCTCAATAGAATATCCTCAATTCACTGTTTTCAACACTCAATACTCAATCTGTAATCTTCAAACCTCAATCCACAAACATCAATTCTCCTCACTCAACCCTCAACACTCAGTCCTCAATGTTCAATACTCAATCATCAATCCTCAATCTTCAATCCTCAATACTGAATCTTCAATCATCAATCCCCAATCTTCAATACTCAATCCTCAATCCTCAATCCTCAATACTCAAACCTCAATCCTCAATCCTCTTTCTTCAATCCTCAACACCCAATCCTCAATCTTCTATCCTCAAGCCTCAATCCGCAATTCTCAATCCTCAATCCTCAATCCTCAGACCTCAAACATCAGTACCCAACCCTCAGTCCTCGTCCTCAATCCACAACCCTCAATCCTCAATCCTCAATCCTCAATGCTCAATCGTCAATCCTCAATCCTCAATCCCCAATCCTCAACCTTCAATCCGCAATCCTCAATCATCAATACTCAATCTTCAATCCTCAATCCTCAATCCTCAATGCTCAATCCTCAATCCTCAATCCCCAATCCTCAACCTTCAATCCGCAATCCTCAATCCTCAATCCTCAACCCTCAGCCCTCACCCTCAATCCTCAATCCTCAATCTTCAATCCTCAATCCTCAATCCTCAATTCTCAATCCTCGATCCTCAATCCTCAGACTTCAAACATCTATACTCAGCCCTCAGACCTCGTCCTCAATCCACAATCCTAAATCCTCAATCCTCAATCTTCAATCATTAATATTCAATCTTCAATCCTCAATCCTCAATCCTCAATCCCCAACCCTCAATCCTCAATCCTCAATCCCCAATACCCAATCCTCAATCCTCAGTCCTCAAACCTCAATCCTGAATCCTCAAACCTGAATCCTCAATCTTCAGACCTCAGACCTCAACAATCAGACGTCAATACTCAATCCTCAATAGAATATCATCAATTCACAGTTTTCAATACTCAATATTCAATCTGCAATCTTCAGATCTCTATCCAAAAACATCAATTCTCATCACTCAACCTTCAAAACTCAGTCCCCAATGCTCAATCTTCAATCCTCAATCCTCAATCCTCAATCCTCATTCTTCAATCCTCAATACCCAATCCTCAGTCTTCAATCCTCAATCCTCAATCCTCAATTCTCAATCCGCAATCCGCAGTCCTCAGTCCTCAAACCTCAATCCTCAAACCTCAGCCCTCATCCTCAGTCCTCAATCGACAATCCGCAATCCTCAATCTTCAATCCTCAATACTGAATCTTCAATCCTCAATCCTCAGTCCTCAAACCTCAATTCTGTATCCTCAATCCTGTGTCCTCAATCTTCAGCCATCAGTCCTCAACAATCAGTAGTCAATCCTCAATCCTCAATAGAATATCGTCAATTCACAGCTTTCAACACTCAATACACAATCTGCAATATTCAAACCTCTAGCCACAAACATCAATTCTCATCACTCAACCCTCAACACTCGGTCCTCAATGTTCAGTACACATTCATCAATTCTCAATCTTCAATCCTCAATACTGAATCTTCAATCGTCAATCCCCAATCTTCAATACTCAGTCCTCAATCCTCAATCCTCTATCTTCAAGCCTCAATACTCAATCTTCAATCCTCAAACCTCATCACTCAATCCTCAATCCTCAATCCTCAATCCTCAATCTTCATTCCTCAATACTCAATCTGCAATCCTCAATCCTCAGTCCTCAATCCTGAATCCTCATTCCTCAATATTCATTCATCAATATTCAACCTTCAATCTTAAATCCTCAATCCTCAATCCTCAATCCTCAATCCTCAATCCTGAATCCTCAATCCTGAATCCTCAATCCTGAATCCTCAATCCTGAATCCTCAATCCTGAATCCTCAATCCTGAATCCTCAATCTTCAGCCCTCAGCCCTCAACAGTCAGTTGTCAATCCTCAATCCTCAATAGAGTATCAACAATTCACAGTTTTCAATACACAATACTCAATCTGCAATCTTCAAATCTCTATCCACAAACATAAATTCTCATCACTGAACCCTCAACACTCAGTCCCCAATCCTCAATATTCAATCCTCAATCCTCAATCCTCATTCCCGAATCCTCAACCTTCAATCCTCAATGCTCAATCTTCAATCCTCAATCCTCAATTCTCAATCCTCAATTCTCAATCCTCAATCGTCAATCTTCAATCCTCAATACTCAGTCTACAATCCTCAATCCTCAATCCTCAATCCTCAATCCTCACCCTTCAATCCTCAATACCCAATCCTCAATCTTCAATCCTCAATACTCAATCCTCAATTCTCAATCCTCAATCCTCAATCCTCAATCCTCAATCCTCAATCCTCAATCTTCATTCCTCAATACTCAATCTGCAATCCTCAATGCTCAATCCTCAATCCTGAATCCTCATTCTTCACTCCTCAACCCAATCCTCAATCTTCAATCCTCAATCCCCAAATCTCAATTCTCAATCCTCAAACCTCAATCCTCAGACATCAAACATCAATATTCAACCCCTCAGTCCTCGTCCTCAATCCACAACACCCAATCCTCAATCCTCAACATTCAATCATCAATATTCAATTTTCAATCATCAATCCTCAATTCTCAATAGAATATCATCAATTCACAGATTCCAATACTCAATACTCAATCTGCAATCTTCAAATCTCTACCCACAAACATGAATTCTCATCACTCAACCCTCAACACTCAGTCTTCAATCCTCAATCATCAATCATCAATCCACAATCCTCAATCCTCAATCATCAATCCTCGATCCTCAATCTTCAATCCTCAATACCCAATCTTCAATCCTCAATCCTCAATCCTCAATCCTCATTCTTCAATTCTCAACACCCAATCCTCAATCTTCTATCCTCAAGCCTCAATCCGCAATTCTCAATCCTCAATCCTCAATCCTCAGACCTCAAACATCAATACTCAACCCTCAGTCCTCGTCCTCAATCCACAACCCACAATTCTTGATCCTCAATCTTCAATCATCAATAGTCAATCTTCAATCCTCAATCCTCAATCCTCAATACTCAATCTTCAATCCTCAATGTTCAATCCTCAATACCCAATCCTCAATCTTCAATCCTCAATCCCCAATCCTCAGTCCTCAATCCTCAACCCTCATTCCTCAGTTCTCAAACCTCAATCCTGAATCCTCAATCCTGAATCCTCAATCTTCAGCCCTCAGTCCTCAACAATCAGTTGTCAATCCTCAATCCTCAATAGAATATCCTCAATTCACAGGCTTCAATACTCAATAATCAACCTGCAATCTTCAAATCTCTATACACAAACGTCAATTCTCATCACTCAACCCTCAACACTCAGTCCACAATCCTCGATCTTCAATCCTCAGTCCTCAATCCTCAATCCTCAATCCTCAATCTTCAATGCTCAATCCTCAATCCTCAATTCTCAATCCTCAATCCTCAATCCTCAGACCTCAAACAGCAATACTCAACGCTCAGTCCTCGTCCTCAATCCACAACCATCAATCCTCAATCCTCAACCTTCAATCATCAATATTCAATCTTCTGTCCTCAATCCTCAATCCTCAATCCTCAATGTTCAATCCGCAATACCCAATCCTCAATCTTCAATCCTCAATCCTCAATCCTCAATCCTCAATCCTCAATGCTCAACCTTCAATCCTCAATACTCAATCTCCAATCTTCAATCCTCAATGCTCAATCCTCAACCCTCAATCCTCAATCCTCAGTCTTCAATCCTCAATACTCAATCTGCAATCCTCAATCCTCAGTCCTCACTCCTCAATCCTCATTCTTCAATCCTCAATACCGAGTCCTCAATCTTCAATCCTCAGTCCTCAATCCTCAATCCTCAATCATCAATCGTCAATCCTCAATCCTCAATCCTCAGACTTCAAACATCAATACTCAGCCCTCAGTCCTCGTCATCAATCCACAAGCCTCAATGCTCAATCCTCAATCTTCAATCATTAATATTCAATCATCAATCCTCAATCCTCAATCCTCAATCCACAATCCTAATCCTCAATCTTCAATCCTCAGTCCCAAATCCTCAATCTTCAATACTCAACCCTCAATCCTCAATCTTCTATACTCAATACTCAATCTTCAATCCTCAATCCTCAATCCTCAATCCTCAATCCTCAATCCTCATTCTTCAATCCTCAATACCCAATCCTCAATCTTCAATCATCAATCCTCAATCCTCAATCCTCAATACTCAATCTTCAATCATCAATCCTCAGTCCTCAAAACACAATTCTGAGTACTCAATCCTGAATCCTCTACCTTCAGCCCTCAGTCCTCAACAATCAGTTGTCAATCCTCAATCCTCAATAGAATATCCTCAATTCACATGTTTCAATACCCAATACTCAATCTGCAATCTTCAAATCTCTATCCACAAACATCAATTCTCATCACTCAACCCTCAACGCTCAGTCCTCAATCTTCAATCCTCAATCCTCAATCCTCAATATTCAATCCTCAATACTCAATCTTCAACCCTCAATCCTCAATCTTCAATCATCAATACTCAATCTTCAATCTAAATCCTCAATCCTCGATCTTCAATCCTCTATCCTCAATCCTCAATCCTCAATCCTCAATCTTCAATCCTCAATACTCAATCTTCAATCCTCTATCCTCAGTCCTCAATCGTCAGTCCTCAATCCTCAATCCTCAATCCTCAATCCTCAATCCTCAATCTTCAATACTCAATACTCAATCTGCAATCCTCAATCCTCATTCCTCAATCCTCAATCCTAATTCGTCACTCCTCAATACCCAATCCTCAATCTTCAATCCTCAATCCTCAATAAAATATCACCAATTCACAGCTTTCAATCCTCAATACTCAATCTGCAATCTTCAAATCTCTATCCACAAACATCAATTCTCATCACTCAACCCTCAACACTCAGTCCCCAATCCTCAATACTCAATCCTCAATCCTCAATCCTCGATCCTCAATCTTCAACCTTCAATCCTCAATGCTCAGTCTTCAATCCTCAATCCTCAATTCTGAGTCCTCAGTCCTGAATCCTAAGTCCTCAAACATCAATCCTGGATCCTCAATCCTGAATCCACAATCTTCAGCCCTCAGTCCTCAACAGTCAGTTGTCAATCCTCAATCCTCAATAGAATATCACCAATTCACTGTTTTCAATACTCAATACTCAATCTGCAATCTTCAGATCTCTATCCACAAACATCAATTCTCATCACTCAACCTTCAACACTCAGTCCCCAATGCTCAATCTTCAATACTCAATCCTCAATCCTCAATCCTCAATCCTCAATCCTCAACCTTCATTCCTCAATACTCAGTCTTCAATCCTCCATCCTCAACCCTCAATCCTCAATCCTCAATCCTCAATCGTCAGGCTTCAGTCCTCAATACTCAATCTGCAATCCTCAATCCTCAGTCCTCACTCCTCAATCCTCATTCTTCAATCCTCAATACCGAATCCTCAATCCTCAATCCTCAATCCTCAATCCTCAATTCTCAATCCTCAAGCCTCAATCCTCAATCCTCAATTCTCAATCCGCGATCCGCAGTCCTCAGTCCTCAAACCTCAATCCTCAACCCTCAGCACTCATCCTCAATCCTCAATCGACAATCCGCAATCCTCAATCTTCAATCCTCAATACTCAATCCTCGACCTTCAATCCTCAATACTCAATCTTCAATCCTCAATCCTCAATTCTCAATCCTCAATCCTCAATCCTCAATCCTCAACCCTCAATCCTCAATCCTCAATCTTCAATCCTCAATACTCAATCTGCAATCCTCAATCCTCAGTCCTCACTCCTCAATCCTCATTCTTCAATCCTCCATACCGAATCCTCAATCTTCAATCCTCAATCCTCAATCCTCAATTCTCAATCCTCGATCCTCAATCCTCAGACTTCAAACATCAATACTCAGCCCTCAGAACTCGTCCTCAATACACAACCCTCAATCCTCAATCCTCAATCTTCAATCATTAATATTCAATATTCAATCCTCAATCCTCAATCCTCAATCCCCAATACCAAATCCTCAATCCTCAATCCCCAATACCAAATCCTCAATCCTCAGTCCTCAAACCTATATCCTGAATCCTTAATCCTGAATCCTCAATCTTCAGCCCTGAGTCCTCAACAATCAGTTGTCAATCCTCAATCCTCAATAGAATATCCTCAATTCACAGTTTTCAATACTCAATACTCAATCTGCAATCTTCAGATCTCTATCCACAAACATCAATTCTCATCACTCAACCCTCAATACTCAGTCCCCAATCCTCAATCTTCAATCCTCAATCCTCAATCCTCAATCCTCAATCTTAATCTTCAATCCTCAATACTCAATCTTCAATCCTCAATCCTCAATCCTCAATCCTCAATCCTCAATCTTCAATGCTCAATACTCAATCTTCAATCCTCAACCCTCAATCCTCGATCCTCAATCCTCAATCCTCAATCCTCAATCGTCCATCTTCAATCCTCAACCCTCAATATTCAAT
The DNA here is from genome assembly GCF_051401765.1 of Calliopsis andreniformis. Taxonomy (NCBI): domain Eukaryota; kingdom Metazoa; phylum Arthropoda; class Insecta; order Hymenoptera; family Andrenidae; genus Calliopsis; species Calliopsis andreniformis. Next base: position 3,091,481 of record NW_027480466.1, on the reverse strand, counting down.
CCTCAATCCTCAATCCTCAATCCTCAATCCTCATTCTTCAATCCTCAATACCCAATCCTCAATCTTCAATCCTCAATCCTCAATCCTGAATCCTCAATCCTCAATCCTCAATCCTCAACCTTCAATCCTCATTCCCAAATCCTCAATCTTCAATCTTCAATCCTCAATACTCAATCTTCAATCCTCAATCCTCAATCCTCAATCCTCAATCCTCATTCTTCAATCCTCAATACCCAATCCTCAACTTTCAATCCTCAATCCTCAGTCCTCAATCCTCAATCCTCAATCCTCAATCCTCAATCTTCAATCCTCAGTCCCAAATCCTCAATCTTCAATACTCAATGCTCAATCCTCAGTCTTCAATCCTCAATACCCAATCTTCAATCCTCAATACTCAATCCTCAATCCTCATTCCTCAATCTTCAATTCTCAATCCTCAATCCTCAATCCTCAATCCTCAATCCTCAGTCCTCAATCCTCAATCCTGAATCCTCAATCCTGAATCCTCAACCATCAGGCCTCAGTCCTCAACAATCAGTTGTCAATCCTCAATCCTCAATAGAATATCATCAATTCACAGATTCCAGTACTCAATACTCAATCTGCAATCTTCAAATCTCTACCCACAAACATGAATTCTCATCACTCAACCCTCAACACTCAGTCTTCAATCCTCAATCATCAATCCTCAATCCACAATCCTCAATCCTCAATCATCAATCCTCGATCCTCAATCTTCAATCCTCAATACCCAATCTTCAATCCTCAATCCTCAATCCTCAATCCTCATTCTTCAATCCTCAACACCCAATCCTCAATCTTCTATCCTCAAGCCTCAATCCGCAATTCTCAATCCTCAATCCTCAATCCTCAGACCACAAACATCAATACTCAACCCTCAGTCCTCGTCCTCAATCCACAACCCACAATTCTCGATCCTCAATCTTGAATCATCAATATTCAATCTTCAATCCTTAATCCTCAATCCTCAATACTCAATCTTCAATCCTCAATGTTCAATCCTCAATACCCAATCCTAAATCTTCAATCCTCAATCCTCAATCCTCAGTCCTCAATCCTCAACCCTCAATCCTCAGTTCTCAAACCTCAATCCTGAATCCTCAATCCTGAATCCTCAATCTTCAGCCCTCAGTCCTCAACAATCAGTTGTCAATCCTCAATCCTCAATAGAATATCCTCAATTCAAGGGCTTTAATACTCAATAATCAACCTGCAATCTTGAAATCTCTATCCACAAACGTCAATTCTCATCACTCAACCCTCAACACTCAGTCCACAATCCTCGATCTTTAATCCTCAGTCCTCAATCCTCAATCCTCAATCCTCAATCTTCAATGCTCAATCCTCAATCCTCAATTCTCAATCCTCAATCCTCAATCCTCAGACCTCAAACAGCAATACTCAACGCTCAGTCCTCGTCCTCAATCCACAACCATCAATCCTCAATCCTCAACCTTCAATCATCAATATTCAATCTTCTGTCCTCAATCCTCAATCCTCAATCCTCAATGTTCAATCCGCAATACCCAATCCTCAATCTTCAATCCTCAATCCTCAATCCTCAATCCTCAATCCTCAATGCTCAACCTTCAATCCTCAATACTCAATCTCCAATCTTCAATCCTCAATGCTCAATCCTCAACCCTCAATCCTCAATCCTCAGTCTTCAATCCTCAATACTCAATCTGCAATCCTCAACCCTCAGTCCTCACTCCTCAATCCTCATTCTTCAATCCTCAATACCGAGTCCTCAATCTTCAATCCTCAGTCCTCAATCCTCAATCCTCAATCATCAATCGTCAATCCTCAATCCTCAATCCTCAGACTTCAAACATCAATACTCAGCCCTCAGTCCTCGTCCTCAATCCACAACCCTCAATGCTCAATCCTCAATCTTCAATCATTAATATTCAATCATCAATCCTCAATCCTCAATCCTCAATCCACAATCCTAATCCTCAATCTTCAATCCTCAGTCCCAAATCCTCAATCTTCAATACTCAACCCTCAATCCTCAATCTTCTATACTCAATACTCAATCTTCAATCCTCAATCCTCAATCCTCAATCCTCAATCCTCAATCCTCATTCTTCAATCCTCAATACCCAATCCTCAATCTTCAATCATCAATCCTCAATCCTCAATCATCAATCCTCAATCCTCAATCCCCAATCCTCAGTCCCCAGTCCTGAATCTTCTATCCTCAATACTCAATCCTCAATCCTCAATCCTCAATCCGCAATCTTCAATCCTCAATACTCAATCTTCAATCCTCAATACTCAATCTTCAATACTCAATCTTCAATACTCAATCCTCAATCCTCGATCCTCAATCCTCAATCGTCAATCTCCAATCCTGAATACTCAATCTTCAATCCTCAATCCTCAATCCTCAATTCTCAACCATCATTCCTCAATCCTCAGAATTCAAACATCAATACTCAGCCCCCAGTCCTCGTCCGCAATCCTCAATTCTCAATCCTCAATCCTCAATCCTCAATCCTCAACCCTCAATCCTCAATCCTCAATCTTCAATCCTCAATACTCAATCTGCAATCCTCAATCCTCAGTCCTCACTCCTCAATCCTCATTCTTCAATCCTCCATACCGAATCCTCAATCTTCAATCCTCAATCCTCAATCCTCAATTCTCAATCCTCGATCCTCAATCCTCAGACTTCAAACATCAATACTCAGCCCTCAGAACTCGTCCTCAATACACAACCCTCAATCCTCAATCCTCAATCTTCAATCATTAATATTCAATATTCAATCCTCAATCCTCAATCCTCAACCTTCATTCCTCAATACTCAGTCTTCAATCCTCCATCCTCAACCCTCAATCCTCAATCCTCAATCCTGAATCCTTAATCCTGAATCCTCAATCTTCAGCCCTGAGTCCTCAACAATCAGTTGTCAATCCTCAATCCTCAATAGAATATCCTCAATTCACAGTTTTCAATACTCAATACTCAATCTGCAATCTTCAGATCTCTATCCACAAACATCAATTCTCATCACTCAACCCTCAATACTCAGTCCCCAATCCTCAATCTTCAATCCTCAATCCTCAATCCTCAATCCTCAATCTTAATCTTCAATCCTCAATACTCAATCTTCAATCCTCAATCCTCAATCCTCAATCCTCAATCCTCAATCTTCAATGCTCAATACTCAATCTTCAATCCTCAACCCTCAATCCTCGATCCTCAATCCTCAATCCTCAATCCTCAATCGTCCATCTTCAATCCTCAACCCTCAATATTCAATCCTCAATCCTCAATCCTCAATCCTCAATCCTCATTCTTCAATCCTCAATACCCAATCCTCAATCTTCAATCCTCAATCCTCAATCCTGAATCCTCAATCCTCAATCCTCAATCCTCAACCTTCAATCCTCATTCCCAAATCCTCAATCTTCAATCTTCAATCCTCAATACTCAATCTTCAATCCTCAATCCTCAATCCTCAATCCTCAATCCTCATTCTTCAATCCTCAATACCCAATCCTCAACTTTCAATCCTCAATCCTCAGTCCTCAATCCTCAATCCTCAATCCTCAATCCTCAATCTTCAATCCTCAGTCCCAAATCCTCAATCTTCAATACTCAATGCTCAATCCTCAGTCTTCAATCCTCAATACCCAATCTTCAATCCTCAATACTCAATCCTCAATCCTCATTCCTCAATCTTCAATTCTCAATCCTCAATCCTCAATCCTCAATCCTCAATCCTCAGTCCTCAATCCTCAATCCTGAATCCTCAATCCTGAATCCTCAACCATCAGGCCTCAGTCCTCAACAATCAGTTGTCAATCCTCAATCCTCAATAGAATATCCTCAATTCAAGGGCTTTAATACTCAATAATCAACCTGCAATCTTGAAATCTCTATCCACAAACGTCAATTCTCATCACTCAACCCTCAACACTCAGTCCACAATCCTCGATCTTTAATCCTCAGTCCTCAATCCTCAATCCTCAATCCTCAATCTTCAATGCTCAATCCTCAATCCTCAATTCTCAATCCTCAATCCTCAATCCTCAGACCTCAAACAGCAATACTCAACGCTCAGTCCTCGTCCTCAATCCACAACCATCAATCCTCAATCCTCAACCTTCAATCATCAATATTCAATCTTCTGTCCTCAATCCTCAATCCTCAATCCTCAATGTTCAATCCGCAATACCCAATCCTCAATCTTCAATCCTCAATCCTCAATCCTCAATCCTCAATCCTCAATGCTCAACCTTCAATCCTCAATACTCAATCTCCAATCTTCAATCCTCAATGCTCAATCCTCAACCCTCAATCCTCAATCCTCAGTCTTCAATCCTCAATACTCAATCTGCAATCCTCAATCCTCAGTCCTCACTCCTCAATCCTCATTCTTCAATCCTCAATACCGAGTCCTCAATCTTCAATCCTCAGTCCTCAATCCTCAATCCTCAATCATCAATCGTCAATCCTCAATCCTCAATCCTCAGACTTCAAACATCAATACTCAGCCCTCAGTCCTCGTCCTCAATCCACAACCCTCAATGCTCAATCCTCAATCTTCAATCATTAATATTCAATCATCAATCCTCAATCCTCAATCCTCAATCCACAATCCTAATCCTCAATCTTCAATCCTCAGTCCCAAATCCTCAATCTTCAATACTCAACCCTCAATCCTCAATCTTCTATACTCAATACTCAATCTTCAATCCTCAATCCTCAATCCTCAATCCTCAATCCTCAATCCTCATTCTTCAATCCTCAATACCCAATCCTCAATCTTCAATCATCAATCCTCAATCCTCAATCATCAATCCTCAATCCTCAATCCCCAATCCTCAGTCCCCAGTCCTGAATCTTCTATCCTCAATACTCAATCCTCAATCCTCAATCCTCAATCCGCAATCTTCAATCCTCAATACTCAATCTTCAATCCTCAATACTCAATCTTCAATACTCAATCTTCAATACTCAATCCTCAATCCTCGATCCTCAATCCTCAATCGTCAATCTCCAATCCTGAATACTCAATCTTCAATCCTCAATCCTCAATCCTCAATCCTCAACCTTCATTCCACAATACTCAGTCTTCAATCCTCCATCCTCAACCCTCAATCCGCAATCCTCAATCCTCAATCGTCAGGCATCAATCCTCAATACTCAATATTCAATCCTCAATCCTCAATCCTCATTCCTCAATCCTCATTCTTCAATCCTCAATACCCAATCCTCAATCATCAGTCCTCACCCCTCAATCCTCATTCTTCAGTCCTCACTACCGAATCCTCAGTCTTCAATCCTCAATCCTCAATCCTCAATTCTCAACCATCATTCCTCAATCCTCAGAATTCAAACATCAATACTCAGCCCCCAGTCCTCGTCCGCAATCCTCAATCCTCAATCCTCAATCCTCAATCATCAATCCTCAATACTCAATCTTCAATCCTCAATTCTCAATCCTCAACCCTCAATCCTCAATCCTCAATCTTCAATCCTCAATACTCAATCTGCAATCCTCAATCCTCAATCCTGGATCCCCAACCATCAATCCTCAATCCTCAATCCCCAATACCCAATCCTCAATCCTCAGTCCTCAAACCTCAATCCTGAATCCTCAATCCTGAATCCTCAATATTCAGCCCTCAGTCCTCAACAATCAGTTTTCAATCCTCAATCCTCAATAGAATATCCTCAATTCACAGGTTTCGATACTCAATAATCAGCCTGCAATCTTCAAATCTCTATCCACAAACGTCAATTCTCATCACTCAACCCTCAACACTCAGTCCACAATCCTCAATCTTCAATCCTCAATCCTCAATCCTCAATCCCTTTATCCTCAATCTTCAATCCTCAATCCTCAATCCTCAATTCTCAATCCTCAATCCTCAATCGTCAGACCTCAAGCAGCAATACTCATCCCTCAGTCCTCGTCCTCAATCCACAACCATCAATCCTCAATCCTCAACCTTCAATCATCAATATTCAATCTTCTCTCCTCAATCGTCAACCCTCAATTCTCAATCCTCAATCCTCAATGTTCAATCCGCAATACCCAATCCTCAATCTTCAATCCTCAATCCTCAATCCTCAATCCTCAATCCTCAATCTTGAATCCTCAATACTCAATCTTCAATCCTCAATACTCACTGCTCAATCTCAACCCTCAATCCCCAATCCTCAATCTTCAACCCTCAATACTCAATCTGCAATCCTCAATCCTCAGTCCTCACACCTCAATCCTCATTCTTCAATCCTCAATACCGAATCCTCAAGCCTGAATCCTCAACACCCAATCCTCAATCTTCTATCCTCAAGCCTCAATCCGCAATTATCAATCCTCAATCCTCAATCCTCAGACCTCAAACATCAATACTCAACCCTCAGTCCTCGTCCTCAATCCACAACCCACAATTCTCGATCCTCAATCTTCAATCATCAATATTCAATCCTCAATACTCAATCCTCAATCCTCAACCTTCATTCCTCAATACTCAGTCTTCAATCCTCCATCCTCAACCCTCAATCCTCAATCCTCAATCCTCAATCGTCAGGCTTCAATCCTCAATACTCAGTCTGCAATCCTCAAACCTCACGTCCTCACACCTCAATCCTCATTCTTCAATCCTCAATACCGAATCCTCAATCTTCAATCCTCAATCCTCAATCCTCAATTCTCAATCCTCAACCCTCAATCCTCAGACTTCAAACATCAATACTCAGTCCTCAGTCCTCGTCCTCAATCCACAACCCTCAATCCTCAATCCTCAATCTTCAATCATTAATATTCAATCTTCAATCCTCAATCCTCAATCCTCAATCCCCAACCCTCAATCCTCAACCCTCAATCCCCAATACCCAATCCTCAATCCTCAGTCCTCAAACCTCAATCCTGAATCCTCAATCCTGAATCCTCAATCTTCAGCCCTGAGTCCTCAACAATCAGTTGTCAATCCTCAATCCTCAATAGAATATCCTCAATTCACAGTTTTCAATACTCAATACTCAATCTGCAATCTTCCGATCTCTATCCACAAACATCAATTCTCATCACTCAACCCTCAATACTCAGTCCACAATCCTCAATCTTCAATCCTCAATCTTCAATCCTCAATCCTCAACCTTAATCGTCAATCCTCAATACCCAATATTCAATCCTCAATCCTCGATCCTCAATCCTCAATCCTCAATCTTCAATCCTCAATACTCAATCTTCAATCCTCAACCCTCAATCCTCAATCCTCAATCCTCAATCCTCATTCATCAATCGTCAATCTTCAATCCTCAATACTCCATCTTCAATCCTCAATCCTCAATCCTCAATCCTCAATCCTCAATCCTCATTCTTCTATCCTCAATACCCAATCCTCAATCTTCAATCCTCAATCCTCAGTCCTCAATCCTCAATCCTCAATCCTCAATCCTCAATCTTCAATCCTCAGTCCCAAATCCTCAATCTTCAATCCTCAATCCTCAATCCTAAACTCTCAATCCTCAATCCTCAGTCCTCAGTCCTCAAGCCTCAATCCTCAACCCTCAGCCCTCATCCTCAATCCTCAATCCTCAATCTTCAATCCTCAAGCCTCAGTCCTCAAGCCTGAATCCTCAATCCTCAATCCTCAGTCCTCTAACCTCAATCCTGAATCCTCAACCTTCAGAACTCAGACCTCAACAATCAGACGTCAATACTCAATCCTCAATAGAATATCATCAATTCACAGCTTTCAATACTCAATATTCAATCTGCAATCTTCAGATCTCTATCCACAAACATCAATTCTCATCACTCAACCTTCAACACTCAGTCCCCAATGCTCAATCTTCAATCCTCAATCCTCAATCCTCAATACTCATTCTTCAATCCTCAATACCCAATCCTCAATCTTCAATCCTCAATCCTCAATCCTCAATTCTCAATCCGCAATCCGCAGTCCTCAGTCTTCAAACCTCAATCCTCAACCCTCAGCCCTCATCCTCAATCCTCAATCGACAATCCGCAATCCTCAATCTTCAATCCTCAATACTCAATCTTCAATCCTCAATCCTCAGTCCTCAAACCTCAATTCTGTATCCTCAATCCTGTGTCCTCAATCTTCAGCCCTCAGTCCTCAACAGTCAGTAGTCAATCCTCAATCCTCAATAGAATATCCTAAATTCACAGTTTTCAACACTCAATACTCAACCTGCAATCTTCAAACCTCTATCCACAAACATCAATTCACATCACTCAACCCTCAACACTCAGTCCTCAATGTTCAATACTCAATCATCAATTCTCAATCTTCAATCCTCAATACTGAATCTTCAATCATCAATCCCCAATCTTCAATACTCAATCCTCAATCCTCAATCCTCAATCCTCAATAATCAACCATCAATACTCAATTCTCAATACTCAACAGAATATCCTGAATTCTCATGGTTCAATACTCAATCCACAACGTTCAATAATCAAATCTCAATCCTCAAACATCAATTCTCAACACTCAACCCTCAACACTCAGTCCTCTCTCTTCAATCCTCCATCCTCAACCCTCAATCCTCAAGCGTCAATCCTCAATCCTCAATCCTAAACCCTCAATCCTCAGTCGTAAAACCTCTATCCCGAATCCTCAATCCTCAATCTTCAGCCCTCAGTCCTCAGCAATCAGTGGTCAATCCTCAATCCTCAATAGAATATCCTCAATTCACAGCTTTCAACACTCAATACACAATCTGCAATCTTCAAACCTCTATCCACAAACATCAATTCTCATCACTCAACCCTCAACACTCGGTCCTAAATCTTCAATCCTCAACCCTCAATCCTCAATCTTCAATCCTCAATACTCAATCTTCAATCCTCAATCCTCAATCCTCAATCTTCAATCCTCAATACTCAATCTTCAACAGTCAACCCTCAATACTCAATACTCAATGCTCAATCCTCAATCGTCAATCCTCAATCCCCAATCCTCAACCTTCAGTCCGCAATCCTCAATCCCCAATCCTCAATCCTCAATCTTCAATCCTCAATACTCAATCTTCAATCCTCAATCCTCAATCCTCAACCCTCAATCCTCAATCCTCAGTCATCAATCCTCAATACTCAATCTGCAATCCTCAATCCTCAGTCCTCACTCCTCAATCCTCATTCTTCAATCCTCCATACCGAATCCTCAATCTTCAATCCTCAATCCTCAATCCTCAATTCTCAATCCTCGATCCTCAATCCTCAGACTTCAAACATCAATACTCAGCCCTCAGAACTCGTCCTCAATACACAACCCTCAATCCACAATCCTCAATCTTCAATCATTAATATTCAATATTCAATCCTCAATCCTCAATCCTCAATCCCCAATACCAAATCCTCAATCCTCAATCCCCAATACCAAATCCTCAATCCTCAGTCCTCAAACCTATATCCTGAATCCTTAATCCTGAATCCTCAATCTTCAGCCCTGAGTCCTCAACAATCAGTTGTCAATCCTCAATCCTCAATAGAATATCCTCAATTCACAGTTTTCAATACTCAATACTCAATCTGCAATCTTCAGATCTCTATCCACAAACATCAATTCTCATCACTCAACCCTCAATACTCAGTCCCCAATCCTCAATCTTCAATCCTCAATCCTCAATCCTCAATCCTCAATCTTAATCTTCAATCCTCAATACTCAATCTTCAATCCTCAATCCTCAATCCTCAATCCTCAATCCTCAATCTTCAATGCTCAATACTCAATCTTCAATCCTCAACCCTCAATCCTCGATCCTCAATCCTCAATCCTCAATCCTCAATCGTCCATCTTCAATCCTCAACCCTCAATATTCAATCCTCAATCCTCAATCCTCAATCCTCAATCCTCATTCTTCAATCCTCAATACCCAATCCTCAATCTTCAATCCTCAATCCTCAATCCTGAATCCTCAATCCTCAATCCTCAATCCTCAACCTTCAATCCTCATTCCCAAATCCTCAATCTTCAATCTTCAATCCTCAATACTCAATCTTCAATCCTCAATCCTCAATCCTCAATCCTCAATCCTCATTCTTCAATCCTCAATACCCAATCCTCAACTTTCAATCCTCAATCCTCAGTCCTCAATCCTCAATCCTCAATCCTCAATCCTCAATCTTCAATCCTCAGTCCCAAATCCTCAATCTTCAATACTCAATGCTCAATCCTCAGTCTTCAATCCTCAATACCCAATCTTCAATCCTCAATACTCAATCCTCAATCCTCATTCCTCAATCTTCAATTCTCAATCCTCAATCCTCAATCCTCAATCCTCAATCCTCAGTCCTCAATCCTCAATCCTGAATCCTCAATCCTGAATCCTCAACCATCAGGCCTCAGTCCTCAACAATCAGTTGTCAATCCTCAATCCTCAATAGAATATCATCAATTCACAGATTCCAGTACTCAATACTCAATCTGCAACCTTCAAATCTCTACCCACAAACATGAATTCTCATCACTCAACCCTCAACACTCAGTCTTCAATCCTCAATCATCAATCCTCAATCCACAATCCTCAATCCTCAATCATCAATCCTCGATCCTCAATCTTCAATCCTCAATACCCAATCTTCAATCCTCAATCCTCAATCCTCAATCCTCATTCTTCAATCCTCAACACCCAATCCTCAATCTTCTATCCTCAAACCTCAATCCGCAATTCTCAATCCTCAATCCTCAATCCTCAGACCACAAACATCAATACTCAACCCTCAGTCCTCGTCCTCAATCCACAACCCACAATTCTCGATCCTCAATCTTGAATCATCAATATTCAATCTTCAATCCTTAATCCTCAATCCTCAATACTCAATCTTCAATCCTCAATGTTCAATCCTCAATACCCAATCCTAAATCTTCAATCCTCAATCCTCAATCCTCAGTCCTCAATCCTCAACCCTCAATCCTCAGTTCTCAAACCTCAATCCTGAATCCTCAATCCTGAATCCTCAATCTTCAGCCCTCAGTCCTCAACAATCAGTTGTCAATCCTCAATCCTCAATAGAATATCCTCAATTCAAGGGCTTTAATACTCAATAATCAACCTGCAATCTTGAAATCTCTATCCACAAACGTCAATTCTCATCACTCAACCCTCAACACTCAGTCCACAATCCTCGATCTTTAATCCTCAGTCCTCAATCCTCAATCCTCAATCCTCAATCTTCAATGCTCAATCCTCAATCCTCAATTCTCAATCCTCAATCCTCAATCCTCAGACCTCAAACAGCAATACTCAACGCTCAGTCCTCGTCCTCAATCCACAACCATCAATCCTCAATCCTCAACCTTCAATCATCAATATTCAATCTTCTGTCCTCAATCCTCAATCCTCAATCCTCAATGTTCAATCCGCAATACCCAATCCTCAATCTTCAATCCTCAATCCTCAATCCTCAATCCTCAATCCTCAATGCTCAACCTTCAATCCTCAATACTCAATCTCCAATCTTCAATCCTCAATGCTCAATCCTCAACCCTCAATCCTCAATCCTCAGTCTTCAATCCTCAATACTCAATCTGCAATCCTCAATCCTCAGTCCTCACTCCTCAATCCTCATTCTTCAATCCTCAATACCGAGTCCTCAATCTTCAATCCTCAGTCCTCAATCCTCAATCCTCAATCATCAATCGTCAATCCTCAATCCTCAATCCTCAGACTTCAAACATCAATACTCAGCCCTCAGTCCTCGTCCTCAATCCACAACCCTCAATGCTCAATCCTCAATCTTCAATCATTAATATTCAATCATCAATCCTCAATCCTCAATCCTCAATCCACAATCCTAATACTCAATCTTCAATCCTCAGTCCCAAATCCTCAATCTTCAATACTCAACCCTCAATCCTCAATCTTCTATACTCAATACTCAATCTTCAATCCTCAATCCTCAATCCTCAATCCTCAATCCTCAATCCTCATTCTTCAATCCTCAATACCCAATCCTCAATCTTCAATCATCAATCCTCAATCCTCAATCATCAATCCTCAATCCTCAATCCCCAATCCTCAGTCCCCAGTCCTGAATCTTCTATCCTCAATACTCAATCCTCAATCCTCAATCCTCAATCCGCAATCTTCAATCCTCAATACTCAATCTTCAATCCTCAATACTCAATCTTCAATACTCAATCTTCAATACTCAATCCTCAATCCTCGATCCTCAATCCTCAATCGTCAATCTCCAATCCTGAATACTCAATCTTCAATCCTCAATCCTCAATCCTCAATCCTCAACCTTCATTCCACAATACTCAGTCTTCAATCCTCCATCCTCAACCCTCAATCCGCAATCCTCAATCCTCAATCGTCAGGCATCAATCCTCAATACTCAATATTCAATCCTCAATCCTCAATCCTCATTCCTCAATCCTCATTCTTCAATCCTCAATACCCAATCCTCAATCATCAGTCCTCACTCCTCAATCCTCATTCTTCAGTCCTCACTACCGAATCCTCAGTCTTCAATCCTCAATCCTCAATCCTCAATTCTCAACCATCATTCCTCAATCCTCAGAATTCAAACATCAATACTCAGCCCCCAGTCCTCGTCCGCAATCCTCAATTCTCAATCCTCAATCCTCAATCCTCAATCCTCAACCCTCAATCCTCAATCCTCAATCTTCAATCCTCAATACTCAATCTGCAATCCTCAATCCTCAGTCCTCACTCCTCAATCCTCATTCTTCAATCCTCCATACCGAATCCTCAATCTTCAATCCTCAATCCTCAATCCTCAATTCTCAATCCTCGATCCTCAATCCTCAGACTTCAAACATCAATACTCAGCCCTCAGAACTCGTCCTCAATACACAACCCTCAATCCTCAATCCTCAATCTTCAATTATTAATATTCAATATTCAATCCTCAATCCTCAATCCTCAACCTTCATTCCTCAATACTCAGTCTTCAATCCTCCATCCTCAACCCTCAATCCTCAATCCTCAATCCTGAATCCTTAATCCTGAATCCTCAATCTTCAGCCCTGAGTCCTCAACAATCAGTTGTCAATCCTCAATCCTCAATAGAATATCCTCAATTCACAGTTTTCAATACTCAATACTCAATCTGCAATCTTCAGATCTCTATCCACAAACATCAATTCTCATCACTCAACCCTCAATACTCAGTCCCCAATCCTCAATCTTCAATCCTCAATCCTCAATCCTCAATCCTCAATCTTAATCTTCAATCCTCAATACTCAATCTTCAATCCTCAATCCTCAATCCTCAATCCTCAATCCTCAATCTTCAATGCTCAATACTCAATCTTCAATCCTCAACCCTCAATCCTCGATCCTCAATCCTCAATCCTCAATCCTCAATCGTCCATCTTCAATCCTCAACCCTCAATATTCAATCCTCAATCCTCAATCCTCAATCCTCAATCCTCATTCTTCAATCCTCAATACCCAATCCTCAATCTTCAATCCTCAATCCTCAATCCTGAATCCTCAATCCTCAATCCTCAATCCTCAACCTTCAATCCTCATTCCCAAATCCTCAATCTTCAATCTTCAATCCTCAATACTCAATCTTCAATCCTCAATCCTCAATCCTCAATCCTCAATCCTCATTCTTCAATCCTCAATACCCAATCCTCAACTTTCAATCCTCAATCCTCAGTCCTCAATCCTCAATCCTCAATCCTCAATCCTCAATCTTCAATCCTCAGTCCCAAATCCTCAATCTTCAATACTCAATGCTCAATCCTCAGTCTTCAATCCTCAATACCCAATCTTCAATCCTCAATACTCAATCCTCAATCCTCATTCCTCAATCTTCAATTCTCAATCCTCAATCCTCAATCCTCAATCCTCAATCCTCAGTCCTCAATCCTCAATCCTGAATCCTCAATCCTGAATCCTCAACCATCAGGCCTCAGTCCTCAACAATCAGTTGTCAATCCTCAATCCTCAATAGAATATCATCAATTCACAGATTCCAGTACTCAATACTCAATCTGCAATCTTCAAATCTCTACCCACAAACATGAATTCTCATCACTCAACCCTCAACACTCAGTCTTCAATCCTCAATCATCAATCCTCAATCCACAATCCTCAATCCTCAATCATCAATCCTCGATCCTCAATCTTCAATCCTCAATACCCAATCATCAATCCTCAATCCTCAATCCTCAATCCTCATTCTTCAATCCTCAACACCCAATCCTCAATCTTCTATCCTCAAGCCTCAATCCGCAATTCTCAATCCTCAATCCTCAATCCTCAGACCACAAACATCAATACTCAACCCTCAGTCCTCGTCCTCAATCCACAACCCACAATTCTCGATCCTCAATCTTGAATCATCAATATTCAATCTTCAATCCTTAATCCTCAATCCTCAATACTCAATCTTCAATCCTCAATGTTCAATCCTCAATACCCAATCCTAAATCTTCAATCCTCAATCCTCAATCCTCAGTCCTCAATCCTCAACCCTCAATCCTCAGTTCTCAAACCTCAATCCTGAATCCTCAATCCTGAATCCTCAATCTTCAGCCCTCAGTCCTCAACAATCAGTTGTCAATCCTCAATCCTCAATAGAATATCCTCAATTCAAGGGCTTTAATACTCAATAATCAACCTGCAATCTTGAAATCTCTATCCACAAACGTCAATTCTCATCACTCAACCCTCAACACACAGTCCACAATCCTCGATCTTTAATCCTCAGTCCTCAATCCTCAATCCTCAATCCTCAATCTTCAATGCTCAATCCTCAATCCTCAATTCTCAATCCTCAATCCTCAATCCTCAGACCTCAAACAGCAATACTCAACGCTCAGTCCTCGTCCTCAATCCACAACCATCAATCCTCAATCCTCAACCTTCAATCATCAATATTCAATCTTCTGTCCTCAATCCTCAATCCTCAATCCTCAATGTTCAATCCGCAATACCCAATCCTCAATCTTCAATCCTCAATCCTCAATCCTCAATCCTCAATCCTCAATGCTCAACCTTCAATCCTCAATACTCAATCTCCAATCTTCAATCCTCAATGCTCAATCCTCAACCCTCAATCCTCAATCCTCAGTCTTCAATCCTCAATACTCAATCTGCAATCCTCAATCCTCAGTCCTCACTCCTCAATCCTCATTCTTCAATCCTCAATACCGAGTCCTCAATCTTCAATCCTCAGTCCTCAATCCTCAATCCTCAATCATCAATCGTCAATCCTCAATCCTCAATCCTCAGACTTCAAACATCAATACTCAGCCCTCAGTCCTCGTCCTCAATCCACAACCCTCAATTCTCAATCCTCAATCTTCAATCATTAATATTCAATCATCAATCCTCAATCCTCAATCCTCAATCCACAATCCTAATCCTCAATCTTCAATCCTCAGTCCCAAATCCTCAATCTTCAATACTCAACCCTCAATCCTCAATCTTCTATACTCAATACTCAATCTTCAATCCTCAATCCTCAATCCTCAATCCTCAATCCTCAATCCTCATTCTTCAATCCTCAATACCCAATCCTCAATCTTCAATCATCAATCCTCAATCCTCAATCATCAATCCTCAATCCTCAATCCCCAATCCTCAGTCCCCAGTCCTGAATCTTCTATCCTCAATACTCAATCCTCAATCCTCAATCCTCAATCCGCAATCTTCAATCCTCAATACTCAATCTTCAATCCTCAATACTCAATCTTCAATACTCAATCTTCAATACTCAATCCTCAATCCTCGATCCTCAATCCTCAATCGTCAATCTCCAATCCTGAATACTCAATCTTCAATCCTCAATCCTCAATCCTCAATCCTCAACCTTCATTCCACAATACTCAGTCTTCAATCCTCCATCCTCAACCCTCAATCCGCAATCCTCAATCCTCAATCGCCAGGCATCAATCCTCAATACTCAATATTCAATCCTCAATCCTCAATCCTCATTCCTCAATCCTCATTCTTCAATCCTCAATACCCAATCCTCAATCATCAGTCCTCACTCCTCAATCCTCATTCTTCAGTCCTCACTACCGAATCCTCAGTCTTCAATCCTCAATCCTCAATCCTCAATTCTCAACCATCATTCCTCAATCCTCAGAATTCAAACATCAATACTCAGCCCCCAGTCCTCGTCCGCAATCCTCAATCCTCAATCCTCAATCCTCAATCATCAATCCTCAATACTCAATCTTCAATCCTCAATTCTCAATCCTCAACCCTCAATCCTCAATCCTCAATCTTCAATCCTCAATACTCAATCTGCAATCCTCAATCCTCAATCCTGGATCCCCAACCATCAATCCTCAATCCTCAATCCCCAATACCCAATCCTCAATCCTCAGTCCTCAAACCTCAATCCTGAATCCTCAATCCTGAATCCTCAATATTCAGCCCTCAGTCCTCAACAATCAGTTTTCAATCCTCAATCCTCAATAGAATATCCTCAATTCACAGGTTTCGATACTCAATAATCAGCCTGCAATCTTCAAATCTCTATCCACAAACGTCAATTCTCATCACTCAACCCTCAACACTCAGTCCACAATCCTCAATCTTCAATCCTCAATCCTCAATCCTCAATCCCTTTATCCTCAATCTTCAATCCTCAATCCTCAATCCTCAATTCTCAATCCTCAATCCTCAATCGTCAGACCTCAAGCAGCAATACTCATCCCTCAGTCCTCGTCCTCAATCCACAACCATCAATCCTCAATCCTCAACCTTCAATCATCAATATTCAATCTTCTGTCCTCAATCGTCAACCCTCAATTCTCAATCCTCAATCCTCAATGTTCAATCCGCAATACCCAATCCTCAATCTTCAATCCTCAATCCTCAATCCTCAATCCTCAATCCTCAATCTTGAATCCTCAATACTCAATCTTCAATCCTCAATACTCACTGCTCAATCTCAACCCTCAATCCCCAATCCTCAATCTTCAACCCTCAATACTCAATCTGCAATCCTCAATCCTCAGTCCTCACACCTCAATCCTCATTCTTCAATCCTCAATACCGAATCCTCAAGCCTGAATCCTCAACACCCAATCCTCAATCTTCTATCCTCAAGCCTCAATCCGCAATTATCAATCCTCAATCCTCAATCCTCAGACCTCAAACATCAATACTCAACCCTCAGTCCTCGTCCTCAATCCACAACCCACAATTCTCGATCCTCAATCTTCAATCATCAATATTCAATCCTCAATACTCAATCCTCAATCCTCAACCTTCATTCCTCAATACTCAGTCTTCAATCCTCCATCCTCAACCCTCAATCCTCAATCCTCAATCCTCAATCGTCAGGCTTCAATCCTCAATACTCAGTCTGCAATCCTCAAACCTCACGTCCTCACACCTCAATCCTCATTCTTCAATCCTCAATACCGAATCCTCAATCTTCAATCCTCAATCCTCAATCCTCAATTCTCAATCCTCAACCCTCAATCCTCAGACTTCAAACATCAATACTCAGTCCTCAGTCCTCGTCCTCAATCCACAACCCTCAATCCTCAATCCTCAATCTTCAATCATTAATATTCAATCTTCAATCCTCAATCCTCAATCCTCAATCCCCAACCCTCAATCCTCAACCCTCAATCCCCAATACCCAATCCTCAATCCTCAGTCCTCAAACCTCAATCCTGAATCCTCAATCCTGAATCCTCAATCTTCAGCCCTGAGTCCTCAACAATCAGTTGTCAATCCTCAATCCTCAATAGAATATCCTCAATTCACAGTTTTCAATACTCAATACTCAATCTGCAATCTTCCGATCTCTATCCACAAACATCAATTCTCATCACTCAACCCTCAATACTCAGTCCACAATCCTCAATCTTCAATCCTCAATCTTCAATCCTCAATCCTCAACCTTAATCGTCAATCCTCAATACCCAATATTCAATCCTCAATCCTCGATCCTCAATCCTCAATCCTCAATCTTCAATCCTCAATACTCAATCTTCAATCCTCAACCCTCAATCCTCAATCCTCAATCCTCAATCCTCATTCATCAATCGTCAATCTTCAATCCTCAATACTCCATCTTCAATCCTCAATCCTCAATCCTCAATCCTCAATCCTCAATCCTCATTCTTCTATCCTCAATACCCAATCCTCAATCTTCAATCCTCAATCCTCAGTCCTCAATCCTCAATCCTCAATCCTCAATCCTCAATCTTCAATCCTCAGTCCCAAATCCTCAATCTTCAATCCTCAATCCTCAATCCTCAACTCTCAATCCTCAATCCTCAGTCCTCAGTCCTCAAGCCTCAATCCTCAACCCTCAGCCCTCATCCTCAATCCTCAATCCTCAATCTTCAATCCTCAAGCCTCAGTCCTCAAGCCTGAATCCTCAATCCTCAATCCTCAGTCCTCTAACCTCAATCCTGAATCCTCAACCTTCAGAACTCAGACCTCAACAATCAGACGTCAATACTCAATCCTCAATAGAATATCATCAATTCACAGCTTTCAATACTCAATATTCAATCTGCAATCTTCAGATCTCTATCCACAAACATCAATTCTCATCACTCAACCTTCAACACTCAGTCCCCAATGCTCAATCTTCAATCCTCAATCCTCAATCCTCAATACTCATTCTTCAATCCTCAATACCCAATCCTCAATCTTCAATCCTCAATCCTCAATCCTCAATTCTCAATCCGCAATCCGCAGTCCTCAGTCTTCAAACCTCAATCCTCAACCCTCAGCCCTCATCCTCAATCCTCAATCGACAATCCGCAATCCTCAATCTTCAATCCTCAATACTCAATCTTCAATCCTCAATCCTCAGTCCTCAAACCTCAATTCTGTATCCTCAATCCTGTGTCCTCAATCTTCAGCCCTCAGTCCTCAACAGTCAGTAGTCAATCCTCAATCCTCAATAGAATATCCTGAATTCACAGTTTTCAACACTCAATACTCAACCTGCAATCTTCAAACCTCTATCCACAAACATCAATTCACATCACTCAACCCTCAACATTCAGTCCTCAATGTTCAATACTCAATCATCAATTCTCAATCTTCAATCCTCAATACTGAATCTTCAATCATCAATCCCCAATCTTCAATACTCAATCCTCAATCCTCAATCCTCAATCCTCAATAATCAACCATCAATACTCAATTCTCAATACTCAACAGAATATCCTGAATTCTCATGGTTCAATACTCAATCCACAACGTTCAATAATCAAATCTCAATCCTCAAACATCAATTCTCAACACTCAACCCTCAACACTCAGTCCTCTCTCTTCAATCCTCCATCCTCAACCCTCAATCCTCAAGCGTCAATCCTCAATCCTCAATCCTAAACCCTCAATCCTCAGTCGTAAAACCTCTATCCCGAATCCTCAATCCTCAATCTTCAGCCCTCAGTCCTCAGCAATCAGTGGTCAATCCTCAATCCTCAATAGAATATCCTCAATTCACAGCTTTCAACACTCAATACACAATCTGCAATCTTCAAACCTCTATCCACAAACATCAATTCTCATCACTCAACCCTCAACACTCGGTCCTAAATCTTCAATCCTCAACCCTCAATCCTCAATCTTCAATCCTCAATACTCAATCTTCAATCCTCAATCCTCAATCCTCAATCTTCAATCCTCAATACTCAATCTTCAACAGTCAACCCTCAATACTCAATACTCAATGCTCAATCCTCAATCGTCAATCCTCAATCCCCAATCCTCAACCTTCAGTCCGCAATCCTCAATCGCCAATCCTCAATCCTCAATCTTCAATCCTCAATACTCAATCTTCAATCCTCAATCCTCAATCCTCAACCCTCAATCCTCAATCCTCAGTCATCAATCCTCAATACTCAATCTGCAATCCTCAATCATCTGTCCTCACTCCTCAATCCTCATTCTTCAATCCTCAATAGCGAATCCTCAATCTTCAATCCTCAATCCTCAATCCTCAGACTTCAAACATCAATTCTCAGCCCTCAGTCCTCGTCCTCAGTCCACAACCCTCAATCCTCAATCCTCAATCTTCAATCCTCAATACTCAATCTTCAATCCTCAATCCTCAATCCCCAATCTTCAATCCTCAATACTCAATCTTCAATCCTCAATCCTCAATACTCAATCCTCAATGCTCAATACTCAATCGTCAATCCTCAATACCCAATCCTCAACCTTCAATCCGCAATCCTCAATCCTCAATCCTCAATCCTCAATCTTCAATCCTCAATACTCAATCTTCAATCCTCAATCCTCAATCCTCAACCCTCAATCCTCAATCCTCAATCTTCAGTCCTCAATACTCAATTTGCAATCCTCAATCCTCAGTCCTCACTCCTCAATCCTCATTCTTCAATCCTCAATACCGAATCCTCAATCTTCAATCCACAATCCTCAATCCTCAATTCTCAATCCGCAATCCTCAATCCTCAGACATCAAACATCAATACTCAGCCCTCAGTACTCGTCCTCAATCCACAACCCTCAATCCTCTATCCTCAATCTTCAATCATTAATATTCAATCTTCAATCCTCAATCCTCAATCCTCAATCCCCAACACTCAATCCTCAATCCTCAATCCCCAATACCCAATCCTCAATCCTCAGTCCTCAAACCTCAATCCTGAATCCTCAATCCTGAATCCTCAATCTTCAGCCCTGAGTCCTCAACAATCAGTTGTTAATCCTCAATCCTCAATAGAATATCCTCAATTCACAGCTTTCAATACTCAATACTCGATCTGCAATCTTCAGATCTCTATCCACAAACATCAATTCTCATCACTCAAGCCTCAATACTCAGTCCCCAATCCTCAATCTTCAATCCTCAATCCTCAATCCTCAACCCTCAATCTTAATCTTCAATCCTCAATACTCAATCTTCTATCCTCAATCCTCAATCCTCAATCCTCAATCCTCAATCTTCAATCCTCAATCCTCATTCTTCAATCCTCAATACCCAATCCTCAATCTTCAATCCTCAATCCTCAATCCTCAATCCTCATTCTTCAATCCTCAATACCCAATCCTCAATCTTCAATCCTCAATCCCCAGTCCTCAATCCTCAATCCTCAATCCTCAATCCTCAATCTTCAATCCTCAGTCCCAAATCCTCAATCTTCAATACTCAATCCTCAATCCTCAATACCCAGTCCTCAATCTTCAATCCTCAATCCTCAATCCTCAACTCTCAATCCTCAATCCACAGTCCTCAGTCCTCAAACCACAATCCTCAACACTCAGCCCCCATCCTCAATCCTCAATCCTCAATCTCCAATCCTCAAGCCTCAATCCTCAAGCCTGAATACTCAATCCTCAATCGTCAGTCCTCTAACCTCAATCCTGAAGCCCCAATCCTGAATCCTCAAGCTTCAGACCTCAGACCTCAACAATCAGACGTCAATCCTCAATCCTCAATAGAATATCATCAAGTCACAGATTTCAATACTCAATACTCAATCTGCAATCTTCAGATCTCTATCCACAAACATCAATTCTCATCACTCAACCCTCAACACTCAGTCCTCAATGTTCAATACTCAATCATCAATTCTCAATCTTCAATCCTCAATACTGAATCTTCAATCATCAATACCCAATCTTCAATCCTCAATCCTCAATCCTCAATCCTCAATCCTCATTCTTCAATCCTCAATACCCAATCCTCAATCTTCAATCCTCAATCCTCAGTCCTCAATCCTCAATCCTGAATCCTCAATCCTCAATCTTCAATCCTCAGTCCCAAATCCTCAATCTTCAATACTCAATCCTCAATCCTCAATACCCAGTCCTCAATCTTCAATCCTCAATCCTCAATCCTCAACTCTCAATCCTCAATCCTCAGTCCTCAGTCCTCAAACCACAATCCTCTGTCTTCAATCCTCAATACTCCATCTGCAATCCTCAATCCTCAGTCCTCACTCCTCAATACTCATTCTTCAATCCTCAATACCGAATCCTCAATCTTCAATCCTCAATCCTCAATCCTCAATTCTCAATCTTCAATCCTCAATCCTCAGACTTCAATCATCAATACTCAGCCCTCAGTCCTCGTCCTCAGTCCACAACCCTCAATCCTCAATCCTCAATCTTCAATCATTAATATTCAATCTTCAATCCTCAATCCTCAATCCTCAATCCCCAACCCTCAATTCTCAATCCTCAATCCCCAATACCCAATCCTCAATCCTCAGTCCTCAAACCTCAATCCTGAATCCTCAACCCTGAAACCTCAATCTTCAGACTTCAGACCTCAACAATCAGACGTCAATCCTCAATCCTCAATCCTCATTCTTCAATCCTCAATACCCAAGCCTCAATCTTCAATCCTCTATCCTCAATCCTCAATTCTCAATCCGTAATCCGCAGTCCTCAGTCCTCAAACCTCAATCCTCAACCCTCAGACCTCATCCTCAATCCTCAATCATCAATACTCAATCTTCAATCCTCAATCCTCAATCCTCAATGCTCAATCCTCAATCCTCAATCCCCAATCCTCAACCTTCAATCCGCAATCCTCAATCCTCAATCCTCAACCCTCAGCCCTCACCCTCAATCCTCAATCCTCAATCTCCAATCCTCAAGCCTCAATCCTCAAGCCTGAATACTCAATCCTCAATCCTCAGTCCTCTAACATCAATCCTGAAGCCTCAATCCTGAATCCTCAAGCTTCAGACCTCAGACCTCAACAATCAGACATCAATCCTCAATCCTCAATAGAATATCATCAAGTCACAGATTTCAATACTCAATACTCAATCTGCAATCTTCAGATCTCTATCCACAAACATCAATTCTCATCACTCAACCCTCAACACTCTGTCCTCAATGTTCAATACTCAACCATCAATTCTCAATCTTCAATCCTCAATACTGAATCCTCAATCATCAATACCCAATCTTCAATCCTCAATCCTCAATCCTCAATCCTCAATCCTCATTCTTCAATCCTCAATACCCAATCCTCAATCTTCAATCCTCAATCCTCAGTCCTCAATCCTCAATCCTGAATCCTCAATCCTCAATCTTCAATCCTCAGTCCCAAATCCTCAATCTTCAATACTCAATCCTCAATCCTCAATACCCAGTCCTCAATCTTCTATCCTCAATCCTCAATCCCCAACTCTCAATTCTCAATCCTCAGTCCTCAGTCCTCAAACCACAATCCTCAACCCTCAGCCCACATCCTCAGTCCTCAATCCTCAATCTCCAATCCTCAAGCCTCAATCCTCAAGCCTGAATCCTCAATCCTCAATCCTCAGTCCTCTAACCTCAATCCTGAAGCTTCAATCCTGAATCCTAAATCTTCAGCCCTCAGTCCTCAACAATCAATTGTCAATCCTCAGTCCTCAATTGAATATCCTCAATTCACAGTTTTCAATACTCAATCCCCATTATTTAATCTTCAAATCTCAATCCACTAACATCAATTCTCATCACTCAACCCTCAACACTCAGTCCTCAATCTTCAATCCTCAATACTCAATCCTCAATCTTCAATCCTCAAAACTCAACCTTCAGTCCTCAATCCTCAATTCTCAATCCTCAATCCTCAATCCTCAATCCTCAACCCTCAATCCTCAATCCTCAATCTTCAATCCTCAATACTCAATCTGCGATCCTCAATCCTCAGTCCTCACTCCCCAATACCCAATCCTCAATCCTCAG
The DNA here is from genome assembly GCF_051401765.1 of Calliopsis andreniformis. NCBI lineage: Eukaryota > Metazoa > Arthropoda > Insecta > Hymenoptera > Andrenidae > Calliopsis > Calliopsis andreniformis. The sequence continues at coordinate 3,067,837 of NW_027480466.1, read as the reverse complement.
TCCTCAAACCTCAATCCTGAATCCTCAAACCTGAATCCTCAATCTTCAGACCTCAGACCTCAACAATCAGACGTCAATACTCAATCCTCAATAGAATATCATCAATTCACAGTTTTCAATACTCAATATTCAATCTGCAATCTTCAGATCTCTATCCAAAAACATCAATTCTCATCACTCAACCTTCAAAACTCAGTCCCCAATGCTCAATCTTCAATCCTCAATCCTCAATCCTCAATCCTCATTCTTCAATCCTCAATACCCAATCCTCAGTCTTCAATCCTCAATCCTCAATCCTCAATTCTCAATCCGCAATCCGCAGTCCTCAGTCCTCAAACCTCAATCCTCAAACCTCAGCCCTCATCCTCAGGCCTCAATCGACAATCCGCAATCCTCAATCTTCAATCCTCAATACTGAATCTTCAATCCTCAATCCTCAGTCCTCAAACCTCAATTCTGTATCCTCAATCCTGTGTCCTCAATCTTCAGCCATCAGTCCTCAACAATCAGTAGTCAATCCTCAATCCTCAATAGAATATCCTCAATTCACAGCTTTCAACACTCAATACACAATCTGCAATCTTCAAACCTCTAGCCACAAACATCAATTCTCATCACTCAACCCTCAACACTCGGTCCTCAATGTTCAGTACACATTCATCAATTCTCAATCTTCAATCCTCAATACTGAATCTTCAATCGTCATTCCCCAATCTTCAATACTCAATCCTCAATCCTCAATCCTCAATCCTCAATAATCAACCATCAAAACTCAATTCTCAATACTCAACAGAATATCCTGAATTCTCATGGTTCAATACTCAATCCACAACGTTCATTAATCAAATCTCAATCCTCAAACATCAATTCTCAACACTCAACCCTCAACACTCAGTCCTCTCTCTTCATTCCTCCATCCTCAACCCTCAATCCTCAAGCGGCAATCCTCAATCCTCAATCCTCAGCCGTCAATTCTGAGTCCTCAAACTTCTATCCCGAATCCTCAATCCTGAATCCTCAATCTTCAGCCCTCAGTCCTCAACAATCAGTTGTCAATCCGCAATCGTCAATAGAATATCCTCAATTCACAGTTTTCAATACTCGATCCCCATTCTTCAATCTTCATATCTCAATCCACAAACATCAATTCTCATCACTCAACCCTCAACACTCAGTCCTAAATCTTCAATCCTCAACCCTCAATCCTCAATCTTCAATCCTCAATACTCAATCTTCAATCCTCAATCCTCAATCCTCAATCTTCAATCCTCAATACTCAATCTTCAACCGTCAACCCTCAATACTCAATCCTCAATGCTCAATCCTCAATCGTCAATCCTCAATCCCCAATCCTCAACCTTCAGTCCGCAATCCTCAATCCTCAATCCTTAATCCTCAATCTTCAATCCTCAATACTCAATCTTCAATCCTCAATCCTCAATCCTCAACCCTCAATCCTCAATCCTCAATCTTCAGTCCTCAATACTCAATCTGCAATCCTCAATCCTCAGTCCTCACTCCTCAATCCTCATTCTTCAATCCTCAATACCGAATCCTCAATCTTCAATCCTCAATCCTCAATCCTCAATTCTCAATCCGCAATCCTCAATCCTCAGACATCAAACATCAATACTCAGCCCTCAGTACTCGTCCTCAATCCACAACCCTCAATCCTCTATCCTCAATCTTCAATGATTAATATTCAATCTTCAATCCTCAATCCTCAATCCTCAATCCCCAACACTCAATCCTCAATCCTCAATCCCCAATACCCAATCCTCAGTCCTCAGTCCTCAAACCTCAATCCTGAATCCTCAATCCTGAATCCTCAATCTTCAGCCCTGAGTCCTCAACAATCAGTTGTTAATCCTCAATCCTCAATAGAATATCCTCAATTCACAGCTTTCAATACTCAATACTCGATCTGCAATCTTCAGATCTCTATCCACAAACATCAATTCTCATCACTCAAGCCTCAATACTCAGTCCCCAATCCTCAATCTTCAATCCTCAATCCTCAATCCTCAAACCTCAATCTTAATCTTCAATCCTCAATACTCAATCTTCTATCCTCAATCCTCAATCCTCAATCCTCAATCTTAATCTTCAATCCTCAATACTCAATCTTCAATCCTCAACCCTCAATCCTCAATCTTCAATCCTCAATCCTCAATCCTCAATCGTCAACCTTCAATCGTCAATACTCAATCTTCAATCCTTAATCCTCAATCCTCAATCCTCAATCCTCATTCTTCAATCCTCAATACCCAATCCTCAATCTTCAATCCTCAATCCTCAGTCCTCAATCCTCAATCCTCAATCCTCAATCCTCAATCTTCAATCCTCAGTCCCAAATCCTCAATCTTCAATACTCAATCCTCAATCCTCAATACCCAGTCCTCAATCTTCAATCCTCAATCCTCAATCCTCAACTCTCAATCCTCAATCCACAGTCCTCAGTCCTCAAACCACAATCCTCAACACTCAGCCCCCATCCTCAAACCTCAATCCTCAATCTCCAATCCTCAAGCCTCAATCCTCAAGCCTGAATACTCAATCCTCAATCGTCAGTCCTCTAACCTCAATCCTGAAGCCCCAATCCTGAATCCTCAAGCTTCAGACCTCAGACCTCAACAATCAGACGTCAATCCTCAATCCTCAATAGAATATCATCAAGTCACAGATTTCAATACTCAATACTCAATCTGCAATCTTCAGATCTCTATCCACAAACATCAATTCTCATCACTCAACCCTCAACACTCAGTCCTCAATGTTCAATACTCAATCATCAATTCTCAATCTTCAATCCTCAATACTGAATCTCCAATCATCAATACCCAATCTTCAATCCTCAATCCTCAATCCTCAATCCTCAATCCTCATTCTTCAATCCTCAATACCCAATCCTCAATCTTCAATCCTCAATCCTCAGTCCTCAATCCTCAATCCTGAATCCTCAATCCTCAATCTTCAATCCTCAGTCCCAAATCCTCAATCTTCAATACTCAATCCTCAATCCTCAATACCCAGTCCTCAATCTTCAATCCTCAATCCTCAATCCTCAACTCTCAATCCTCAATCCTCAGTCCTCAGTCCTCAAACCACAATCCTCTCTCTTCAATCCTCAATACTCCATCTGCAATCCTCAATCCTCAGTCCTCACTCCTCAATACTCATTCTTCAATCCTCAATACCGAATCCTCAATCTTCAATCCTCAATCCTCAATCCTCAATTCTCAATCTTCAATCCTCAATCCTCAGACTTCAATCATCAATACTCAGCCCTCAGTCCTCGTCCTCAGTCCACAACCCTCAATCCTCAATCCTCAATCTTCAATCATTAATATTCAATCTTCAATCCTCAATCCTCAATCCTCAATCCCCAACCCTCAATTCTCAATCCTCAATCCCCAATACCCAATCCTCAATCCTCAGTCCTCAAACCTCAATCCTGAATCCTCAACCCTGAAACCTCAATCTTCAGACTTCAGACCTCAACAATCAGACGTCAATCCTCAATCCTCAATCCTCATTCTTCAATCCTCAATACCCAAGCCTCAATCTTCAATCCTCTATCCTCAATCCTCAATTCTCAATCCGCAATCCGCAGTCCTCAGGCATCAAACCTCAATCCTCAACCCTCAGACCTCATCCTCAATCCTCAATCGACAATCCGCAATCCTCAATCTTCAATCCTCTATACTCAATCTTCAATCCTCAATCCTCAGTCCTCAAACCTCAATTCTGTATCCTCAATCCTGTGTCCTCAATCTTCAGCCCTCAGTCCTCAACAATCAGTAGTCAACCCTCAATCCTCAATAGAATATCCTCAATTCACTGTTTTCAACACTCAATACTCAATCTGTAATCTTCAAACCTCTATCCACAAACATCAATTCTCATCACTCAACCCTCAACACTCAGTCCTCAATGTTCAATACTCAATCATCAATTCTCAATCTTCAATCCTCAATACTGAATCTTCAAACATCAATCCCCAATCTTCAATACTCAATCCTCAATCCTCAATCCTCAATCCTCAATCCTCTTTCTTCAATCCTCAACACCCAATCCTCAATCTTCTATCCTCAAGCAACTATCCGCAATTCTCAATCCTCAATCCTCAATCCTCAGACCTCAAACATCAGTACTCAACCCTCAGTCCTCGTCCTCAATCCACAACCCTCAATCCTCAATCCTCAATCCTCAATGCTCAAACCTCAATCCTCAATCCTCAATCCCCAATCCGCAACATTCAATCCGCAATCCTCAATCATTAATACTCAATCTCCAATCCTCAAGCCTCACTCCTCAAGCCTGAATCCTCAATCCTCAGTCCTCAGTCCTCTAACCTCAATCCTGAAGCCTCAATCCTGAATCCTCAATCTTCAGCCCTCAGTCCTCAACAATCAATTGTCAATCCTCAATCCTCAATAGAATATCCTCAATTCACAGTTTTCAATGCTCAATCCCCATTATTTAATCTTCAAATCTCAATCCACTAACATCAATTCTCATCACTCAACCCTCAACACTCAGTCCTCAATCTTCAATCCTCAATACTCAATCCTCAATCTTCAATCCGCAAAACTCAATCTTCAATCCTCAATCCTCAATTCTCAATCCTCAATCCTCAATCCTCTTTCTTCAATCCTCAACACCCAATCCTCAATCTTCTATCCTCAAGCAACAATCCGCAATTCTCAATCCTCAATCCTCAATCCTCAGACCTCAAACATCAGTACTCAACCCTCAGTCCTCGTCCTCAATCCACAACCCTCAATCCTCAATCCTCAATCCTCAATGCTCAAACCTCAATCCTCAATCCTCAATCCCCAATCCGCAACCTTCAATCCGCAATCCTCAATCATCAATACTCAATCTCCAATCCTCAAGCCTCAATCCTCAAGCCTGAATCCTCAATCCTCAGTCCTCAGTCCTCTAACCTCAATCCTGAAGCCTCAATCCTGAATCCTCAATCTTCAGCCCTCAGTCCTCAACAATCAATTGTCAATCCTCAATCCTCAATAGAATATCCTCAATTCACAGTTTTCAATGCTCAATCCCCATTATTTAATCTTCAAATCTCAATCCACTAACATCAATTCTCATCACTCAACCCTCAACACTCAGTCCTCAATCTTCAATCCTCAATACTCAATCCTCAATCTTCAATCCTCAAAACTCAATCTTCAATCCTCAATCCTCAATTCTCAATCCTCAATCCTCAATCCTCAATCCTCAACCCTCAATCCTCAATCCTCAATCTTCAATCCTCAATACTCAATCTGCAATCCTCAATCCTCAGTCCTCACTCCTCAATCCTCATTCTTCAATCCTCAATACCGAATCCTCAATCTTGAATCCTCAATCCTCAATCCTCAATTCTCAATCCTCGATCCTCAATCCTCAGACTTCAAACATCTATACTCAGCCCACAGACCTCGTCCTCAATCCACAACCCTAAATCCTCAATCCTCAATCTTCAATCATTAATATTCAATCTTCAATCCTCAATCCTCAATCCTCAATCCCCAACCCTCAATCCTCAATCCTCAATCCCCAATACCCAATCCTCAATCCTCAGTCCTCAAACCTCAATCCTGAATCCTCAATCCTGAATCCTCAATCTTCAGCCCTGAGTCCTCAACAATCAGTTGTCAATCCTCAATCCTCAATAGAATATCCTCAATTCACAGTTTTCAATACTCAATACTCAATCTGCAATCTTCAGATCTCTATCCACAAACATCAATTCTCATCACTCAACCATCAATACTCAGTCCCCAATCCTCAACCTTCAATCCTCAATCCTCAATCCTCAATCCTCAATCTTAATCTTCAATCCTCAATCCACAATCCTCAATCCTCAATCCTCATCCTTCAATCCTCAATACCCAATCCTCAATCCTCAATCCTCAATCCTCAATCCTCAATCTTCAATCCTCAGTCCCAAATCCTCAATCTTCAATACTCAATCCTCAATCCTCAATCTTCAATCCTCAATACTCAATCTTCAATCCTCAATACTCTACCCTCAATCCTCAATCCTCATTCTTCAATCCTCAGTACCCTATCCTCAATCTTCAATCCTCAATCCTCAATCCTCAATTCTCAAACCTCAATCCTCAATCCTCAGACCTCAAACATCAATACTCAACCCTCAGTCCTCGTCCTCAATCCACAACCCTCAATCCTCATTCCTCAATCTTCAATTCTCAATCCTCAATCCTCAATCCTCAATCCTCAATCCTCAATCCTCAATCCTCAATCCTCAATCCTCGATCCTCAATCTTCAATCCTCAATAACCAATCTTCAATCCTCAATCCCCAATCCTCAATCCTCATTCGTCAATCCTCAACACCCAATCCTCAATCTTCTATCCTCAAGCCTCAAGCCGCAATTCTCAATCCTCAATCCTCAATCCTCAGACCTCAAACATCAATACTCAACCCTAAGTCCTCGTCCTCAATCCACAACCCTCAATCCTCGATCCTCAATCTTCAATCATCAATATTCAATCCTCAATACTCAATCCTCAATCCTCAATGTTCAATCCTCAATACCCAATCCTCAATCTTCAATCCTCGATCCTCAATCCTCAGTCCTCAATCCTCAACCCTCAATCCTCAGTTCTCTAACCTCAATCCTGAATCCTTAATCCTGAATCCTCAATCTTCAGCCCTCAGTCCTCAACAATCAGCTGTCAATCCTCAATCCTCAATAGAATATCCTCAATTCACAGGTTTCAATACTCAATAATCAACCTGCAGTCTTCAAATCTCTATTCACAAACGTCAATTCTCATCACTCAACCCTCAACACTCAGTCCACAATCCTCAATCTTCAATCCTCAATCCTCAATCCTCAATCCTCAATCCACAATCTTCAATGCTCATTCTTCAATCCTCAGTCCTCAATTCTCAATCCTCAATTCTCAAGCCTCAATCGTCTATCTTCAATCCTCAATACTCAATCTTCAATTCTCAATCCACAATCCTCAATCCTCAATCCTCATTCTTCAATCCTCAGTCCTCAATTCTCAATCCTCAATTCTCAAGCCTCAATCGTCTATCTTCAATCCTCAATACTCAATCTTCAATTCTCAATCCACAATCCTCAATCTTCAATCCTCAATACTCAATCTGCAATCCTCAATCCTCAGTCCTCAATCCTCAATCTTCAATCCTCAATACTCAATCTTCAATCCTCAACTCTCAATCCTCAATCCTCAGTCCTCAGTCCTCAAACCACAATCCCCAACCCTCAGCCCACATCCTCAATCCTCAATCCTCAATCCTCAGCCCTCAATCCTGAGTCCTCAAACCTTTATCCCGAATCCTCAATCCTGAATCCACAATCTTCAGCCCTCAGTCCTCAACAATCAGTTGTCAATCCGCAATCCTCAATAGAATATCCTCAATTCACAGTTTTCAATACTCGATCCCCATTCTTCAATCTTCAAATCTCAATCCACAAACATCAATTCTCATCACTCAACCCTCAACACTCAGTCCTAAATCTTCAATCCTCAACCCTCAATCCTCAATCTTCAATCCTCAATACTCAATCTTCAATCCTCAATCCTCAATCCTCAATCTTCAATCCTCAATACTCCATCTTCAACCGTCAACCCTCAATACTCAATCCTCAATGCTCAATCCTCAATCGTCAATCCTCAATCCCCAATCCTCAACCTTCAGTCCGCAATCCTCAATCCTCAATCCTCAATCCTCAATCTTCAATCCTCAATACTCAATCTTCAATCCTCAATCCTCAATCCTCAACCCTCAATCCTCAATCCTCAGTCATCAATCCTCAATACTCAATCTGCAATCCTCAATCCTCTGTCCTCACTCCTCAATCCTCATTATTCAATCCTCAATAGCGAATCCTCAATCTTCAATCCTCAGTCCTCAATCCTCAATTCTCAATCCTCAATCCTCAATCCTCAGACTTCAAACATCAATTCTCAGCCCTCAGTCCTCGTCCTCAGTCCACAACCCTCAATCCTCAATCCTCAATCTTCAATCATTAATATTCAATCTTCAATCCTCAATCATCAATCCTCAATCCCCAACACTCTATCCTCAATCCTCAATCCCCAATACCCAATCCTCAATCCTCAGTCCTCAAACCTCAATCCTGAATCCTCAATCCTGAATCCTCAATCTTCAGCCCTGAGTCCTCAACAATCAGTTGTTAATCCTCAAACCTCAATAGAATATCCTCAATTCACAGTTTTCAATACTCAATACTCAATCTGCAATCTTCAGATCTCTATCCACAAACATCAATTCTCATCACTCAAGCCTCAATACTCAGTCCCCAATCCTCAATCTTCAATCCTCAATCCTCAATCCTCAACCCTCAATCTTAATCTTCAATCCTCAATACTCAATCTTCTATCCTCAATCCTCAATCCTCAATCCTCAATCCTCAATCTTCAATCCTCAATACTCAATCTTCAATCCTCAGCCCTCAATCCTCAATCTTCAATCCTCAATCCTCAATCCTCAATCGTCAACCTTCAATCGTCAATACTCAATTTTCAATCCTTAATCCTCAATCCTCAATCCTCAATCCTCATTCTTCAATCTTCGATACCCAATCCTCAATCTTCAATCCTCAACCCTCAGTCCTCAATCCTCAATCCTCAATCCTCAATCCTCAATCTTCAATCCTCAGTCCCAAATCCTCAATCTTCAATACTCAATCCTCAGTCCTCAATACCCAGTCCTCAATCTTCAATCCTCAATCCTCAATCCTCAATTCTCAATCCTCAATCCTCAGTCCTCAGTCCTCAAACCACAATCCTCAACACTCAGCCCGCATCCTCAATCCTCAATCCTCAATCTCCAATCCTCAAGCCTCAATCCTCAAGCCTGAATACTCAATCCTCAATCGTCAGTCCTCTAACCTCAATCCTGAAGCCCCAATCCTGAATCCTCAAGCTTCAGACCTCAGACCTCAACAATCAGACGTCAATCCTCAATCCTCAATAGAATATCATCAAGTCACAGATTTCAATACTCAATACTCAATCTGCAATCTTCAGATCTCTATCCACAAACATCAATTCTCATCACTCAACCCTCAACACTCAGTCCTCAATGTTCAATACTCAATCATCAATTCTCAATCTTCAATCCTCAATACTGAATCTTCAATCATCAATACCCAATCTTCAATCCTCAATCCTCAATCCTCAATCCTCAGTCCTCATTCTTCAATCCTCAATACCCAATCCTCAATCTTCAATCCTCAATCCTCAGTCCTCAATCCTCAATCCTGAATCCTCAATCCTCAATCTTCAATCCTCAGTCCCAAATCCTCAATCTTCAATACTCAATCCTCAATCCTCAATACCCAGTCCTCAATCTTCAATCCTCAATCCTCAATCCTCAACTCTCAATCCTCAATCCTCAGTCCTCAGTCCTCAAACCACAATCCTCTGTCTTCAATCCTCAATACTCCATCTGCAATCCTCAATCCTCAGTCCTCACTCCTCAATCCTCATTCTTCAATCCTCAATACCGAATCCTCAATCTTCAATCCTCAATCCTCAATCCTCAATTCTCAATCTTCAATCCTCAATCCTGAGACTTCAATCATCAATACTCAGCCCTCAGTCCTCGTCCTCAGTCCACAACCCTTAATCCTCAATCCTCAATGTTCAATCATTAATATTCAATCTTCAATCCTCAATCCTCAATCCTCAATCCCCAACCCTCAATCTTCAATCCTCAATCCCCAATACCCAATCCTCAATCCTCAGTCCTCAAACCTCAATCCTGAATCCTCAACCCTGAAACCTCAATCTTCAGACCTCAGACCTCAACAATCAGACGTCAATCCTCAATCCTCAATAGAATATCATCAATTCACAGCTTTCAATACTCAATATTCAATCTGCAATCTACAGATCTCTATCCACTAACATCAATTCTCATCACTCAACCTTCAACACTCAGTCCCCGATGCTCAATCTTCAATCCTCAATCCTCAATCCTCAATCCTCATTCTTCAATCCTCAATACCCAAGCCTCAATCTTCAATCCTCTATCCTCAATCCTCAATTCTCAATCCGCAATCCGCAGTCCTCAGGCCTCAAACCTCAATCCTCAACCCTCAGACCTCATCCTCAATCCTCAATCGACAATCCGCAATCCTCAATCTTCAATCCTCTATACTCAATCTTCAATCCTCAATCCTCAGTCCTCAAACCTCAATTCTGTATCCTCAATCCTGTGCCCTCAATCTTCAGCCCTCAGTCCTCAACAATCAGTAGTCAACCCTCAATCCTCAACAGAATATCCTCAATTCACTGTTTTCAACACTCAATACTCTATCTGTAATCTTCAAACCTCTATCCACTAACATCAATTCTCATCACTCAACCCTCAACACTCAGTCCTCAATCTTCAATCCTCAATACTCAATCCTCAATCTTCAATCCTCAAAACTCAATCTTCAATCCTCAATCCTCAATTCTCAATCCTCAATCCTCAATCCTCAATCCTCAACCCTCAATCCTCAATCCTCAATCTTCAATCCTCAATACTCAATCTGCAATCCTCAATCCTCAGTCCTCACTCCTCAATCCTCATTCTTCAATCCTCAATACCGAATCCTCAATCTTCAATCCTCAATCCTCAATCCTCAATTCTCAATCCTCGATCCTCAATCCTCAGACTTCAAACATCTATACTCAGCCCACAGACCTCGTCCTCAATCCACAACCCTAAATCCTCAATCCTCAATCTTCAATCATTAATATTCAATCTTCAATCCTCAATCCTCAATCCTCAATCCCCAACCCTCAATCCTCAATCCTCAATCCCCAATACCCAATCCTCAATCCTCAGTCCTCAAACCTCAATCCTGAATCCTCAACCCTGAATCCTCAATCTTCAGCCCTGAGTCCTCAACAATCAGTTGTCAATCCTCAATCCTCAATAGAATATCCTCAATTCACAGTTTTCAATACTCAATACTCAATCTGCAATCTTCAGATCTCTATCCACAAACATCAATTCTCATCACTCAACCATCAATACTCAGTCCCCAATCCTCAACCTTCAATCCTCAATCCTCAATCCTCAATCCTCAATCTTAATCTTCAATCCTCAATCCACAATCCTCAATCCTCAATCCTCATCCTTCAATCCTCAATACCCAATCCTCAATCCTCAATCCTCAATCCTCAATCCTCAATCTTCAATCCTCAGTCCCAAATCCTCAATCTTCAATACTCAATCCTCAATCCTCAATCTTCAATCCTCAATACTCAATCTTCAATCCTCAATACTCATCCTTCAATCCTCAATACCCAATCCTCAACCCTCAATCCTCAATCCTCATTCTTCAATCCTCAGTACCCTATCCTCAATCTTCAATCCTCAATCCTCAATCCTCAATTCTCAAACCTCAAACCTCAATCCTCAGACCTCAAACATCAATACTCAACCCTCAGTCCTCGTCCTCAATCCACAACCCTCAATCCTCATTCCTCAATCTTCAATTCTCAATCCTCAATCCTCAATCCTCAATCCTCAATCCTCAATCCTCAATCCTCAATCCTCAATCCTCGATCCTCAATCTTCAATCCTCAATAACCAATCTTCAATCCTCAATCCCCAATCCTCAATCCTCATTCGTCAATCCTCAATCCTCAATCCTCAATCTTCAATAATCAATACTCAATCTTCAATGCTCAATCCCCAATACTCAGTCCTCAATGCTCAATCCTCAATCGTCAATCCTCAATCCCCAATCCTCAACCTTCAATCCGCAATCCTCAATCCTCAATCCTCAATCCTCAATCTTCAATCCTCAATACTCAATCTTCAATCCTCAATCCTCAATCCTCAAACCTCAATCCTCAATCCTCAATCTTCAATCCTCAATACTCAATCTGCAATCCTCAATCCTCTGTCCTCACTCCTCAATCCTCATTCTTCAATCCTCAATACCGAATCCTCAATCTTCAATCCTCAATCCTCAATCCTCAATTCTCAATCCTCAACCCTCAATCCTCAGACTTCAAACATCAATACTCAGCCCTCAGTCCTCGTCCTCAATCCACAACCCTCAATCCTCAGTCCTCAATCTTCAATCATTAATATTCAATCTTCAATCCTCAATCCTCAATCCTCAATCCCCAACCCTCAATCCTCAATCCTCAAACCCAATACCCAATCCTCAATCCTCAGTCCTCAAACCTCAATCCTGAATCCTCAATCCTGAATCCTCAATCTTCAGCCCTGAGTCCTCAACAATCAGTTGTCAATCCTCAATCCTCAATAGAGTATCTTCAATTCACAGTTTTCAATACTCAATACTCAATCTGCAATCTTCCGATCTCTATCCACAAACATCAATTCTCATCACTGAACCCTCAATACTCAGTCCGCAACCCTCAATCTTCAATCCTCAATCCTCAATCCTCAATCCTCAATCTTAATCGTCAATCCTCAATACTCAATCTTCAATCTTCAATCCTCGATCCTCAATCCTCAATCCTCCATCTTCAATCCTCAATACTCAATCTTCAATCCTCAACCCTCAATCCTCAATCCTCAATCCTCAATCCTCAATCGACAATCTTCAATCCTCAATACTCCATCTTCAAACCTCAATCCTCAATCCTCAATCCTCAATCCTCATTCTTCAATCCTCAATACCCAATCCTCGATCTTCAATCCTCAATCCTCAGTCCTCAATCCTTAATCCTCAATCCTCAATCCTCAATCTTCAATCCTCAGTCCCAAATCCTCAATCTTCAATACTCAATCCTCAATCCTCAATACCCAATCCTCAATCTCCAATCTTCAATCCTCAATCCTCAACTCTCAATCCTCAATCCTCAGTCCTCAGTCCTCAAGCCTCAATCCTCAAGCCTCAGCCCTCATCCTCAATCCTCAATCCTCAATCTTCAATCCTCAAGCCTCAGTCCTCAAGCCTGAAACCTCAATCCTCAATCCTCAGTCCTCTAACCTCAATCCTGAATCCTCAATCTTCAGAATTCAGACCTCAACAATCAGACGTCAATACTCAATCCTCAATAGAATATCATCAATTCACAGTTTTCAATACTCAATATTCAATCTGCAATCTTCAGATCTCTATCCACAAACATCAATTCTGATCACTCAACCCTCAACACTCAGTCCTCAATGTTCAATACTCAATCATCAATTCTCAATCTTCAATCCTCAATACTGAATCTTCAATCACCAATCCCCAATCATCCATACTCAATCCTCAATCATCAATCCTCAATCCTCAATAATCAACCATCAACACTCAATTCTCAATACTCAACAGAATATCCTGTATTCTCATGGTTCAATACTCAATCCACAACATTCAATAATCAAATCTGAATCCTCAAACATCAATTCTCAACACTCAACCCTCAACACTCAGTCCTCTCTCTTCAATCCTCCATTCTCAAGCCTCAATCCTCAAGCGTCAATCCTCAATCCTCAGTCCTCAACCCTCATTCCTCAGTCCTCAAACCTCTATCCCGAATCCTCAATCCTGAATCCTCAATCCTGAATCCTCAAGCTTCAGACCTCAGACCTCAACAATCAGACGTCAATCCTCAATCCTCAATAGAATATCATCAAGTCACAGATTTCAATACTCAATACTCAATCTGCAATCTTCAGATCTCTATCCACAAACATCAATTCTCATCACTCAAGCCTCAACACTCAGTCCTCAATGTTCAATACTCAACCATCAATTCTCAATCTTCAATCCTCAATACTGAATCTTCAATCATCAATACCCAATCTTCAATCCTCAATCCTCAATCCTCAATCCTCAATCCTCATTCTTCAATCCTCAATACCCAATCCTCAATCTTCAATCCTCAATCCTCAGTCCTCAATCCTCAATCCTGAATCCTCAATCCTCAATCTTCAATCCTCAGTCCCAAATCCTCAATCTTCAATACTCAATCCTCAATCCTCAATACCCAGTCCTCAATCTTCAATCCTCAATCCTCAATCCTCAACTCTCAATCCTCAATCCTCAGTCCTCAGTCCTCAAACCACAGTCCTCAACCCTCAGCCCACATCCTCAATCCTCAATCCTCAATCTCCAATCCTCAAGCCTCAATCCTCAAGCCTGAATCCTCAATCCTCTATCCTCAATCCTCAATCCTCAATCCTCAATCCTCAATCCTCAATCCTCAATCCCGAATCCACAATCCTCAAACCTCAATCCTCAACCTTCAATCCTCAATGCTCTATCTTCAATCCTCAGTCCACAAGTCTCAATCCTCAATTCTCAATCCTCAATCGTCAATCTTCAATCCTCAATACTCAATCTTCAATCCTCAATCCTCAATCCTCAATCCTCAATCCTCATTTTTCAATCCTCAATACCCAATCCTCAATCTTCAATCCTCAATCCTCAATCCTCAATCCTCAGTCCTCAGTCCTCAAACCTCAATCCTCAACCCTCAGCCCTCATCCTCATCCCTCAATTCTCAATCCTCAATCCTCAATCCTCAATCCTCGATCCTCAATCCTCAATCCTCAATTCTCAATCCTCAGTCCTCAAACCTCAACCTTCAATCCTCAATACTCAATCTTCAATCCTCATTCCTCAATCCTCAATCCTCAATCCTCAACCCTCAATCCTCAATCCTCAATCTTCAATCCTCAATACTCAATCTTCAATCCTCAATCCTCAATCCTCAGTCCTCAATCCTGAATCCTCAATCATCAATCCTCAATCCTCATTCTTCAATCCTGAATACCCAACCCTCAATCTTCAATCCTCAATCCTCAATCCTCAGTCCTCAGTCCTCAAACCACAATATTCAACCCTCAGCCCTCATCCTCATTCCTCAGACCTCAATCCTCAATCCTCAATCCTCAATCTTCAATCCTCAATACTCAATCTTCAATCCTCAGTCCTCACTCCTCAAACATCAATTCTGAATCCTCAATCCTGAATCCTCAACCTTCAGCCCTCAGTCATCAACAATCTGTTGCCAATCCTCAATCCTCAATAGAATTTCCTCAATTCAGAGTCTTCAATACTCAATACCCAATCTGCAATCTTCAGATCTCTATCCACAAACATCCATTCTCATCACTCAACCCTCAACACTCAGTCCTCAATGTTCAACTCTCAATCCTCAATTCTCCATCTTCAGTCCTCAATACTGAATCTTCAATCCTCAATCCTCAGTCCTCAGTCCTCAGTCCTCAATCCTCAATCCTCAATCTTCAATCCTCAGTCCCCAATCCCCAATCTTCAATGCTCAATACTCAATCCTCAATCCTCAGCCTTCAATCCTCAATCCTCAATCCTCAATCCTCAATCCTCAATCCTCAATCTTCAATCCTCAATACTCAATCTTCAATCCTCAATCCTCAATCCTCAATCCTCAATTCTCAATCCTCAACCTTCAATCCACAGTACTCTATCTTCAATCCTGAATCCTCAGTCCTCAATCCTCAATCCTCATTCTTCAATCCTCAATACTCAATCCTCAATCTTCAATCCTCATTCCTCAATCCTCAATTCGCAATCCTCAATCCTCAACCCTCAGACCTCAAGCATCAATACCCAACCCTCAGACCTCGTCCTCAATCCACAACCCTCAACCCTCAATCCTCAACCTTCATTCATCAATATTCAACCTTCAATCCTCAATCCTCAATCCTCAATCCTCAATCCTCAATCCTCAATCCTCAATCCTCAATCCTCAATCCCGAATCCACAATCCTCAATCCTCAATCCTCAACCTTCAATCCTCAATGCTCTATCTTCAATCCTCAGTCCTCAATTCTCAATCCTCAATTCTCAATCCTCAATCCTCAATCCTCAATCCTCATTCTTCAATCCTCAATACCCAATCCTCAATCTTCAATCCTCAATCCTCAATCCTCAATCCTCAGTCCTCAGTCCTCAAACCTCAATCCTCAACCCTCAGCCCTCATCCTCATCCCTCAATTCTCAATCCTCAATCCTCAATCCTCAATCCTCGATCCTCAATCCTCAATCCTCAATTCTCAATCCTCGGTCCTCAAACCTCAATCTTCAATCCTCAATACTCAATCTTCAATCCTCATTCCTCAATCCTCAATCCTCAATCCTCAATCTTCAATCCTCAATACTCTATCTTCAATCCTCAATCCTCAACCCTCAATCCTCAATCTTCAATCCTCAATCCTCAATCCTCAATCCTCAATCCTCAATCCTCAATCCTCAATCCTCAATCATCAATTCGCAGTCCTCAATCCTCAATCCTCAGACTTTAAGCATCAATACCCAACCCTCAGTCCTCGTCCTCAATCCACAACCCTCAACCCTCAATCCTCAATCTTCATTCATCAATATTCAACCTTCAATCCTCAATCCTCAATCCTCAATCCTCAATCCTCAATCCTCAATCCTCAATCTTCAATCCTCAATACTCAATCTTCAATACTCAATCCTCAATCCTCAGTCCTCAATCCTCAATCCTCAATCCTCAATCCTCAATCCTCAATCCTCAATCCTCATTCTTCAATCCTGAATACCCAACCCTCAATCTTCAGTCCTCAATCCTCAATCCTCAGTCCTCAGTCCTCAAACCACAATCCTCAACCCTCAGCCCTCATCCTCATTCCTCAATTCTCAATCCTCAATCCTCAATCCTCAATCTTCAAACCTCAATACTCAATCTTCAATCCTCAGTCCTCAGTCCTCAAACCTCAATTCTGAATCCTTAATCCTGAATCCTCAACCTTCAGCCCTCAGTCATCAACAATCTGTTGCCAATCCTCAATCCTCAATAGAACATCCTCAATTCACAGTCTTCAATACTCAATACCCCATCTGCAATCTTCAGATCTCTACCCACAAACATCCATTCTCATCACTCAACCCTCAACACTCAGTCCTCAATGTTCAATCCTCAGTCCTCAATTCTAAATCTTCAATCCTCAATACTGAATCTTCAATCCTCAGTCCTCAGTCCTCAATCCTCAATCCTCAATTTTCAATCCTCAGTCCCCAATCCTCAATCTTCAATCCTCAATACTCAACCCTCAATCCTCAACCTTCAATCCTCAATCCTCAATCCTCAATCCTCAATCCTCAATCCTCAATCTTCTATCCTCAATACTCAATCTTCAATCCTCAATCCTCAATCGTCAATTCTCAATCCTCAATCTTCAATCCTCAGTACTCTATCTTCAATCCTCAATCCTCAATTCTCAATCCTCAATCCTCATTCTTCAATCCTCAATACCCAATCTTCAATTTTCAATCCTCATACCTCAATCCACAATTCGCAATCCTCAACCCTCAATCCTCAGACCTCAAGCATCAATACCCAACCCTCAGTCCTCGTCCTCAATCCACAACACTCAATCCTCAATCCTCAATCTTCATTCATCAATATTGAACCTTCAATCCTCAATCCTCAATCCTCAATCCTCAATCCACAATCCTCAATCCTCAATCCTGGATCCTCAATCCTGAATCCTCAATCTTCAGCCCTCAGTCCTCAGCAGTCAGTTGTCAATCCTCAATCCTCAATAGAATATCAACAATTCACAGTTTTCAATACACAATACTCAATCTGCAATCTTGAAATCTCTATACACAAACATCAATCCTCATCACTCAACCCTCAACACTCAGTCCCCAATCATCAATATTCAATCCTCAATCCTCAATCCTCAATCCTCAATCCGCAGCCTTCAATCCACAATGCTCAAACTTCAATCCTCAGTCCTCAATTCTCAATCCTCAATTCTCAATACTCAATCTTCAATCTTCAATCCTCAATACTCAATCTTCAATCCTCAATCCTCAATCCTCAATCCTCAATTCTCATTCTTCAATCCTCAATACCTAATCCTCAATCTTCAATCCTCAATCCTCAATCCTCAATCCCCAACCCTCAATCTTCAATCCTCAAACCCAATACCCAATCCTCAGTCCTCAGTCCTCAAACCTCAATCCTCAACCCTCAGCCCTCATCCTCATCCCTCAATTCTCAATCCTCAATCCTCAATCCTCAATCCTCGATCCTCAATCCTCAATCCTCAATTCTCAATCCTCAGTCCTCAAACCTCAATCTTCAAACCTCAATACTCAATCTTCAATCCTCATTCCTCAATCCTCAACCCTCAATCCTCAATCTTCAATCCTCAATACTCAATCTTCAATCCTCAATCCTCAGTCCTCGAACATCAATCCTGAATCCTCAATCCTGAATCCTCAATCTTCAGCCCTCAGTCCTCAAGAGTCAGTTTTCAATCCTCAATCCTCAATAGAATACCAACAATTCACAGTTTTCAATACACAATACTCAATCTGCAATCTTGAAATCTCTATACACAAACACCAATTCTCATAACTCAACACTCAACACTCAGTCCCCAATCCTCAATATTCAATCCTCAATCCTCAATCCTCAATCCTCAATCCTCAACCTTCAATCCACAATGCTCAATCTTCAATCCTCAGTCCTCAATTCTCAATCCTCAATTCTCAATCCTCAATCGTCAATCTTCAATCCTCAATACTCAATCTTCAATCCTCAACCCTCAATTCTCAATCCTCAATCCTCAATGCTCATTCTTCAATCCTCAATACCCAATCCTTAATCTTCAGTCCTCAATCCTCAATCCTCAGTCCTCAGTCCTCAAACCTAAATCCTCAAACCTCAGCCCTCATCCGCATTCCTCAATTCTCAATCCTCAATCCTCAATCCTCAATCCTCAATCTTCAGCCCTCAGTCCTCAACAATCAGTTGTCAATCCTCAATCCTCCATACAACATCATCAATTCACAGTTTTCAATACTCATTACTCAATCTGCAATCTTCAAATCTCTATCCACAAACATCAATTCTTATCACACAACACTCAACACTCCGTCCCCAATCCTCAATCTTCAATCCTCAATCCTCAATACTCAATACTCAATCCTCAATCCTCAATCCTCAATCCTCAATACTCAATCCTCAATCGTCAATCCTCAATCCCCAATCCTGAACCTTCAACCCTCTATCCTCAATCCTCAGTCCTCAATCCTCAATCTTCAATCCTCAATACTCAATCTTCAATACTCAATCCTCAATCCTCAGTCCTCAATACTCAATCCTCAATCCCCAATCCTCAATCCTCAATCCTCAATCCTCATTCTTCAATCCTGAATACCCAACCCTCAATCTTCAATCCTCAATCCTCAATCCTCAGTCCTCAGTCCTCAAACCACAATCCTCAACCCTCAGCCCTCATCCTCATTCCTCAATTCTCAATCCTCAATCCTCAATCCTCAATCCTCAGTCCTCAGTCCTCAAACCACAATCCTCAACCCTCAGCCCTCAACCTCATTCCTCAATTCTCAATCCTCAATCCTCAATCCTCAATCTTCAAACCTCAATACTCAATCTTCAATCCTCAGTCCTCAGTCCTCAAACCTCAATTCTGAATCCTCAATCCTGAATCCTCAGCCTTCAGCCCTCAGTCATCAACAATCTGTTGCCAATCCTCAATCCTCAATAGAATATCCTCAATTCACAGTCTTCAATACTCAATATCCCATCTGCATTCTTCAGATCTCTACCCACAAACATCCATTCTCATCACTCAACCCTCAACACTCAGTCCTCAATGTTCAATCCTCAGTCCTCAATTCTAAATCTTCAATCCTCAATACTGAATCTTCAATCCTCAGTCCTCAGTCCTCAATCCTCAATCCTCAATTTTCAATCCTCAGTCCCCAATCCTCAATCTTCAATCCTCTATACTCAACCCTCAATCCTCAACCTTCAATCCTCAATACTCAATCTTCAAACCTCAATCCTGAATCCTCAATCCTGAATCCTCAATCTTCAGCCCTGAGTCCTCAACAATCAGTTGTCAATCCTCAATCCTCAATAGAATATCTTCAATTCACAGTTTTCAATACCCAATACTCAATCTGCAATCTTCCGATCTGTATCCACAAGCATCAATTCTCATCACTCAACCCTCAATATTCAGTCCGCAATCCTCAATCTTCAATCCTCAATCCTCAATCCTGAATCCTCAATCTTAATCGTCAATCCTCAATACTCAATCTTCAATCTTCAATCCTCGATCCTCAATCCTCAATCCTCCATCTTCAATCCTCAATACTCAATCTTCAATCCTCAACCCTCAATCCTCAATCCTCAATCCTCTATCCTCAATCGACAATCTTCAATCCTCAATACTCCATCTTCAATCCTCAATCCTCAATTCTCAATCCTCAATCCTCATTCTTCAATCCTCAATACCCAATCCTCGATCTTCAATCCTCAATCCTCAGTCCTCAATCCTTAATCCTCAATCCTCAATCCTCAATCTTCAATCCTCAGTCCCAAATCCTCAATCTTCAATACTCAATCCTCAATCCTCAATACCCAATCCTCAATCTCCAATCTTCAATCCTCAATCCTCAACTCTCAATCCTCAATCCTCAGTCCTCAGTCCTCAAGCCTCAATCCTCAACCCCCAGCCCTCATCCTCAATCCTCAATCCTCCATCTTCAATCCTCAATACTCAATCTTCAATCCTCAACCCTCAATCCTCAATCCTCAATCCTCTATCCTCAATCGACAATCTTCAATCCTCAATACTCCATCTTCAATCCTCAATCCTCAATCCTCAATCCTCAATCCTCAATCCTCATTCTTCAATCCTCAATACCCAATCCTCAATCATCAATCCTCAATCCTCAGTCCTCAATCCTCAATCCTGAATGCTCAATCCTCAATCTTCAATCCTCAGTCCCAAATCCTCAATCTCCAATACTCAATCGTCAATCCTCAATCCTCAATACCCAGCCCTCAATCTTCAATCCTCAATCCTCAATCCTCAACTCTCAATCCTCAATCCTCAGTCCTCAGTCCTCAAACCACAATCCTCAACCCTCAGCCCACATCCTCAATCCTCAATCCTCAATCTCCAATCCTCAAGCCTCAATCCTCAAGCCTGAATCCTCAATCCTCAATCCTCAATCCTCAATACTCAATCCTCAATCCTCAATCCTCAATCCTCAATCCCGAATCCACAATCCTCAATCCTCAATCCTCAACCTTCAATCCTCAATGCTCTATCTTCAATCCTCAGTCCTCAAGTCTCAATCCTCAATTCTCAATCCTCAATCGTCAATCTTCAATCCTCAATACACAATCTTCAATCCTCTATCCTCAATCCTCAATCCTCAATCCTCATTCTTCAATCCTCAATACCCAATCCTCAATCTTCAATCCTCAATCCTCAATCCTCAATCCTCAGTCCTCAGTCCTCAAACCTCAATCCTCAACCCTCAGGCCTCATCCTCATCCCTCAATTCTCAATCCTCAATCCTCAATCCTCAATCCTCGATCCTCAATCCTCAATCCTCAATTCTCAATCCTCAGTCCTCAAACCTCAATCTTCAATCCTCAATACTCAATCTTCAATCCTCATTCCTCAATCCTCAATCCTCAATCCTCAATCCTCAATCTTCAATCCTCAATACTCAATCTTCAATCCTCAATCCTCAGTCCTCGAACATCAATCCTGAATCCTCAATCCTGAATCCTCAATCTTCAGCCCTCAGTCCACAACAATCAGTTGTCAATCCTCAATCCTCAATAGAATATCACCAATTCACAGTTTTCAATACTCAATACTCAATCTGCAATCTTCAAATCTCTATCCACAAACATCAATTCTCATCACTCAATCCTCAACGCTCAGTCCCCAATCCTCAATATTCAATCCTCAATCCTCAATCCTCGATCCTCAATCCTCAACCTTCAATCCTCAATGCTCAATCTTCAATCCTCAATCCTCAATACTCAATCCTCAATTCTCAATCCTCAATCGTCAATCTTCAATCCTCTATACTCAATCTTCGATCCTCAGTCCTCAATCCTCAATCCTCAATCCTCAATCTTCAATCCTCGATACTGAATCTTCAATCCCAAATCCTCAATCCTCAATCCTCAATCCTCAATCGTCAATCTTCAATCATCAGTCCCCAATCCTCAATCTTCAATCCTCAATCCTCAATCCTGAATCCTCAATCTTCAGCCCTCAGTCCTCAACAATCAGTTGTCAATCCTCAATCCTCAATACAACATCATCAATTCACAGCTTTCAATACTCATTACTCAATCTGCAATCTTCAAATCTCTATCCACAAACATCAATTCTCATCACACAACACTCAACACTCCGTCCCCAATCCTCAATCTTCAATCCTCAATCCTCAATACTCAATCCTCAATCCTCAATCCTCAATACTCAATCCTCAATCGTCAATCCTCAATCCCCAATACTCAACCTTCAATCCTCTATCCTCAATCCTCAATCCTCAATCCTCAATCTTCAATCCTCAATACTCAATCTTCATTCCTCAATCCTCAATCCTCAGTCCTCAATCCTGAATCCTCAATCATCAATCCTCAATCCTCATTCTTCAATCCTGAGTACCCAACCCTCAATCTTCAATCCTCAATCCTCAATCCTCAGTCCTCAGTCCTCAAACCACAATCCTCAACCCTCAGCCCTCATCCTCATTCCTCAGTCCTCAATCCTCAATCCTCAATCCTCAATCTTCAATCCTCAATACTCAATCTTCAATCCTCAGTCCTCAGCCCTCAAACCTCAATTCTGAATCCTCAATCCTGAATCCTCAACCTTCAGCCCTCAGTCATCAACAATCTGTTGCCAATCCTCAATCCTCAATAGAATATCCTCAATTCACGGTCTTCAATACTCAATACCCAATCTGCAATCTTCAGATCTCTATCCACAAACATCCATTCTCATCACTCAACCCTCAACACTCAGTCCTCAATGTTCAATCCTCAATCCTCAATTCTCAATCTTCAGTCCTCAATACTGAATCTTCAATCCTCAATCCTCAGTCCTCAGTCCTCAATCCTCAACCCTCAATCTTCAATCCTCAGTCCCCAATCCCCAATCTTCAATCCTCAATACTCAATCCTCAATCCTCAGCCTTCAATCCTCAATCCTCAATCCTCAATCCTCAATCCTCAATCCTCAATCTTCAATCCTCAATACTCAATCTTCAATCCTCAATCCTCAATCCTCAATTCTCAATCCTCAACCTTCAATCCACAGTACTCTATCTTCAATCCTCAATCCTCAGTCCTCAATCCTCAATCCTCATTCTTCAATCCTCAATACCCAATCCTCAATCTTCAATCCTCATTCCTCAATCCTCAATTCGCAATCCTCAATCCTCAACCCTCAGACCTCAAGCATCAATACCCAACCCTCAGTCCTCGTCCTCAATCCACAACACTCAATCATCAATCCTCAACCTTCATTCATCAATATTCAACCTTCAATCCTCAATCCTCAATCCTCAATCCTCAATCCTCAATCCTCAATCCTCAATCCTCAATCCTGAATCCTCAATCCTGAATCCTCAATCTTCAGCCCTCAGTCCTCAACAGTCAGTTGTCAATCCTCAATCCTCAATACAATATCAACAATCACAGTTGTCAATACACAATACTCAATCTGCAATCTTGAAATCTCTATACACAAACATCAATTCTCATCACTCAACCCTCAACACTCAGTCCCCAATCCTCAATATTCAATCCTCAATCCTCAATCCTCAATCCTCAATCGTCAACCTTCAATCCTCAATGCTCAACCTTCAATCCTTTGTCCTCAATTCTCAATCCTCAATTCTCAATCCTCAATCGTCAATCTTCAATCCTCAATACTCAATCTTCAATCCTCAATCCTCAATCCTCAATCCTCAATCCTCATTCTTCAATCCTCAATACCCAATCCTCAATCTTCCATCCTCAATCCTCAATCCTCTGTCCTCAGTCCTCAAACCTCAATCCTCAACCCTCAGACCTCATCCTCATTCCTCAATTCTCAATCCTCAATCCTCAATCCTCAATACTCAACCTTCAATCCTCAATCCTCAATCCTCAATCCTCAATCCTCAATCCTCAATCATCAATTCGCAGTCCTCAATCCTCAATCCTCAGACCTCAAGCATCAATACCCAACCCTCAGTCCTCGTCCTCAATCCACAACCCTCAACCCTCAATCCTCAATCTTCATTCATCAATATTCAACCTTCAATCCTCAATCCTCAATCCTCAATCCTCAATCCTCAATCCACAATCCTCAATCCCGAATCCTCAATCCTGAATCCTCAATCTTCAGCCCTCAGTCCTCAACAGTCAGTTTTCAATCCTCAATCCTCAATAGAATATCAACAACTCACAGTTTTCAATACACAATACTCAATCTGCAATCTTGAAATCTCTATACACAAACATCAATTCTCATAACTCAACACTCAACACTCAGTCCCCAATCCTCAATATTCAATCCTCAATCCTCAATCCTCAATCCTCAATCCTCAACCTTCAATCCACAATGCTCAATCTTCAATCCTCAGTCCTCAATTCTCAATCCTCAATTCTCAATCCTCAATCGTCAATCTTCAATCCTCAATACTCAATCTTCAATCCTCAACCCTCAATTGTCAATCCTCAATCCTCAATCCTCATTCTTCAATCCTCAATACCCAATCCTTAATCTTCAGTCCTCAATCCTCAATCCTCAGTCCTCAGTCCTCAAACCTCAATCCTCAACCCTCAGCCCTCATCCGCATTCCTCAATTCTCAATCCTCAATCCTTAATCCTCAATCCTCAATTTTCAGCCCTCAGTCCTCAACTATCAGTTGTCAATCCTCAATCCTCAATACAACATCATCAATTCACAGTTTTCAATACTCATTACTCAATCTGCAATCTTCAAATCTCTATCCACAAACATCAATTCTTATCACACAACACTCAACACTCCGTCCCCAATCCTCAATCTTCAATCCTCAATCCTCAATACTCAATCCTCAATCCTCAATCCTCAATACTCAATCCTCAATCGTCAATCCTCAATCCCCAATCCTCAACCTTCAATCCTCTATCCTCAATCCTCAATCCTCAATCCTCAATCTTCAATCCTCAATACTCAATCTTCAATACTCAATCCTCAATCCTCAGTCCTCTATACTCAATCCTCAATCCTCAATCCTCAATCCTCAATCCTCAATCTTCATTCTTCAATCCTGAATACCCAACCCTCAACCTTCAATCCTCAATCCTCAATCCTCAGTCCTCAGTCCTCAAACCACAATCCTCAACCCTCAGCCCTCATCCTCATTCCTCAATTCTCAACCCTCAATCCTCAATCCTCAATCTTCAAACCTCAATACTCAATCTTCAATCCTCAGTCCTCAGTCCTCAAACCTCAATTCTGAATCCTCAATCCTGAATCCTCAACCTTCAGCCCTCAGTCATCAACAATCTGTTGCCAATCCTCAATCCTCAATAGAATATCCTCAATTCACAGTCTTCAATACTCAATATCCCATCTGCATTCTTCAGATCTCTACCCACAAACATCCATTCTCATCACTCAACCCTCAACACTCAGTCCTCAATGTTCAATCCTCAGTCCTCAATTCTAAATCTTCAATCCTCAATACTGAATCTTCAATCCTCAGTCCTCAGTCCTCAATCCTCAATCCTCAATTTTCAATCCTCAGTCCCCAATCCTCAATCTTCAATCCTCTATACTCAACCCTCAATCCTCAACCTTCAATCCTCAATCCTCAATCCTCAATCCTCAATCCTCAATCCTCAATCTTCAATCCTCAATACTCAATCTTCAATCCTCAATCCTCAATCGTCAATTCTCAATCCTCAATCTTCAATCCTCAGTACTCTATCTTCAATCCTCAATCATCAATCCTCAATCCTCAATCCTCATTCTTCAATCCTCAATACCCAATCTTCAATTTTCAATCCTCATTCCTCAATCCTCAATTCGCAATCCTCAATCCTCAATCCTCAGACCTCAAGCATCAATACCCAACCCTCAGTCCTCGTCCTCAATCCACAACACTCAATCCTCAATCCTCAATCTTCATTCATCAATATTCAACATTCAATCCTCAATCCTCAATCCTCAATCCTCAATCCTCAATCCTCAATCCACAATCCTGGATCCTCAATCCTGAATCCTCAATCTTCAGCCCTCAGTCCTCAGCAGTCAGTTGTCAATCCTCAATCCTCAATAGAATATCAACAATTCACAGTTTTCAATACACAATACTCAATCTGCAATCTTGAAATCTCTATACACAAACATCAATCCTCATCACTCAACGCTCAACACTCAGTCCCCAATCATCAATGTTCAATCCTCAATCCTCAATCCTCAATCCTCAATCCGCAGCCTTCAATCCTCAATGCTCAAACTTCAATCCTCAGTCCTCAATTCTCAATCCTCAATTCTCAATACTCAATCTTCAATCTTCAATCCTCAATACTCAATCTTCAACCCTCAATCCTCAATCCTCAATCCTCAATCCTCATTCTTCAATCCTCAATACCCAATCCTCAATCTTCAATCCTCAATCCTCAATCCTCAGTCCTCAGTACTCAAACCTCAATCCTCAAACCTCAGCCCTCATCCTCATTCCTCAATTCTCAATCCCCAATCCTCAATCCTCAATCTTCAATCCTCAATACTCAATCTTCAATCCTCAATCCTCAGTCCTCAAACCTCAATTCTGAATCCTCAATCCTGAATCCTCAACCACCAGCCCTCAGTCCTCAACAATCAGTTGCCAATCCTCAATCCTCAATAGAAAATCCTCAATTCACAGTTTTCAATACTCAATACTCAATCTGCAATCTTCAAATCTCTATCCACAAACATCCATTCTCATCACTCAACCCTCGACATTCAGTCCTCAATGCTCAATCCTCAATCCTCAATTCTCAATCTTCAATCCTCAATACTGAATCTTCAATCCTCAATCCTCAATCCTCAACCCTCAATACTCAATCTTCAATCCTCAATCCTCAATCCTCAATCCTCAATCCTCAATCCTCAATCATCAATTCGCAGTCCTCAATCCTCAATCCTCAGACCTCAAGCATCAATACCCAACCCTCAGTCCTCGTCCTCAATCCACAACCCTCAACCCTCAATCCTCAATCTTCATTCATCAATATTCAACCTTCAATCCTCAATCCTCAATCCTCAATCCTCAATCCTCAATCCACAATCCTGAATCCCGAATCCTCAATCCTGAATCCTCAATCTTCAGCCCTCAGTCCTCAACAATCAGTTGTCAATCCTCAATCCTCAATAGAATATCACCAATTCACAGTTTTCAATACTCAATACTCAATCTGCAATCTTCCAATCTCTATCCACAAACATCAATTCTCATCACTCAATCCTCAACACTCAGTCCCCAATCCTCAATATTCAATCCTCAATCCTCAATCCTCGATCCTCAATCATCAACCTTCAATCCTCAATGCTCGATCTTCAATCCTCAATCCTCAATACTCAATCCTCAATTCTCAATCCTCAATCGTCAATCTTCAATCCTCTATACTCAATCTTCGATCCTCAGTCCTCAATCCTCAATCCTCAATTCTCAATCTTCAATCCTCAATACTGAATCTTCAATCCCAAATCCTCAATCCTCAATCCTCAATCCTCAATCCTCAATCCTCAATCTTCAAGCCTCAGTCCCCAATCCTCAATCTTCAATCCTCAATCCTCAATCCTGAATCCTCAGCCTTCAGCCCTCAGTCCTCAACAATCAGTTGTCAATCCTCAATCCTCAATACAACATCATCAATTCACAGTTTTCAATACTCATTACTCAATCTGCAATCTTCAAATCTCTATCCACAAACATCAATTCTTATCACACAACACTCAACACTCCGTCCCCAATCCTCAATCTTCAATCCTCAATCCTCAATACTCAATCCTCAATCCTCAATCCTCAATACTCAATCCTCAATCGTCAAACCTCAATCCCCAATCCTCAACCTTCAATCCTCTATCCTCAATCCTCAATCCTCAATCCTCAGTCTTCAATCCTCAATACTCAATCTTCAATACTCAATCCTCAATCCTCAGTCCTCAATCCTCAATCCTCAATCCTCAATCCTCAATCCTCAATACTCAATCCTCAATCGGCAAACCTCAATCCCCAATCCTCAACCTTCAATCCTCTATCCTCAATCCTCAATCCTCAATCCTCAATCCTCAATACTCAATCCTCAATCGTCAATCCTCAATCCCCAATACTCAACCTTCAATCCTCTATCCTCAATCCTCAATCCTCAATCCTCAATCTTCAATCCTCAATACTCAATCTTCAATCCTCAATCCTCAATCCTCAGTCCTCAATCCTGAATCCTCAATCATCAATCCTCAATCCTCATTCTTCAATCCTGAGTACCCAACCCTCAATCTTCAATCCTCAATCCTCAATCCTCAGTCCTCAGTCCTCAAACCACAATCCTCAACCCTCAGCCCTCATCCTCATTCCTCAGTCCTCAATCCTCAATCCTCAATCCTCAATCTTCAATCCTCAATACTCAATCTTCAATCCTCAGTCCTCAGCCCTCAAACCTCAATTCTGAATCCTCAATCCTGAATCCTCAACCTTCAGCCCTCAGTCATCAAAAATCTGTTGCCAATCCTCAATCCTCAATAGAATATCCTCAATTCACGGTCTTCGATACTCAATACCCAATCTGCAATCTTCAGATCTCTATCCACAAACATCCATTCTCATCACTCAACCCTCAACACTCAGTCCTCAATGTTCAATCCTCAATCCTCAATTCTCAATCTTCAGTCCTCAATACTGAATCTTCAATCCTCAATCCTCAGTCCTCAGTCCTCAATCCTCAACCCTCAATCTTCAATCCTCAGTCCCCAATCCCCAATCTTCAATCCTCAATACTCAATCCTCAATCCTCAGCCTTCAATCCTCAATCCTCAATCCTCAATCCTCAATCCTCAATCCTCAATCTTCAATCCTCAATACTCAATCTTCAATCCTCAATCCTCAATCCTCAATTCTCAATCCTCAACCTTCAATCCACAGTACTCTATCTTCAATCCTCAATCCTCAGTCCTCAATCCTCAATCCTCATTCTTCAATCCTCAATACCCAATCCTCAATCTTCAATCCTCATTCCTCAATCCTCAATTCGCAATCCTCAATCCTCAACCCTCAGACCTCAAGCATCAATACCCAACCCTCAGTCCTCGTCCTCAATCCACAACACTCAATCATCAATCCTCAACCTTCATTCATCAATATTCAACCTTCAATCCTCAATCCTCAATCCTCAATCCTCAATCCTCAATCCTCAATCCTCAATCCTCAATCCTGAATCCTCAATCCTGAATCCTCAATCTTCAGCCCTCAGTCCTCAACAGTCAGTTGTCAATCCTCAATCCTCAATACAATATCAACAATCACAGTTGTCAATACACAATACTCAATCTGCAATCTTGAAATCTCTATACACAAACATCAATTCTCATCACTCAACCCTCAACACTCAGTCCCCAATCCTCAATATTCAATCCTCAATCCTCAATCCTCAATCCTCAATCGTCAACCTTCAATCCTCAATGCTCAACCTTCAATCCTTTGTCCTCAATTCTCAATCCTCAATTCTCAATCCTCTATCGTCAATCTTCAATCCTCAATACTCAATCTTCAATCCTCAATCCTCAATCCTCAATCCTCAATCCTCATTCTTCGATCCTCAATACCCAATCCTCAATCTTCCATCCTCAATCCTCAATCCTCTGTCCTCAGTCCTCAAACCTCAATCCTCAACCCTCAGACCTCATCCTCATTCCTCAATTCTCAATCCTCAATCCTCAATCCTCAATACTCAACCTTCAATCCTCAATCCTCAATCCTCAATCCTCAATCCTCAATCCTCAATCATCAATTCGCAGTCCTCAATCCTCAATCCTCAGACCTCAAGCATCAATACCCAACCCTCAGTCCTCGTCCTCAATCCACAACCCTCAACCCTCAATCCTCAATCTTCATTCATCAATATTCAACCTTCAATCCTCAATCCTCAATCCTCAATCCTCAATCCTCAATCCACAATCCTCAATCCCGAATCCTCTATCCTGAATCCTCAATCTTCAGCCCTCAGTCCTCAACAGTCAGTTTTCAATCCTCAATCCTCAATACAACATCATCAATTCACAGTTTTCAATACTCATTACTCAATCTGCAATCTTCAAATCTCTATCCACAAACATCAATTCTTATCACACAACACTCAACACTCCGTCCCCAATCCTCAATCTTCAATCCTCAATCCTCAATACTCAATCCTCAATCCTCAATCCTCAATACTCAATCCTCAATCGTCAATCCTCAATCCCCAATCCTCAACCTTCAATCCTCTATCCTCAATCCTCAATCCTCAATCCTCAATCTTCAATCCTCAATACTCAATCTTCAATACTCAATCCTCAATCCTCAGTCCTCTATACTCAATCCTCAATCCTCAATCCTCAATCCTCAATCCTCAATCCTCATTCTTCAATCCTGAGTACCCAACCCTCAACCTTCAATCCTCAATCCTCAATCCTCAGTCCTCAGTCCTCAAACCACAATCCTCAACCCTCAGCCCTCATCCTCATTCCTCAATTCTCAACCCTCAATCCTCAATCCTCAATCTTCAAACCTCAATACTCAATCTTCAATCCTCAGTCCTCAGTCCTCAAACCTCAATTCTGAATCCTCAATCCTGAATCCTCAACCTTCAGCCCTCAGTCATCAACAATCTGTTGCCAATCCTCAATCCTCAATAGAATATCCTCAATTCACAGTCTTCAATACTCAATATCCCATCTGCATTCTTCAGATCTCTACCCACAAACATCCATTCTCATCACTCAACCCTCAACACTCAGTCCTCAATGTTCAATCCTCAGTCCTCAATTCTAAATCTTCAATCCTCAATACTGAATCTTCAATCCTCAGTCCTCAGTCCTCAATCCTCAATACTCAATTTTCAATCCTCAGTCCCCAATCCTCAATCTTCAATCCTCTATACTCAACCCTCAATCCTCAACCTTCAATCCTCAATCCTCAATCCTCAATCCTCAATCCTCAATCCTCAATCTTCAATCCTCAATACTCAATCTTCAATCCTCAATCCTCAATCGTCAATTCTCAATCCTCAATCTTCAATCCTCAGTACTCTATCTTCAATCCTCAATCATCAATCCTCAATCCTCAATCCTCATTCTTCAATCCTCAATACCCAATCTTCAATTTTCAATCCTCATTCCTCAATCCTCAATTCGCAATCCTCAATCCTCAATCCTCAGACCTCAAGCATCAATACCCAACCCTCAGTCCTCGTCCTCAATCCACAACACTCAATCCTCAATCCTCAATCTTCATTCATCAATATTCAACCTTCAATCCTCAATCCTCAATCCTCAATCCTCAATCCTCAATCCTCAATCCACAATCCTGGATCCTCAATCCTGAATCCTCAATCTTCAGCCCTCAGTCCTCAGCAGTCAGTTGTCAATCCTCAATCCTCAATAGAATATCAACAATTCACAGTTTTCAATACACAATACTCAATCTGCAATCTTGAAATCTCTATACACAAACATCAATCCTCATCACTCAACGCTCAACACTCAGTCCCCAATCATCAATGTTCAATCCTCAATCCTCAATCCTCAATCCTCAATCCGCAGCCTTCAATCCTCAATGCTCAAACTTCAATCCTCAGTCCTCAATTCTCAATCCTCAATTCTCAATACTCAATCTTCAATCTTCAATCCTCAATACTCAATCTTCAACTCTCAATCCTCAATCCTCAATCCTCAATCCTCATTCTTCAATCCTCAATACCCAATCCTCAATCTTCAATCCTCAATCCTCAATCCTCAGTCCTCAGTACTCAAACCTCAATCCTCAAACCTCAGCCCTCATCCTCATTCCTCAATTCTCAATCCCCAATCCTCAATCCTCAATCTTCAATCCTCAATACTCAATCTTCAATCCTCAATCCTCAGTCCTCAAACCTCAATTCTGAATCCTCAATCCTGAATCCTCAACCACCAGCCCTCAGTCCTCAACAATCAGTTGCCAATCCTCAATCCTCAATAGAAAATCCTCAATTCACAGTTTTCAATACTCAATACTCAATCTGCAATCTTCAAATCTCTATCCACAAACATCCATTCTCATCACTCAACCCTCGACATTCAGTCCTCAATGTTCAATCCTCAATCCTCAATTCTCAATCTTCAATCCTCAATACTGAATCTTCAATCCTCAATCCTCAATCCTCAATCCTCAATACTCAATCTTCAATCCTCAATCCTCAATCCTCAATCCTCAATCCTCAATCCTCAATCATCAATTCGCAGTCCTCAATCCTCAATCCTCAGACCTCAAGCATCAATACCCAACCCTCAGTCCTCGTCCTCAATCCACAACCCTCAACCCTCAATCCTCAATCTTCATTCATCAATATTCAACCTTCAATCCTCAATCCTCAATCCTCAATCCTCAATCCTCAATCCACAATCCTGAATCCCGAATCCTCAATCCTGAATCCTCAATCTTCAGCGCTCAGTCCTCAACAGTCAGTTTTCAATCCTCAATCCTCAATAGAATATCAACAATTCACAGTTTTCAATACACAATACTCAATCTGCAATCTTGAAATCTCTATACACAAACATCAATTCTCATAACTCAACACTCAACACTCAGTCCCCAATCCTCAATATTCAATCCTCAATCCTCAATCCTCAATCCTCAATCCTCAATCCTCAACCTTCAATCCTCAATGCTCAATCTTCAATCCTCAGTCCTCAATCCTCAAACCTCAATCCTCAATCCTCAGTCCTCAATCTTCAATCCTCAATACTCAATCTTCAATCCTCAATCCTCAGTCCTCAAACATCAATCCTGAATCCTCAATCCTGAATCCTCAATCTTCAGCCCTCAGTCCTCAACAATCAGTTGTCAATCCTCAATCCTCAATAGAATATCACCAATTCACAGTTTTCAATACTCAATACTCAATCTGCAATCTTCCAATCTCTATCCACAAACATCAATTCTCATCACTCAATCCTCAACACTCAGTCCCCAATCCTCAATATTCAATCCTCAATCCTCAATCCTCGATCCTCAATCATCAACCTTCAATCCTCAATGCTCGATCTTCAATCCTCAATCCTCAATACTCAATCCTCAATTCTCAATCCTCAATCGTCAATCTTCAATCCTCTATACTCAATCTTCGATCCTCAGTCCTCAATCCTCAATCCTCAATTCTCAATCTTCAATCCTCAATACTGAATCTTCAATCCCAAATCCTCAATCCTCAATCCTCAATCCTCAATCCTCAATCCTCAATCTTCAAGCCTCAGTCCCCAATCCTCAATCTTCAATCCTCAATCCTCAATCCTGAATCCTCAACCTTCAGCCCTCAGTCCTCAAAAATCAGTTGTCAATCCTCAATCCTCAATACAACATCATCAATTCACAGTTTTCAATACTCATTACTCAATCTGCAATCTTCAAATCTCTATCCACAAACATCAATTCTTATCACACAACACTCAACACTCCGTCCCCAATCCTCAATCTTCAATCCTCAATCCTCAATACTCAATCCTCAATCCTCAATCCTCAATACTCAATCCTCAATCGTCAAACCTCAATCCCCAATCCTCAACCTTCAATCCTCTATCCTCAATCCTCAATCCTCAATCCTCAGTCTTCAATCCTCAATACTCAATCTTCAATACTCAATCCTCAATCCTCAGTCCTCAATCCTCAATCCTCAATCCTCAATCCTCAATCCTCAATACTCAATCCTCAATCGTCAAACCTCAATCCCCAATCCTCAACCTTCAATCCTCTATCCTCAATCCTCAATCCTCAATCCTCAATCTTCAATCCTCAATACTCAATATTCAATACTCAATCCTCAATCCTCAGTCCTCAATCCTCAATCCTCAATCCTCAATCCTCAATCCTCAATCCTCATTCTTCAATCCTGAATACCCAACCCTCAATCTTCAATCCTCAATCCTCAATCCTCAGTCCTCAGTCCTCAAACCACAATCCTCAACCCTCAGCCCTCATCCTCATTCCTCAATTCTCAATCCTCAATCCTCAATCCTCAATCTTCAAACCTCAATACTCAATCTTCAATCCTCAGTCCTCAGTCCTCAAACCTCAATTCTGAATCCTCAATCCTGAATCCTCAACCTTCAGCCCTCAGTCATCAACAATCTGTTGCCAATCCTCAATCCTCAATAGAATATCCTCAATTCACAGTCTTCAATGCTCAATATCCCATCTGCATTCTTCAGATCTCTACCCACAAACATCCATTCTCATCACTCAACCCTCAACACTCAGTCCTCAATGTTCAATCCTCAGTCCTCAATTCTAAATCTTCAATCCTCAATACTGAACCTTCAATCCTCAGTCCTCAGTCCTCAATCCTCAATCCTCAATTTTCAATCCTCAGTCCCCAATCCTCAATCTTCAATCCTCTATACTCAACCCTCAATCCTCAACCTTCAATCCTCAATCCTCAATCCTCAATCCTCAATCCTCAATCCTCAATCTTCAATCCTCAATACTCAATCTTCAATCCTCAATCCTCAATCGTCAATTCTCAATCCTCAATCTTCAATCCTCAGTACTCTATCTTCAATCCTCAATCCTCAATCCTCAATCCTCAATCCTCATTCTTCAATCCTCAATACCCAATCTTCAATTTTCAATCCTCATTCCTCAATCCTCAATTCGCAATCCTCAATCCTCAATCCTCAGACCTCAAGCATCAATACCCAACCCTCAGTCCTCGTCCTCAATCCACAAAACTCAATCCTCAATCCTCAATCTTCATTCATCAATATTCAACCTTCAATCCTCAATCCTCAATCCTCAATCCTCAATCCTCAATCCTCAATCCACAATCCTGGATCCTCAATCCTGAATCCTCAATCTTCAGCCCTCAGTCCTCAGCAGTCAGTTGTCAATCCTCAATCCTCAATAGAATATCAACAATTCACAGTTTTCAATACACAATACTCAATCTGCAATCTTGAAATCTCTATACACAAACATCAATCCTCATCACTCAACGCTCAACACTCAGTCCCCAATCATCAATATTCAATCCTCAATCCTCAATCCTCAATCCACAATCCGCAGCCTTCAATCCTCAATGCTCAAACTTCAATCCTCAGTCCTCAATTCTCAATCCTCAATTCTCAATACTCAATCTTCAATCTTCAATCCTCAATACTCAATCTTCAACCCTCAATCCTCAATCCTCAATCCTCAATCCTCATTCTTCAATCCTCAATACCCAATCCTCAATCTTCAATCCTCAATCCTCAATCCTCAGTCCTCAGTACTCAAACCTCAATCCTCAAACCTCAGCCCTCATCCTCATTCCTCAATTCTCAATCCCGAATCCTCAATCCTCAATCTTCAATCCTCAATACTCAATCCTCAATCCTCAATCCTCAGTCCTCAAACCTCAATTCTGAATCCTCAATCCTGAATCCTCAACCATCAGCCCTCAGTCCTCAACAATCAGTTGCTAATCCTCAATCCTCAATAGAAAATCCTCAATTCACAGTCTTCAATACTCAATACTCAATCTGCAATCTTCAAATCTCTATCCACAAACATCCATTCTCATCACACAACCCTCGACACTCAGTCCTCAATGTTCAATCCTCAATCCCCAATTCTCAATCTTCAATCCTCAATCCTCAATCCTCAATCCTCAATACTCAATCCTCAATCGTCAATCCTCATTCTTCAATCCTCAATACCCAATCCTCAATCATCAATCCTCAATCCACAATCCTCAATTCGTAATCCTCAATCCTCAATCCTCAGACCTCAAGCATCAATACCCAACCCTCAGTCCTCGTCCTCAATCCACAACACTCAGTCCTCAATCCTCAATCTTCATTCATCAATATTCAACCTTCAATCCTCAATCCTCAATCCTCAATCCTCAATCCTCAATCCTCAATCCTCAATCCTGAATCCTCAATCCTGAATCCTCAATCTTCAGCCCTCAGTCCTCAACAGTCAGTTGTCAATCCTCAATCCTCAATACAATATAAACAATCACAGTTTTCAATACACAATACTCAATCTGCAATCTTGAAATCTCTATACACAAACATCAATTCTCATCACTCAACCCTCAACACTCAGTCCCCAATCCTCAATATTCAATCCTCAATTCTCAATCCTCAATCCTCAATCGTCAACCTTCAATCCTCAATGCTCAATTTTCAATCCTCAGTCCTCAATTCTCAATCCTCAATTCTCAATCCTCAATCATCAATCTTGAATCCTCAATACTCAATCTTCAATAGTCAATCCTCAATCCTCAATCCTCAATCCACATTCCTCAATCCTCAATACCCAATCCTCAATCTTCAATCCTCAATCCTCAATCCTCAGTCCTCAGTCCTCAATCCTCAATCCTCAACCCTCAGCCCTCATCCTCATTCCTCAATCCTCAATCCTCAATCCTCAATCCTCATTCCTCAATCCTCAATCCTCAATCCTCAATCCTCAATCCTCAATCCTCAATCCCGTATCCTCAATCCTGAATCCTCAACCTTCAGCCCTCAGTCCTCAACAGTCAGTTGTCAATCCTCAATCCTCAATAGAATATCAACAATTCACAGCTTTCAATACACAATACTCAATCTGCAATCTCGAAATCTCTGTACACAAACATCAATTCTCATCACTCAACCCTCAACACTCAGTCCCCAATCCTCAATATTCAATCCTCAAACCTCAATCCTCAATCCTCAATCGTCAACCTTCAATCCTCAATGCTCAATCTTCAATCCTCAGTCCTCAATTCTCAATCCTCAATTCTCAATCCTCAATCGACAATCTTCAATCCTCAATTCTCAATCCTCAATACTCAATCCTCAATCGTCAATCCTCAATCCCCAATCCTCAACCTTCAATCCTCTATCCTCAATCCTCAATCCTCAGTCCTCAATCTTCAATCCTCAATACTCAATCTTCAATACTCAATCCTCAATCCTCAGTCCTCAATCCTCAATCCTCAATCCTCAGTCCTCAATCCTCAATCCTCATTCTTCAATCCTGAATACCCAACCCTCAATCTTAAATCCTCAATCCTCAATCCTCAGCCCTCAGTCCTCGAACCACAATCCTCAGCCCTCAGCCCTCATTCTCATTCCTCAATTCTCAATACTCAATCCTCAATCCTCAATCTTCAATCCTCAATACTCAATCTTCAATCCTCAGTCCTCAGTCCTCAAACCTCAATTCTGAATCCTCAATCCTGAATCCTCAGCCTTCAGCCCTCAGTCATCAACAATCTGTTGCCAATCCTCAATCCTCAATAGAATATCCTCAATTCACAGTCTTCAATACTCAATACCCCATCTGCAATCTTCAGATCTCTACCCACAAACGTCCATTCTCATCACTCAACCCTCTACACTCAGTCCTCAATGTTCAATCCTCAGTCCTCAATTCTCAATCTTCAATCCTCAATACTGAATCTTCAATCCTCAGTCCTCAGTCCTCAATCCTCAATACTCAATCTTCAATCCTCAGTCCCCAATCCTCAATGTTCAATCCTCAGTACCCAATCCTCAATCTTCAATCCTCAATCCTCAATCCTCAGTCCTCAGTACTCAAACCTCAATCCTCAAACCTCAGCCCTCATCCTCATTCCTCAATTCTCAATCCCCAATCCTCAATCCTCAATCTTCGATCCTCAATACTCACTCTTCAATCCTCAGTCCTCAGTCCTCAAACCTCAATTCTGAATCCTCAACCCTGAATCCTCAACCTTCAGCCCTCAGTCATCAACAATCTGTTGCCAATCCTCAATCCTCAATAGAATATCCTCAATTCACAGTCTTCAATACTCAATACCCCATCTGCAATCTTCAGATCTCTACCCACAAACATCCATTCTCATCACTCAACCCTCAACACGCAGTCCTCAATGTTCAATCCTCAGTCCTCAATTCTCAATCTTCAATCCTCAATACTGAATCTTCAATCCTCAATCCTCAATCCTCAATACTCAATCTGCAATCCTCAATCCTCAGTCCTCACTCCTCAATCCTCATTCTTCAATCCTCAATACCGAATCCTCAATCTTCAATCCTCAATCCTCAATCCTCAATTCTCAACCCTCAACCCTCAATCCTCAGACTCCAAACATCAATACTCAGCCCTCAGTCCTCGTCCTCAATCCACAACCCTCAATCCTCAGTCCTCAATCTTCAATCATTAATATTCAATCTTCAATCCTCAATCCTCAATCCTCAATCCCCAACCCTCAATCTTCAATCCTCAAACCTAATACCCAATCCTCAATCCTCAGTCCTCAAACCTCAATCCTGAATCCTCAATCCTGAATCCTCAATCTTCAGCCCTGAGTCCTCAACAATCAGTTGTCAATCCTCAATCCTCAATAGAATATCTTCAATTCACTGTTTTCAATACTCAATACTCAATCTGCAATCTTCCGATCTCTATCCACAAACATCAATTCTCATCACTCAACCCTCAATATTCAGTCCGCAATCCTCAATCTTCAATCCTCAATCCTCAATCCTGAATCCTCAATCTTAATCGTCAATCCTCAACCCTCAATCGTCAATCCTCAATCCCCAATACTCAACCTTCAATCCTCTATCCTCAATCCTCAATCCTCAATCCTCAATCTTCAATCCTCAATACTCAATCTTCAATCCTCAATCCTCAATCCTCAGTCCTCAATCCTGAATCCTCAATCATCAATCCTCAATCCTCATTCTTCAATCCTGAATACCCAACCCTCAATCTTCAATCCTCAATACTCAATCCTCAGTCCTCAGTCCTCAAACCACAATCCTCAACCCTCAGCCCTCATCCACATTCCTCAGTCCTCAATCCTCAATCCTCAATCCTCAATCTTCAATCCTCAATACTCAATCTTCAATCCTCAGTCCTCAGTCCTCAAACCTCAATTCTGAATCCTCAATCCTGAATCCTCAACCTTCAGCCCTCAGTCATCAACAATCTGTTGCCAATCCTGAATCCTCAATAGAATATCCTCAATTCACAGTCTTCAATACTCAATACCCAATCTGCAATCTTCAGATCTCTATCCACAAACATCCATTCTCATCACTCAACCCTCAACACTCAGTCCTCAATGTTCAATCCTCAATTCTCAATCTTCAGTCCTCAATACTGAATCTTCAATCCTCAATCCTCAGTCCTCAGTCCTCAATCCTCAATCCTCAATCTTCAATCCTCAGTCCCCAATCCCCAATCTTCAATCCTCAGTACTCAATCCTCAATCCTCAGCCTTCAATCCTCAATCCTCAATCCTCAATCCTCAATCCTCTATCCTCAATCTTCAATCCTCAATACTCAATCTTCAATCCTCAATCCTCAATCCTCAATTCTCAATCCTCAACCTTCAATCTACAGTACTCTATCTTCAATCCTCAATCCTCAGTCCTCAATCCTCAATCCTCATTCTTCAATCCTCAATACCCAATCCTCAATCTTCAATCCTCATTCCTCAATCCTCAATTCGCAATCCTCAATCCTCAACCCTCAGACCTCAAGCATCAATACCCAACCCTCAGTCCTCGTCCTCAATCCACAACCCTCAATCTTCAATCCTCAACCTTCATTCATCAATATTCAACCTTCAATCCTCAATCCTCAATCCTCAATCCTCAATCCTCAATCCTCAATCCTCAATCCTCAATCCTGAATCCTCAATCCTGAATCCTCAATCTTCAGCCCTCAGTCCTCAACAGTCAGTTGTCAATCCTCAATCCTCAATACAATATCAACAATCAAAGTTGTCAATACACAATACTCAATCTGCAATCTTGAAATCTCTATACACAAACATCAATTCTCATCACTCAACCCTCAACACTCAGTCCCCAATCCTCAATATTCAATCCTCAATCCTCAATCCTCAATCCTCAATCGTCAGCCTTCAATCCTCAATGCTCAACCTTCAATCCTCTGTCCTCAATTCTCAATCCTCAATTCTCAATCCTCAATCGTCAATCTTCAATCCTCAATACTCAATCTTCAATCCTCAATCCTCAATCCTCAATCCTCAATCCTCATTCTTCAATCCTGAATACCCAATCCACAATCTTCCATCCTCAATCCTCAATCCTCTGTCCTCAGTCCTCAAACCTCAATCTTCAACCCTCAGACCTCATCCTCATCCCTCAATTCTCAATCCTCAATCCTCAATCCTCAATACTCAATCTTCAATCCTCAATCCTCAATCCTCAATCCTCAATCCTCAACCCTCAATCATCAATTCGCAGTCCTCAATCCTCAATCCTCAGACCTCAAGCATCAATACCCAACCCTCAGTCCTCGTCCTCAATCCACAACCCTCAACCCTCAATCCTCAATCTTCATTCATCAATATTCAACCTTCAGTCCTCAATCCTCAATCCTCAATCCTCAATCCTCAATCCACAATCCTCAATCCCGAATCCTCAATCCTGAATCCTCAATCTTCAGCCCTCAGTCCTCAACAGTCAGTTTTCAATCCTCAATCCTCAATAGAATATCAACAATTCACAGTTTTCAATACACAATACTCAATCTGCAATCTTGAAATCTCTATACACAAACATCAATTCTCATAACTCAACACTCAACACTCAGTCCCCAAACCTCAATATTCAATCCTCAATCCTCAATCCTCAATCCTCAATCCTCAACCTTCAATCCACAATGCTCAATCTTCAATCCTCAGTCCTCAATTCTCAATCCTCAATTCTCAATCCTCAATCGTCAATCTTCAATCCTCAATACTCAATCTTCAATCCTCAACCCTCAATTCTCAATCCTCAATTCTCAATCCTCAATCCTCAATCCTCATTCTTCAATCCTCAATACCCAATCCTTAATCTTCAGTCCTCAATCCTCAATCCTCAGTCCTCAGTCCTCAAACCTCAATCCTCAACCCTCAGCCCTTATCCGCATTCCTCAATTCTCAATCCTCAATCCTCAATCCTCAATCCTCAATCTTCAGCCCTCAGTCCTCAACAATCAGTTGTCAATCCTCAATCCTCAATACAACATCATCAATTCACAGCTTTCAATACTCATTACTCAATCTGCAATCTTCAAATCTCTATCCACAAACATCAATTCTCATCACACAACACTCAACACTCCGTCCCCAATCCTCAATCTTCAATCCTCAATCCTCAATACTCAATCCTCAATCCTCAATCCTCAATACTCAATCCTCAATCGTCAATCCTCAATCCCCAATACTCAACCTTCAATCCTCTATCCTCAATCCTCAATCCTCAATCCTCAATCTTCAATCCTCAATACTCAATCTTCAATCCTCAATCCTCAGTCCTCAGTCCTCAATCCTGAATCCTCAATCATCAATCCTCAATCCTCATTCTTCAATCCTGAATACCCAACCCTCAATCTTCAATCCTCAATCCTCAATCCTCAGTGCTCAGTCCTCAAACCACAATCCTCAACCCTCAGCCCTCATCCACATTCCTCAGTCCTCAATCCTCAATCCTCAATCCTCAATCTTCAATCCTCAATACTCAATCTTCAATCCTCCGTCCTCAGTCCTCAAACCTCAATTCTGAATCCTCAATCCTGAATCCTCAGCCTTCAGCCCTCAGTCATCAACAATCTGTTGCCAATCCTCAATCCTCAATAGAATATCCTCAATTCACAGTCTTCAATACTCAATACCCAATCTGCAATCTTCAGATCTCTACCCACAAACATCCATTCTCATCACTCAACCCTCAACACTCAGTCCTCAATGTTCAATCCTCAATCCTCAATTCTCAATCTTCAGTCCTCAATACTGAATCTTCAATCCTCAATCCTCAGTCCTCAGTCCTCAATCCTCAATCCTCAATCTTCAATCCTCAGTCCCCAATCCCCAATCTTCAATCCTCAGTACTCAATCCTCAATCCTCAGCCTTCAATCCTCAATCCTCAATCCTCAATCCTCAATCCTCAATCCTCAATCTTCAATCCTCAATACTCAATCTTCAATCCTCAATCCTCAATCCTCAATTCTCAATCCTCATTCTTCAATCCTCAATACCCAATCCTTAATCTTCAGTCCTCAATCCTCAATCCTCAGTCCTCAGTCCTCAAACCTCAATCCTCAAACCTCAGCCCTCATCCGCATTCCTCAATTCTCAATCCTCAATCCTCAATCCTCAATCCTCAATCTTCAGCCCTCAGTCCTCAACAATCAGTTGTCAATCCTCAATCCTCAATACAACATCATCAATTCACAGTTTTCAATACTCATTACTCAATCTGCAATCTTCAAATCTCTATCCACAAACATCAATTCTTATCACACAACACTCAACACTCCGTCCCCAATCCTCAATCTTCAATCCTCAATCCTCAATACTCAATCCTCAATCCTCAATCCTCAATCCTCAATACTCAATCCTCAATCCTCAATCGTCAATCCTCAATCCCCAATCCTCAACCTTCAATCCTCTATCCTCAATCCTCAATCCTCAATCCTCAATCTTCAATCCTCAATACTCAATCTTCAATACTCAATCCTCAACCCTCAGTCCTCAATCCTCAATCCTCAATCCTCAATCCTCAATCCTCAATCCTCAATCCTCAATCCTCAATCCTCATTCTTCAATCCTGAATACCCAACCCTCAATCTTCAATTCTCAATCCTCAATCCTCAGTCCTCAGTCCTCAAACCACAATCCTCAACCCTCAGCCCTCATCCTCATTCCTCAATTCTCAATCCTCAATCCTCAATCCTCAATCTTCAAACCTCAATACTCAATCTTCAATCCTCAGTCCTCAGTCCTCAAACCTCAATTCTGAATCCTCAATCCTGAATCCTCAACCTTCAGCCCTCAGTCATCAACAATCTGTTGCCAATCCTCAATCCTCAATAGAATATCCTCAATTCACAGTCTTCAATGCTCAATATCCCATCTGCATTCTTCAGATCTCTACCCACAAACATCCATTCTCATCACTCAACCCTCAACACTCAGTCCTCAATGTTCAATCCTCAGTCCTCAATTCTAAATCTTCAATCCTCAATACTGAACCTTCAATCCTCAGTCCTCAGTCCTCAATCCTCAATCCTCAATTTTCAATCCTCAGTCCCCAATCCTCAACCTTCAATCCTCTATACTCAACCCTCAATCCTCAACCTTCAATCCTCAATTCTCAATCCTCAATCCTCAATCCTCAATCCTCATTCTTCAATCCTCAATACCCAATCTTCAATTTTCAATCCTCATTCCTCAATCCTCAATTCGCAATCCCCAATCCTCAATCCTCAGACCTCAAGCATCAATACCCAACCCTCAGCCCTCGTCCTCAATCCACAACACTCAATCCTCAATCCTCAATCTTCATTCATCAATATTCAACCTTCAATCCTCAATCCTCAATCCTCAATCCACAATCCTGGATCCTCAATCCTGAATCCTCAATCTTCAGCCCTCAGTCCTCAGCAGTCAGTTGTCAATCCTCAATCCTCAATAGAATATCAACAATTCACAGTTTTCAATACACAATACTCAATCTGCAATCTTGAAATCTCTATACACAAACATCAATCCTCATCACTCAACGCTCAACACTCAGTCCCCAATCATCAATATTCAATCCTCAATCCTCAATCCTCAATCCTCAATCCGCAGCCTTCAATCCTCAATGCTCAAACTTCAATCCTCAGTCCTCAATTCTCAATCCTCAATTCTCAATACTCAATCTTCAATCCTCAATCCTCAATACTCAATCCTCAATCCTCAATCCTCAATCCTCAATACTCAATCCTCAATCGTCAATCCTCAATCCCCAATCCTCAACCTTCAATCCTCTATCCTCAATCCTCAATCCTCAATCCTCAATCTTCAATCCTCAATACTCAATCTTCAATACTCAATCCTCAACCCTCAGTCCTCAATACTCAATCCTCAATCCTCAATCCTCAATCCTCAATCCTCAATCCTCAATCCTCAATCCTCAATCCTCATTCTTCAATCCTGAATACCCAACCCTCAATCTTCAATCCTCAATCCTCAATCCTCAGTCCTCAGTCCTCAAACCACAATCCTCAACCCTCAGCCCTCATCCTCATTCCTCAATTCTCAATCCTCATTCCTCAATCCTCAATACTCAATCTTCAATCCTCAATCCTCAATCCTCAATCCTCAATCCTCAATCCTCAATCATCAATTCGCAGTCCTCAATCCCCAATCCTCAGACCTCAAGCATCAATACCCAACCCTCAGTCCTCGTCCTCAATCCAGAACCCTCAACCCTCAATACTCAATCTTCATTCATCAATATTCAACCTTCAATCCTCAATCCTCAATCCTCAATCCTCAATCCTCAATCCACAATCCTCAATCCCGAATCCACAATCCTGAATCCTCAATCTTCAGCCCTCAGTCCTCAACAGTCAGTTTTCAATCCTCAATCCTCAATAGAATATCAACAATTCACAGTTTTCAATACACAATACTCAATCTGCAATCTTGAAATCTCTATACACAAACATCAATTCTCTTTAACTCAACACTCAACACTC
The DNA here is from genome assembly GCF_051401765.1 of Calliopsis andreniformis. Lineage (NCBI taxonomy): Eukaryota > Metazoa > Arthropoda > Insecta > Hymenoptera > Andrenidae > Calliopsis > Calliopsis andreniformis. The sequence continues at coordinate 3,023,263 of NW_027480466.1, read as the reverse complement.
AGTCCCCAATCCTCAATATTCAATCCTCAATCCTCAATCCTCAATCCTCAATCCTCAACCTTCAATCCACAATGCTCAATCTTCAATCCTCAGTCCTCAATTCTCAATCCTCAATTCTCAATCCTCAATCGTCAATCTTCAATCCTCAATACTCAATCTTCAATCCTCAACCCTCAATTCTCAATCCTCAATCCTCAATCCTCATTCTTCAATCCTCAATACCCAATCCTTAATCTTCAGTCCTCAATCCTCAATCCTCAGTCCTCAGTCCTCAAACCTCAATCCTCAAACCTCAGCCCTCATCCGCATTCCTCAATTCTCAATCCTCAATCCTCAATCCTCAATCCTCAATCTTCAGCCCTCAGTCCTCAACAATCAGTTGTCAATCCTCAATCCTCAATACAACATCATCAATTCACAGTTTTCAATACTCATTACTCAATCTGCAATCTTCAAATCTCTATCCACAAACATCAATTCTTATCACACAACACTCAACACTCCGTCCCCAATCCTCAATCTTCAATCCTCAATCCTCAATACTCAATCCTCAATCCTCAATCCTCAATCCTCAATACTCAATCCTCAATCGTCAATCCTCAATCCCCAATCCTCAACCTTCAATCCTCTATCCTCAATCCTCAATCCTCAATCCTCAATCTTCAATCCTCAATACTCAATCTTCAATACTCAATCCTCAACCCTCAGTCCTCAATACTCAATCCTCAATCCTCAATCCTCAATCCTCAATCCTCAATCCTCAATCCTCAATCCTCATTCTTCAATCCTGAATACCCAACCCTCAATCTTCAATTCTCAATCCTCAATCCTCAGTCCTCAGTCCTCAAACCACAATCCTCAACCCTCAGCCCTCATCCTCATTCCTCAATTCTCAATCCTCAATCCTCAATCCTCAATCTTCAAACCTCAATACTCAATCTTCAATCCTCAGTCCTCAGTCCTCAAACCTCAATTCTGAATCCTCAATCCTGAATCCTCAACCTTCAGCCCTCAGTCATCAACAATCTGTTGCCAATCCTCAATCCTCAATAGAATATCCTCAATTCACAGTCTTCAATGCTCAATATCCCATCTGCATTCTTCAGATCTCTACCCACAAACATCCATTCTCATCACTCAACCCTCAACACTCAGTCCTCAATGTTCAATCCTCAGTCCTCAATTCTAAATCTTCAATCCTCAATACTGAACCTTCAATCCTCAGTCCTCAGTCCTCAATCCTCAATCCTCAATTTTCAATCCTCAGTCCCCAATCCTCAACCTTCAATCCTCTATACTCAACCCTCAATCCTCAACCTTCAATCCTCAATCCTCAATCCTCAATCCTCAATCCTCAATCCTCATTCTTCAATCCTCAATACCCAATCTTCAATTTTCAATCCTCATTCCTCAATCCTCAATTCGCAATCCCCAATCCTCAATCCTCAGACCTCAAGCATCAATACCCAACCCTCAGCCCTCGTCCTCAATCCACAACACTCAATCCTCAATCCTCAATCTTCATTCATCAATATTCAACCTTCAATCCTCCATCCTCAATCCTCAATCCTCAATCCTCAATCCACAATCCTGGATCCTCAATCCTGAATCCTCAATCTTCAGCCCTCAGTCCTCAGCAGTCAGTTGTCAATCCTCAATCCTCAATAGAATATCAACAATTCACAGTTTTCAATACACAATACTCAATCTGCAATCTTGAAATCTCTATACACAAACATCAATCCTCATCACTCAACGCTCAACACTCAGTCCCCAATCATCAATATTCAATCCTCAATCCTCAATCCTCAATCCTCAATCCGCAGCCTTCAATCCTCAATGCTCAAACTTCAATCCTCAGTCCTCAATTCTCAATCCTCAATTCTCAATACTCAATCTTCAATCCTCAATCCTCAATACTCAATCCTCAATCCTCAATCCTCAATCCTCAATACTCAATCCTCAATCGTCAATCCTCAATCCCCAATCCTCAACCTTCAATCCTCTATCCTCAATCCTCAATCCTCAATCCTCAATCTTCAATCCTCAATACTCAATCTTCAATACTCAATCCTCAACCCTCAGTCCTCAATACTCAATCCTCAATCCTCAATCCTCAATCCTCAATCCTCAATCCTCAATCCTCAATCCTCAATCCTCATTCTTCAATCCTGAATACCCAACCCTCAATCTTCAATCCTCAATCCTCAATCCTCAGTCCTCAGTCCTCAAACCACAATCCTCAACCCTCAGCCCTCATCCTCATTCCTCAATTCTCAATCCTCAATCCTCAATCCTCAATCTTCAAACCTCACTACTCAATCTTCAATCCTCAGTCCTCAGTCCTCAAACCTCAATTCTGAATCCTCAATCCTGAATCCTCAACCTTCAGCCCTCAGTCATCAACAATCTGTTGCCAATCCTCAATCCTCAATAGAATATCCTCAATTCACAGTCTTCAATGCTCAATATCCCATCTGCATTCTTCAGATCTCTACCCACAAACATCCATTCTCATCACTCAACCCTCAACACTCAGTCCTCAATGTTCAATCCTCAGTCCTCAATTCTAAATCTTCAATCCTCAATACTGAACCTTCAATCCTCAGTCCTCAGTCCTCAATCCTCAATCCTCAATTTTCAATCCTCAGTCCCCAATCCTCAATCTTCAATCCTCTATACTCAACCCTCAATCCTCAACCTTCAATCCTCAATCCTCAATCCTCAATCCTCAATCCTCAATCCTCAATCTTCAATCCTCAATACTCAATCTTCAATCCTCAATCCTCAATCGTCAATTCTCAATCCTCAATCTTCAATCCTCAGTACTCTATCTTCAATCCTCAATCCTCAATCCTCAATCCTCAATCCTCATTCTTCAATCCTCAATACCCAATCTTCAATTTTCAATCCTCATTCCTCAATCCTCAATTCGCAATCCTCAATCCTCAATCCTCAGACCTCAAGCATCAATACCCAACCCTCAGTCCTCGTCCTCAATCCACAAAACTCAATCCTCAATCCTCAATCTTCATTCATCAATATTCAACCTTCAATCCTCAATCCTCAATCCTCAATCCTCAATCCTCAATCCTCAATCCACAATCCTGGATCCTCAATCCTGAATCCTCAATCTTCAGCCCTCAGTCCTCAGCAGTCAGTTGTCAATCCTCAATCCTCAATAGAATATCAACAATTCACAGTTTTCAATACACAATACTCAATCTGCAATCTTGAAATCTCTATACACAAACATCAATCCTCATCACTCAACGCTCAACACTCAGTCCCCAATCATCAATATTCAATCCTCAATCCTCAATCCTCAATCCTCAATCCGCAGCCTTCAATCCTCAATGCTCAAACTTCAATCCTCAGTCCTCAATTCTCAATCCTCAATTCTCAATACTCAATCTTCAATCTTCAATCCTCAATACTCAATCTTCAACCCTCAATCCTCAATCCTCAATCCTCAATCCTCATTCTTCAATCCTCAATACCCAATCCTCAATCTTCAATCCTCAATCCTCAATCCTCAGTCCTCAGTACTCAAACCTCAATCCTGAAACCTCAGCCCTCATCCTCATTCCTCAATTCTCAATCCCGAATCCTCAATCCTCAATCTTCAATCCTCAATACTCAATCCTCAATCCTCAATCCTCAGTCCTCAAACCTCAATTCTGAATCCTCAATCCTGAATCCTCAACCATCAGCCCTCAGTCCTCAACAATCAGTTGCTAATCCTCAATCCTCAATAGAAAATCCTCAATTCACAGTCTTCAATACTCAATACTCAATCTGCAATCTTCAAATCTCTATCCACAAACATCCATTCTCATCACACAACCCTCGACACTCAGTCCTCAATGTTCAATCCTCAATCCTCAATTCTCAATCTTCAATCCTCAATCCTCAATCCTCAATCCTCAATACTCAATCCTCAATCGTCAATCCTCATTCTTCAATCCTCAATACCCAATCCTCAATCATCAATCCTCAATCCACAATCCTCAATTCGTAATCCTCAATCCTCAATCCTCAGACCTCAAGCATCAATACCCAACCCTCAGTCCTCGTCCTCAATCCACAACACTCAGTCCTCAATCCTCAATCTTCATTCATCAATATTCAGCCTTCAATCCTCAATCCTCAATCCTCAATCCTCAATCCTCAATCCTCAATCCTCAATCCTGAATCCTCAATCCTGAATCCTCAATCTTCAGCCCTCAGTCCTCAACAGTCAGTTGTCAATCCTCAATCCTCAATACAATATAAACAATCACAGTTTTCAATACACAATACTCAATCTGCAATCTTGAAATCTCTATACACAAACATCAATTCTCATCACTCAACCCTCAACACTCAGTCCCCAATCCTCAATATTCAATCCTCAATTCTCAATCCTCAATCCTCAATCGTCAACCTTCAATCCTCAATGCTCAATTTTCAATCCTCAGTCCTCAATTCTCAATCCTCAATTCTCAATCCTCAATCATCAATCTTGAATCCTCAATACTCAATCTTCAATAGTCAATCCTCAATCCTCAATCCTCAATCCACATTCCTCAATCCTCAATACCCAATCCTCAATCTTCAATCCTCAATCCTCAATCCTCAGTCCTCAGTCCTCAATCCTCAATCCTCAACCCTCAGCCCTCATCCTCATTCCTCAATCCTCAATCCTCAATCCTCAATCCTCATTCCTCAATCCTCAATCCTCAATCCTCAATCCTCAATCCTCAATCCTCAATCCCGTATCCTCAATCCTGAATCCTCAACCTTCAGCCCTCAGTCCTCAACAGTCAGTTGTCAATCCTCAATCCTCAATAGAATATCAACAATTCACAGCTTTCAATACACAATACTCAATCTGCAATCTTGAAATCTCTGTACACAAACATCAATTCTCATCACTCAACCCTCAACACTCAGTCCCCAATCCTCAATATTCAATCCT